>NW_012026793.1:1825690-2004699 GCF_000956235.1 Wasmannia auropunctata | reverse complement strand
GTACACGTCTTAACGGCTCGCGACTCACAATCAATCTGACGATTTCCTTTATCAATATTCATTTTTCTAATAACCCGTTTCCATGGATTCACGCTTTAATATTATCGGAACATCACATTACGCGACTTTTCAATGTTTGATTACGCGACTTTTCTATGTTCGATTACTTTGACTACAGTTTGTTATAATATTTATAATAATTTTTTTTCGTACATATATAAGTTACACAACTAAAGAAACTTATAATAAATATTTTATGGAAAATGGATAAGAAAATCGCGCTTTCGTGATGATTGTTAATATGCAAATAGTACGAAAATAATTTAGCATAGCAAATCCTCGTTATCAACAATAATTGAAAGTGCATTTAAATACGAATTACTCTCAAAAACATCACGTATCGATTACGTTGACAGTCAGGCGGTAATCAGCTGATATGAGTGATTAGACTTTGTAATTCTTCGATCGCAGTCTTCCCGCAGTCTTCGGCGGTCTTTAAATCGACGAATTTCATGCGTAATGTCCAGACACTCACGGCCGATTATCGATTCAAAGTATATTCAACGATTCCGCCTCCTCCACGTTTGACGTGTGATCTTACATTCGCAAGAAGGAGGTGGCCACCCACGGCTACTTTGCTTTTCAAAAAGCCGACGCGGAGAAGCTCCCGCGTCCAGGATCGCCATCAATTACATAATACATTCGAATCTCGATCCCAGAGTGCGTCGCGAGGAACACTCGTCTCGATATAAGGGGTGTCGTGAGTGTCACGTCATTACATTTCCATTTAATTTTTAAACCAAAAAGCTTTCCAAAAATAAAAACAGATCTTTAAAAAATTTTTTCAGTCTGAGATTTAAAAAAAATATATTTTCTTAAGTATTTATGTATCTTTAATTTCACGAAGAAAAAAATATTAGTTTGCAATCATTTTTTCTAATATATATAAAGTTTATAAGAATGTGTCATAAGAAAGTTTTTTAATAAAAGAACATCAAATTTCTTGAGCTCAATATTCTCTATATTCTGATCAAAATCAAATTTAATCAGATCGTATTCTCGTAAAAGTTAAAACTCGCTCTTGCAAGCTCAGAGATTTCCGTACACCCCGTACATATATTCATAGTCCCACGACCGCGCTCGGCGCCGCGGAGAATCCTCGAGGTCACGGTCACGCGGAGGAATCTCACGAAAGAGGTAAAGTGTTCGCCCGGTGCCAAAAATTCATATCTGTCCGTGCGATCTTTGCGTTACAATTCGATCGTATTGCGGGATGTATTTTTAACCGACAATGAAAGTCGGAGATAAAGCCCCGCAGAAACGACAGATCGAAGATCATATGTATGCATCGTGCTTTTAAGAATCAAATCAAGAACGGGATGATTTGGCGTAATGATGAAACACTACAGAAAGAGTTAACGATATATAATTTTTAATTATTAATCTAACTATAAATTAAATTATTAATCGTGCTCTTCTAAAAAATATATAATATAAAAGTAAAATTATAAGAGTAATCAAAGAAGAAGCATCGCGGCAGATATCGGAATTTCTGCGCATATTCCAGTGACTTTTTGTTCGATTAAATAATATTAACCGATGGAAACTATTGGTATGCAAAACGTCACTGGCGTGGCAATCGTTGAAACCGACCGGATCGTATTACGCGATGTCAAGTACACGTGTAACTTCCGTGTAAGCTTCTCGCATTTCTGTTTCATCGAGAGGAATTATACTGCTATACGTGATATGTTATCAACGGCCTGACGGCTGACTCTGCGGTTAGAAGCTTTCTTTAGGCAGGAATATCGCTTTGGAATTCGCTACGAGTAGCTATTATTATATGGCCTTAAACCTTTATAATTGGAGCAAGGACTGGAATTTTTCATCGTTACTATCTAACGGTTTTGAAATATATACGTGTCTATATATTGACGCAATAATGTGCAAAAGCCTTGCAAGTGAAACCGGACCGTTCACCACCTGAGTCGACCCGCGAAAAAGTGCGTGCCACCGTGACGTAAGAGACGCCAGGCGTTATTGTAGCGATCGTGATTGCGGGATCGCTCGAGATCGAAACATCGAGAAAGCGTTAACTGGGACCAAAGCAATGACAGCGATTATGCGCGCGCGACCTAGATTTTAAAGACCATATATTTCTTTCAAAATCTGTTGTGCATGCTATAAATAAGATAATGATCTAAAAATGATTAGTCAAGTATAATATTGCTACAATCCAGTCCTAAAAGAATTAATTAATCGCGGCTGCTACGCTGCAATCGCGATGCAATCGAACCGGTTGCATCAACATCAGTTGTCCGGTTAAGTATATCGACCAGCTACACAGTCGATTTTATTCTCATGCTTTCCTTTTCCCCTTTCTGATACATTAAAATTGTACTTTTTGTCACAGTACCGTCATTAAAATTAGAAATTCATCGAGAGATCGGGCGATCATCTGCGAACGTTTTCTGGCAAAGTACGATCGCACGAGAAAGTGGAATATGCGGAATATCGTGCGAACCAAATTCTCTATTATCACGACAATAGAAATACGCACAGATCGAGAATCGCAGCTACTGCGTAGAAAGACGCGTCTGGCAAAGTAGACGATCGTGCGTCGTGCCTCGAGAAGGGGAAAAATAAAAAAAAGGTGAATCTATCGCATAGGGGGGGGGTGGAGGGGGGGGGGTAAGGAAGGACTCGCACCCATATGTGTGCCGTGTGGCGCGTCGCGATTTCCCGCTATCGTGATCCTCAGAGAGCTGTCCCGAGAGAGTGCACTGGCATTTGCGAATCGCCACCGCGCGTCTTTTCCGCTGGATGATGTTGATAGCATCATTTGCGAACATGTCATCGTCGGCCGCGCGACGAACAAGTCGACGTCGACGACGGTGACGACGACGACGACGACGACGATGGAGAGTCGTCGTCGAGGGGCGAGCGCGCGGAATCTGAAACCGAGAGGAAAAACAAGCGGCCACTCATATGTGTGGCGCGTCCAGACGCAACGAAAACAAAGCGAGAGAAAAGATCGCTGACGAATAGATATCGCGAACGAGACAACCCCGTAACCGCTAACATTGTGCTCGCGTACCGCCGTGCACCGCGCGCGCGCGCGCGCGAGATCGATCATCTATGCCAATCTGCTTCGTGTTTTCTCGAAGCTGCATTTAAGATACGATGCGATTTTCCACCGCGCAAGAAAAGCGCCGAGGATAACCGGCCTGATGATAGATTGCACGCGCGAATTACCAACGCGCGCGGAGATTGGAACGGAAAAGTTGCGAAGATTCGATCTTCGCAAGTTCCACTGGCATGAGACTGAAGGCGAAATCAAACATAAAATCTAAAAATCGATTCAAGAACGTCTCATAAATTGGAAAATCATGATAATCGCAATGTGACGTACGCCTTGAAGAGCGCGGCGTGACGGCCGACCCGACCCTATCGACTAAACAATTCATAACTGACGGTGACCATGGCGCTGTACTCTTGTTTTCAGTGATCGGTTACGTCAGTTTTAGCTGGAATTGCCGATCCGTGTTTTCATAGAAATTTTCTGAGAAAGATCCAATTGCAAAACCGCTCTTAATCATGAGCGCGTTTATCGAACACGATGATAAAGCATTGGACAGCCCACGTAATCTCTCGTTCAATTCCCTAGCGGAGGATAACAGTCAAACTTTTGTATCGCCTGTTACTCGTACGAGCGCATCTTCGGTATCCGAACTCAAGGTAAATTTTACTGCAAAGAAATTTCTTGTTACATAATGCTTAACGTAACACTCTATATTTTTTTTCTTATGCTTTATAATACTTGTAACATTGACTAACAAATGTTATCGTATGTTATAAATATGAATTCAAAGATTAAAACATTTCTATATCTTTTCTTTATCGCTCATTTGCTTTAACAACTGCACAACTCAAAAAACAGTTCTCATAGAAAATAATAAAATAATAAAATATTAAATATTACAAATTGTTAAAATTTTGTGATATTAATTTTAAAATCTTGAGTGACTAATTGTAGAAAAATAAAAGTATGTTTCTTTTTTAAATTATCTTTTTATGAAGCAACTAAAAAAGTGATAAATTTTTTAGTTGTGTCGTTGTTGTAGCAAATAAGCGATTCTCGCGGAATTATGCGTTTGTAAAAGAAATTAATAATATTTGTTTTTACAAAAAGGATTACCCAGCAGAGCGTGAGATTCTAAGCAACGTTCAATCTGAAGTGCAGAGTTGCGAAAATGTATGCGGAAATGAAAAAATAGAAGCGACAAACAACGATAAATACGACGCTCTGTCAGTTCTCTTAAATTACGATCCGATGTTCGATTTGAATTGCGAAAAGTCGTCTTATTTTAATTCTAGTATAAGCGATTGTGATCTTTCCATGTACGACGATTTCGATTACGACAAGACAATCCAGGCAGAAGATAGCGACGACAATGAGAAAACGATTCGAAATGAATTCCTGACGGACGATCAACGTGCGAATTCTTTAAACAGTTTGACAGAATTGCAAGACAGTCCCGTTAGCACTGATTCGACATATGAAAAAATATATCAAGCGAGATGTGGTGAAGAAAAATTCATCGATTCAGGGATTTCCTTGACTAGCGGACTAAACATAAAGGACAATAACGAGTTTATGCGACAAATCATTGACGATTGTATTAATTCGCGAGATATTCTTGAAGAAAGCAGTGTCATTGCTTGTGAAACTATTAATAGAGACATAAAAAATAAAGAAATGAAGCTTGCACAGAATGTTACGTGTATAAATATCGAAGATTCTCTTCAAGAAGAAGAGAAACTAGATATAGAAAACGTGTCATTTTCGACAATAGAATCTAGTAATTGTTTTATAAGTAATAATAAGAATTATCTTAAAGACGACGTCGATTTTCCGAAATGTGTGGAAGAGACCGCGATGCACGCGTTAAGCTCCGAAGAGGAAACCACTATCGAGAAAACGATGACAGAGATAAAAAAGATGGAAAAGATAATCAAGAATCTATTGTGCGCCAGTGACGATGAGCATTACGACTCGGCGGAGGAGCGAATAGAGGACTTGTCCGCGAAAATGGAGAACGATCACGATGACGTGATGAGGAAGATTATCGAGAGTTGCTCCGACGTTTCCGCGGATTTTCAGCAAGGTTCGCCGATCCGCGCGATTCCGAGTGCAGATCCCGTACGATCGAGCAGCGAGTGTGCACTTTCGAAATTTCGAGGAAACGAACTCTACCCACGTCGTCGCGTCGTTTCGGACACTGCCATAGCGAAAGAAGATATACTGAGAACTATAAAGGAAGCGGAGAAGATACTGACTGACAGTCCGTGTTGGGATACGTGGGAGGCAACTGCCGATCAGACAACTGAGAATTATGACAGAAATAATTCGTCGGAAAAATCCACGGAAGAGGTAAAAAATAATAAAAGATTAAATGAAACAGTAAGTAAAAAAAAAATTGATTTTATTGAGAACGAAGACAATAAGATAAATCCAGCAAATACGGTAATCGAAAAGATCTCGGAGTCTGAAAGTAACGTTGTTGAAAGTAATTTGCAAAAATTAGACGAAATTACTCGTCTAGATCGTCCTAGATCGCGCACCGAGATTCGGGAGACTTTGGAGAAGATAGCAAAGGAAAAGAGGAAGATAGAAGATCGAAAGAATGAATCGCTAGAGGCGCTGTCGAAAAAATTCGAGGAAATTGACAGAATCGTTGCCGATCATAATTATTCCTTTCTCGAATCCGCTGACGATTCCTACGAGCTCAAAACTCCGGAGGATACCGCCGTCGATTCTGACAGTCTCGATGAGTTTCCGGAAAATTTCGAGGTTCCTTTAACGAAGTCCGAAATAGCCGAGAATTTGAAAATCGAGGAGTTGGAAAAAGAACTCGCGGACGAAATAAATGAGCACAAGAAACTTATGGATGAATATCAGAGAATTATTACGACGGATTTAGAGAAGATTCAGTTGACTTTGGAGTCAGAATCGACGCAAGCTTGCGATGACACAGATCATATCATCGAAGATATCAATGAAGAAATCCAAACTGAATCTAAAAATAATGAGAAGATAAGTGAGGAAATTTCAAATGAAACATCTGAAACGACGAATGATACAACAGTAATTAAAATCGATTCGGAATCCGACGATTCTTTCATGGAGGAGTTGAAGGAACCGGAAAGGACGTACATCAAAGGAAAAATTTATGATTTCGATGAGAAAAAGCATGGTGTTAGGTGAGCTCTCGAAATAATAAATATGAATAATTTAACCGATCATCCCTTACAAAACTTTAATAGTGAAGGGATCAAATAATCACTTATTGAAATATTGAAATGGTTTATTG
This sequence comes from Wasmannia auropunctata, assembly GCF_000956235.1. Lineage (NCBI taxonomy): Eukaryota > Metazoa > Arthropoda > Insecta > Hymenoptera > Formicidae > Wasmannia > Wasmannia auropunctata. The sequence continues at coordinate 1,998,325 of NW_012026793.1, read as the reverse complement.
GTGCTTTTAATACTCAAAATAAGTAATTATTTGATCCCTGCAGTATTAAATTTTTGTAAGGAACAACATTGATTTAATAACGGATTTAATGATTTTAGGATGACAGAAGAGCTGATCAAGAAGCACTGCAAGGAGCACAAGCTCTACCAGACTCCGTATTTGAACGACGTTCTGTACTTGCATTATAAAGGCACGCACGACACTCAATCGCATTAATTATACTGTTATACCAACGACGAAATTACGCGTTTCAGGATTTTCCTTTATTGAGAACCTCGAGAAGTACACGGGTCTGAAGTGTTTGTGGCTGGAGAGCAACGGTATACACGAGATCGCTAATTTAGAAAATCAGAGCGAGCTCAAGTGCCTGTATCTACACCACAACCTCGTCAGCAAGATCGAGAACCTCGAGTGCCTGACGAAGCTCGACACCCTAAACCTCTCGCACAACACGATACGGAGGATCGAGAATCTCGGTGACTCGAGTCGCGAAGCTGGGTAATATCCCGAATGACCTTGACCTTGACGTACCTCTGCTTTTCAGACAGCCTCAAGTTCCTGAACAACCTGAACCTGTCGCACAACTATCTACGAGAAACCGCTGACATCGAGCATCTCCGTCTGCTGCACGCGCTCTCGATCTTGGACATCTCACACAACAGGATCGACACCTGCGACGTCGTTAACGTAAGTCGATGATTACGCGCGGTGCACGCAATACGCACAACCGGAATATATTTCCGAAATGATAGGTGAGACGTTACGGCAAAAACGCGATTGGAATAAATTTACGTATTAAATAATGTTCGATTGCAAACTGATATTATCTTAACTATTAACTGAAAGAAATTCTTACTTAGCGTTGTGCGATCATTAATTGCATCATGAATAAAGAGAGCATGATGATTTTTTTAACCGAATTTTTTCAGAGCTAAATTAAAAAATACGAATCTGCGCATTAAATTATACCTTACACATATTGATACAATTTGAAATATACTCCTACGATACGACAGCAATTAATCACGTCAAGGTGTCTCACATTTCGTTGAAAGCGCGAGCAAAAGTTGAATTGTTTAGATTTTGGGAGACATGAAGTCGTTGCGCGTCGTAACGTTGACCGGCAACCCGGTGCTCAAGCAGATAAAGATGTATCGCAAGACGATGATCCTCAAATGCAAGAATCTCCAGTATCTCGATACTCGACCGGTGTTCCCGCGCGATCGCGCCTGCGCCGAGGCCTGGTAAATTTATCGGGCAAGAAACGATCCGCGCGCGAGAAAGTAATATATTTCGTTAGACTTAAGATATTTCTTGAATTCAGGATGCGCGGCGGCGTCGACGAGGAGGTGGCCGAGAGGAATCGGTGGATCCAGGCGGAGCAGAAGAAAATCAACGACAGTGTCATGGGTAAGTTAAAAGATTCATTACTCGAGAGGCGGCCAGGTCGCAATGGCCACCCTCGCCCCCTTTGACTCCCTTTCACCTGTTCTACTCCTCGGTCTTTGTTTACCTGTCGAACGTCGCGTCCGCCCTCGAAAGCCCTGATAAACAAAAGGAAGCTGTGCAAACCGGTCGGGACGTCCGAAAAGGAGGCGACGGATAAGAAGAAGAAGGAGGAGACGAAGGAGGAGACGAAGGAGGCGGTGGAAGAGGAAGAGGAGGAAAAGGACGAAGAAGTCGCGACGAAATCGAACGCGCGCACCGCGACGAGGAGCAGCGGACTGGTAAGAACTAGTTTCGTCAAGGTCTGGTACAGAATTCGTGCTTTGAATAATATCACCACCTTCGGTCCCGTCGGCTATTTGATCATTCACCACGTGAAACCCGCACACCTCCCGATCGCCTGCAACCCATGATACCTGGCCATGGATGAACGCGCTAAAGCTCGACTTGGAGAGGAAGAAAAAATCCGAGGAACGATCCTTCCTCGGTTCCTACAACTCCCCATCGTCGTCGTCGTCGTCATCGTCGTCGTCGTCATCATTGGTAGACGAGCAGTTCGCGGACGACGAAGAAAACGAGCGCGTGCGGCAAAAAGGAGGCGAGGAAAGTGACGGAAGGAGGCCAATAGCGGAGCAAGAGAGAAAAGTTTCCAATGGAAACAACGGGGAGCTTCTGCTGCCCTGGAAAGTCGAGGTATGCGATCCTTTATCTTCTCGTAACGAATGGGAATTTGAGAAGGGATAAAAAGTTGTTCACCTATTCCTCATTTGGCTAGGTTCGAGAGGAGATCCAGCCGCGTACGCTGATTGAAGAAGTATCGGAATCTAAAAGATACGACGATAATACGGAGAGAAAATGGCATGAAAAACAAATTTTGGATAATTATAAAAGTGCGGATGATCCACTCGATGGTCATATCGGCGAGATTTTCGATAAAAAAGAAATATTGGAGGCACAAATAGAGAAAGAAAAGATGGCAGATCTACAAGAATCGATCGATGACTGTAATAAAGCTAACGGTGAGTAGATTACATATTAAACTTTTACAGAAATTCAACTTAATAATAAAAATTATTTTAAAAAGTTTTAATACTCAAAATAAATACTTAATCACTATTTTCCAGTATTAAATTTCTATAAGGGAGAAATTAACTTTTTCATGACGCCTTTAGATATATAATCTTCAACGAGAAATTTATACGCGCGTAATCATAGAAAAAATTTTATATCGTCTATAATTATTCTTATCTTGATTAGACTTGTCAATTAAAATCGTTTTTTTATAGATCGTAAAAACGAAAGAACGACTACCTGTTCGGTATCGTGTGACACGTCGGATCTAAAACAGATGTTAGAAGGAGACCAACAAAAACTCGCAAATGCAGTCATCAACGTGGGAGACGATATATCGAGTAAAAATATCAAGAGCTATCCAAAAAAAAGCAGGGAATATCCATTCGGTTCTAAACTTAGCAGCATCCGTGAAGAAATGAGAGAATTCTGCGACAGTATGGATAGGTTTGTTGACGAAAACAAGATAGTGTTCAAGAACGGCGAGGTGGAGGGATTCTGGGGCGGGAGGAAGATGGTGGACGAGAATTTGCAGACTGATTTTGCTGATGATAACAGGACCGAAGAAACCGGGACCAAGGCTTCCGCGAGCGACGAAGATAAACTGCGATGGTGGAGTACCAAGGAGAGAAAACTGAAGGTCAGGGAGATCCTAAAGAAGCGAGAGGACGAGGCGAAGGAATACAAAGTGGAAGCAAAGGATGCCGAAATAGATGAAAAATCCGATTGCCGTACATCGGAAGACGAGAAGCGACCGTCCGATGTCACAAACAATTTTCAGGACGTTTACGACTTGATGACACTCAAGACTTGCCCGTCGATTGTTCTTCTGGATTCGGCAAAAACGTACGCCGTGCAAGACGCGGAAGATTACGAATACGAGCAATCCGCAAAGATACAGCAGGAAGAACCGCGCGGATTGTTCCACAGTCTCTTTGCCGAATTGAGAAATCGGGACTGCGTGCAGAAAACACGCGGACCGAAAGCTTCAACCGAATTAATGGTTCTAGAGGAAAGATTGGAAAAGTCAGCCATCGACACACAGAAGGAAAGTATCTGTGCTCTCGTCAATATGAAAGATATCATCGATTCCGATGAACAATCTTCGAGATGCGAAAATATCATAGAGATGAATAATTCTGCGAAAATCGAAGTTTTGGAAGATAAAGTTAATAATCTTTCACTCGAATCTTCGGAAGGGAAAAAAAACATCGATGAATCCGACGACGATTCCTTTAAGACGGCAACATCCGTTCAAGAAGATTCGCAAATTTCGGAAAGCAATTATGAATCATCGAACGTTTTAAGATCGACTAATATGGAGAATAATTTTGTCAAAATTATCGATTCAATTAAAAATGAAAATATCGACCATTTGGAAGATAATTCTTGGAAGGAAATAATTTCAAATAAAGAACGTAACGACGCGAATTGCATGGCTGAGAAAAATAATAAGTCAGAAAAATCTTCTGATAAAATAGAGATATCGAAGGAGGGAGAATTTTCAACTGAAACAGAACGATTTAATTCTCAAATGGAATCGCTCGTTCGAACAATAGATCATTTATCTCTGGACAAAACGAGCCACTCTTCAAGACTGACCGGTAAAAGAACTCGCGAAACGGAAAATATAAGACTGATCGGTAAAAGAACTCGCGAAGCGGAAGATATCGAGGTCAGCAACAAGAAATCTTTCCTCATCGAGGAAATAAATCCCGGAAAGAAACCGGAGGAGCGCAAATCTCGTAGCCAAATCTCCGAGAGATGCAGACAGCATCTGATACAGGAAACGAAGAAATTCACGAAGAGAGTGTCGCCGTTGATCGACAAATGCATAACGAATCTAATAAAAGACACGGAAAACGCGGGCGAAAAATCGCAATGCTATAAGTATGATCGAAGAAGTCTCGGGGAATATCTGCCGTCCGGTTGCGTTTCGAAAATGGATCTTAACAAACCCGCGGGTGATTTTGGAGAGCGAGACAAGTATCGTAATGAATGTGGCAATAAATCTAGCGATGTAACAAATACGTATTTTGAAAAACAAGAATCGATGACGAAACAAACGATCAATTCGCAATCCGCTGCATCAGCTAATCCTTCCGGTATGATCAGTACCTATATAAATATAAAATAATATAATATATAATTTAATTTATATTTTTTAATATAAATGTATATGTTTAATTATAATATATATCACATTTAAAATATAATTTAGAATTTTTAATATAATTAAAAATTATATTTGTCTGTTTTAGATATCCAATCGCTTGCCAATCTTTTACAGCAATCCGAAAATTCTAAATCGGAGTCACCGGCGGTATATGCCGATGCACTTTACAAAGAATTTTGCGATCATTTACATGAATTGGAGAGCAAAAAGAAATTGCTGATTAAGCCAGATTTCATAACGGACAATGAACAATCCAAAGAAATATTATCTGACAATAAATTACTACAGAAAACAGAATATTTGATAAAGAAAGCAGATAAACCGCTGATCGAAGTGATTTCGACATGTCCTACGGCGTTCAAAGATTTCAAACGAACTTTCGAGCAAAAAGAAATTAAACAACAGTCACACAGTTCGCAAACTACTTCTCAACAAAAAGACGTTAGTATAATATATAACATACTCAAGATATAATATTGTAATATGTATATAAGAAAATCAATATCTTAAATATCTACAAAAATTATTACATATAGAGTTATGTTTATGTGTTTAGTTCATAAAAATTTCTGACAATTGATTTCTTTCACAATTGATTGATGTTAATTTGTACTTTACCTTCAGGCTGTCTTCAGAAGGTCCGAAGTGGCGACTGAAATTTCTGACGATTTTGAAAAACATATTAATCAAGAGAGCGCAATTGATTCAAAAGAGGGAATCAAAGTAGAAACGTTTTCAGCATCGTGTACAATAGAAAACGCGAAATGCAAGGAAGAGTGTATATTGCCAAATGAGAAACGCGAAATCGTCACGACAAATATGAAAAAGAGTATAGAGATGCAAGTTGCACAGGAGAATTAAAATAAATCGAAATTGTGCTACATTATTCTTAGGTAAACAATCGCAATTAAACGCACTTAATGCATTGATCGGAGGAGAAGCCGTACTAGGGAATGAAGTTAACTTCTGTGGCAGCGAAGTTTTCGCGCGATTGGAGAATTTGTGTTACAGGTATAATATAACGTTCTCGTTTATAGTTTAAGTTGAATAGAATGTTCATTTTATGAGTATTTTTCTTGCTCTTCTATCTGAAATAAATGTGTTACTTTCATGTAAAGACTCGTATTTAAATGCGGGGAACTTGGAAACTTCGTCGAAAGAAACTTGACAGGTGGTGAAACGGGTCGACCTTCTACTACGTACACTTTATTTTTGTGTCCACACTCACATCAATTATATAATAATAATAATCATAATCAATGACGATGGCGGTGATGTCGATGAAACCGTAATTAATAATAGTAATAATAATTAATCCGTAATTGTGTGCAATGATAACCGGTTCGCACGCGAAAGAAATGGTATTTAATCACTGTCACGTTTAAATATATTATATCTTTCACCGTCGCCTCTCCTCGTTAAGCCTACGGCCTCCAAAAACGGATCCCCGGATGGATCTCTCTCGGATTCGTTTATTCCCGCAGAAGCTATCACTTTGTTTCACTTGGCAAGAAGCTCTTGATATTATAATATATTTATATAGAGTGATACCGCGCGTGTAACGAAACTGTCCCCCTTTCGTCGTCCGACTGACTTCTCGTCTCTTTCTCTCTTTCTCTATTCACTTCCCGTTCTCATCGCACACTCCATTTTCGTTTTACTTATGCGGAGGATCTATACGAATGTATACCTCCCCTCGTCCTTCCCAAACAAACGTAAGGATTACATACCCGCTAGGATCGTTTATAGTAATAGATTTATAAATATGCACGTATATATCACCTCGCTCCTCCGCACAGGCACGCAAAAATCAAATTTGGTATCTCGTTACCGTTTTTTTTTTCTTCATTTTTTTTTTGTATCTTTGTTCTCTTCTCCTCGCACTCTCACCTCTTACATAGTTACTTGTGTTTCTCGTGCGCTTCTTTCCTCCCTCGCCCGCACTCTCGTTTGCTCCCTATAATTGTAAGTTATTCTTCGAAACGTATCGGAGTGTCGACCGAGAGCGGATCGATGATTCGAGTACGGGAGAATTGAGCGACGATTCGAGATTTAGGATTTTATCTTTTGTGCGAACGCGTGTAACTTTTTTCTCTCTCGTCGCCATCCCGTCGATCGGCGCTTCGTCGACACCCGGCACGTCTCTCTTTGGGTTTATCTCCTCGGAACTATACTCATATCGTTATCGCGATCATGTTTTATGGTTGTTAACCGTCGCGGTTAATGATTATTTGATGCGTTACAGTCCTTACACCTTACGACTTATGGTTTACGTTACAGAGAGTATCTTACATGCTAAAGTTTTCTCTTTCCAAAAAATTGGGAAGTTTACCGTTATTTTTTTTTATGTGTTCTTTCTTTTTGTCCCTTGTTGTAGGGTTTATCGTCAAGTCAAATACAGTACAGTTTCGGTCGATATCAAAATCGAACGGTGACCTTGTGAGAAAAGATGCTTCTTATTATCCGCCTTGTTTTCTCATGCGAGAATATAAAAGAAGCAATTGTCCTCGATACAGTAGCAGACTTAATGCCGGTTACCCTAATTTGCAATCACGAAGTAAAAGCAACGAAACTTTTTGTCACACCCTGTCGCACATCTCCATATTTTTTTCATTTTGCAACTTGGTTTTTTTTATTATAAGAGATTGCGTTTAATTACTTTGACACTGAAAAAACGCGTCAGTCTTTTGCTCTGATGCAATAAAAATAAATCCTCTCTCTCTTTCCTTCCTTCCTTACTTCTTTTCAATACTTGTTCCCGGTACGGACGAAGCTTCGTCGTAACTTAATTAAAAGCCATGCATTTTTATTTTTCGTAAAAAGAGCGCGCGATTCATAAGCGTTTCCGCGGATAAATTCTGGCAAACTTTGTACTTTGATAATTATTTTATAAGTAAGATTGTATGATTGTAACGTCGCGAAAAACTGGGGATGGAAAGAAGCGGTGTGGTAAGTAAAAGCAATAATAGTAATTTTATATTAGAAAAAATATTTTCACGAACCGAACTTTTTAATCCCACGATATGTTCCAAATATCATTAACGAATGACAATTATCTGTCTTGTTAAAATATATCGTCTTTTTTTTATCTTAAATGGGATTATATTTTTTATCTTAAATAGGACGTTACGTGTCGAGTTACGAGTTTAAGAAGCGTGAAAAAGTTAAAAGTTAAAAATGCACAAAAATACAAGTTCCACCAATTCCCCCGCTTTTCTCCTTCATGATTGCAAGATCGAATGCACCAGACTTTCATAACGCTAGATTTAACAATTAAAATCACGTAAAAATCGTTAGACGATTTAAGGCGTGTGTCTAAAGAAAACTTTACAAAAACCATAACATGTCTCAGTGTGTGTATGTGATGAAGTTCATAAAAATGCCGTTCTCTCAATTAGAATTTCGGGATCGTTATTAGAATCGCGCGTTAATGTTAATGAGAAACGCCGTGAGAAGGGATCGAGTTCACACGCTACCGTATTATAATACATGAGGTAACAAAAGCTCGTGTCTCAAATTCGTAATTCGCATCGAAGGATTCGCACTTGCGTCTGCACACCCTCTTAAGTATATTTACGTATGTGTCTGCGTTTAAAAAAACTCGCCGGTAACTATAACGACTTAGGAATATACGACATTGAAATTGAAAGATATTATCGAACACTATGCAAACGTGGGCCCTCGTGGTGCTCGTCGTTCATCGAGACGATGTGCTTGCGATGGTGTTTCTCTGGGCATATATGTATATTAATCGGGCGCTCGAATGCAATCTTTGTAATAAATTACAAATATATATAACTGAATCTTTAATCAATTATTTACTTACTTGCGACGATCTCGACGAAAGTAATTTAATCGTGGATTATCCACTTATATCGTAGATCTGAAACGCGCCCTTCTACCAGTGATCTTAAATTGCACAGAGAAAAACGCGCAAGACAGAGGACCGAGCGATTCTCACGTACTCGTTCACGCACATGCAAATCACGCAGTTTTGCAAAATGAAATAATTAATTAATCGAACGTCCCGACCGGTCCGGCGCGATTTTCATTTCGCGTCGTTTCAGAAGTCGCGACGGGATAAATAGATACAATCACGCTCCGAGATGATTCCTATAATGATTCCTAGTTGTATGCGAATTCTGTTATCCTTTTAATCACGTTTACCGAATAGATGGACTATACCGCTCAGTTTTCTACGCAGATAGATCTACCTTGATGATCAATGAACGCGGGTAGATGACTGTACGCTCGAAAGAATCATCTCTAGGTTGGTTTCTCGCGTGAGCTTCATTATTGCGAAATGTGTGTCGGATGTCATATTACACTAATAAATTTTCCGGCGAAAGTTTAAGTAAATAGACGCGATATCGAAAGCCAACGTAGCTTATTACAGCATAAAACTGCAATTATGGCGCGCGTATGTGTGTATGTGTAAAAAGTATACCTGTATTTTATTTTCTATCAGAACGATCTATCCAATCATTAATCATCAAGCGGGCAGATAACGTTTGTGCTCGAAAGAATTATTTCTGGACTATTTTTTCGCACAAGCTTTTCTACTGCAGAATATTATTGGACGTTACGTTACGATGAAAGTTCGAAAATAAAGACGTAGGCCCGTATTCGGAACGCACTTGTAATATACGCTGTTGTGGCGCCGCGCGTTTGGCATATAGTTTACGTTACATATACTATATATAGAAACTCAAGACTTGTTAGCGCCCTAACACACTGTTACAAGCGCGTTCTAAATACGAGCCCTTTTGTCGAAAGGTAACACAGCTCATTACACAACAGAAATAATGTTAATTGCGTGTATGTGTATATATACCTTTCTTCGTATTTTTAAAACATTTAGATGGAAATGGCTCGATATAGGATAAAGAAAAATTTTGAAATTCATCCCTGATTCAGATACAATGATATCGCTATGTAACTCGACGAAATTCGTCTTTCCACGTATTCCCTCAACAGATCTTCCGAAACGATTCTTCCTATCATGCGAGTGATGATGAATTCTGCGACAGGGACATCCACGAGATACATAACGTACCCAGGCAGCAAGCATGTCCGAAAATCTGTACGTAAGACGTCTTAAAAGATGTCATTACGTCTTTAAGGCATCCCGATTTTTGGGTGCCGTTCAAAAATCAAGACGTAGACATCTTAAAAACGACTTAATGACATCTCCAAGGGTTTTGCATCCCGATTTTGAACATGCGTGCGGTCCGGGCTAACTATATATCGTATGAAATAAGAACGATTTATATTTATCAACGAAGAAAATCGAATATTCACGTGTCCCTCGTGGAAATGTCCTCTGCGGTGAATGTGACTATAGGCGAATGACCTAGGCTAACCGTCAATAGTGATTAATTATCATTATTTATATATACGTATATATATATATTTTTTATATATAAAAAAGTGATGAAATCTTTGTAACTATCTACCATTTAACAGTAAAGACGTGTCTCGCTCCCGATTTTCAGTTGCTGAGTGAATGTACGTTTCCCCTTCGAATAATGTTCACTCGATCTTCACTCGACGCACTTTTCACTCCACGTCTTAGTTGTTTTACACAGCAACGTTCTCTTGCGTGTTTCTTTTTTTTTTTTTTTGTTAAACTTTAACAGTGGCTCTTGCACGTTATTTAGTGTGTGTTTTATGTATAATACACGTATTATATATCATAATTTCTTTTTTTTTTGTGCATAACTTGAAAGAGGCAGTATTCCCGACGACTTCTCGTCGTCCATCGTAAAACAAGTCACGAAAGTGTCGTCGGCACATTCTTCACGTTTCTTCCCTTTCTTTCCTCCTTTCCTCCTTTTGTTTTTAACTATATTTACGCGTATACGCTAGTGACGATTATTCTAATAATTGAAATAGGACCCAACGCCATGATCTTGAAGACCCCTAAATAGGGCGCTGCTTCACTATTAACGAATACGTTAACGAAAGAAAAATTAAGATACGCATATTCAAGACCGAAACACAAAGAATATCAGGATAATAAAACCATAAAAGACACGCGAATGTGTGCCACTTGCGGAGGGAGGAAACAGAAAGCGAAGAAGCGGTAAAAAAAAATAACGGAAACGCCACGTTTGATTCTTTTTCCAAATATATTTTTATTCTCTTTGTATCCTTAAAAGCTCGAAAAAAAAGAGAGAAAAAGAAAAGGCTGATTTCATCAGAGCTGTTTTTTTTTTATGTCGGTTTAGTTTTTCTCCTGCGTCGCAATTAATCTACCGTGTGTGCCACATTTTCGAAAAAGAAAAATAAATTAAACAGCTAAAATCGGCAATGCGTATTCACGCAAGACATTAAAAAAAAAATACTTCTGCTTACAATTTCACCTGCTGGTCTTCTTTCATTTTTCGCGCGCATGCCATTACCATGACTAGAGGTTCAATAACTTGTCGTTCAATTTTGCCTAACTCGTCGGCAGGATTATTTTTCTTTCATATTTATACCAAAAGTAAGAAACCACATCATTCCAGGTACAAAAAAAAAAGGAGAAAATATCCTCCTTGGGAAAGCCACGGAATCGCGAAATGCATAAAGCACAGATCTGTTTCCATTAGTCTGCTGACTTTTCCTATTCCTTCTTTTCGTTTCGAAGTTATGTCGAAAGTACCAAAAAGACCGGACGCTCTACTCATGTTTTTTCTCGCATTTTTAACGTACAGCGCCCGAACTTATCCTCGCATCGAACTTTGGAAGAATTCTTAATAATACAAAAAATCGAAGGAACGAGGATCTTCTCTTTCGAGACGAAGAAAGATCTTTTGCCCGTTTTTTTGATATTTAACAAGTACAAAGCATTACGTAAGCGAGATTAGTTTTTTATAATATTACGTGTGGAAAAAAAGAACCGATATTGCGAAATTTGAATAGTCGGGGATTACGACTTTCGAAAAATTGAAGACTAGTGCTCGCTTGATCGTAGCCAGATCACATTTTTTTTTCTTTTTTGGTTCCACTGGGAAAGAAATGTTTCGATATAGTCGCTTTCCGGAATCCACGCCTTTTTCTCTTAACTTCTTCCGATTTTGGCAACCGACGCATCCTATCGTAATTTTTTTATCGTGATACACAACAACTTTTCGTATATATACAAATTATGTATTTTATTCATAATTAAAACAAAATTCCATGGAACTCCTATCGAAATAGGATATTCGTTTACCACAAATGGAAAGCAAAGCGCATCACGCAATTAACTACATATATATGTATATGTATAAGGTGAATGTACAAAATTCTTAAAAAAAGAAAATAAAAAAAAAAGACACTGCCGGAACGTGGTTGCCGGAAGGCGATTGGACCATGTAATCCTGCAATATTAAGAAAAACCACCGATCTTATGTACTTATATATTAAATATTAATAATTATAAATTACGATCATCGTTAATATTAATAGTATAATCATTATCATTAATATTATTATTTTAAATGCATACACAGTTTCCACATTTATTTCTGACAAAAAAATAGGATAGAACAAATAGGAGTGAAAGAGAGGGGAAGGAAAGTGGTAACAGCGCGAAAAAAAGAGGGATACGAATGAAAGGGATAGAGATGAAAGTTATCCAAAACAAAAAACAAAAAAAAGCTGTCGAAAAAATTCGTATACGTACTTACGTGTTTAGGAAAAAGGCCGTGACAAACAAAATGCGATAAAGAAAACAAAAACTATTTTAAAAGCGTAATGATGATGTGGAGAGAGAAAGTTTCGCGGCCCTTTCTATTAACCTGGGATTCTTTGGGTCCTATTTCAAAGGTACTTTTTTAGCACGACTCTTTCGATCGAGAGCACGTGCCCGCCTCATGCACGAGGATTGATTGGCGTTCAATCGACAGTGGGGAAGAGATACCGCCGAGACGACAGTCGGGGATCAATTCTTCGTCTCCTTCTCGCCGTTGCCGTAATCAGAGACAATTGGACAAAGGGCGGGGAGAGAAGGTTTAAAGGTATGGACACTATGAACTAAACGATTACACATTATGTTAAACGTACTTCGACACTTCACGCTGGCCCGTCATCTCATGCGGTTGTAACGCAGTCACAATGCAAAAGCAGACGAAACTCGATCTGCTCTTTCTCTTTCGAACTCTAGTACGTCGCTCCTTTCGTAATTCCTCCGTGAACGTCAACATCTCGATGAACCAAATCATTTATCAAAGGAGCGACTATGTTCCATGTTCAGCCATTCGTTTCGTTTATCTGCGCGTCACGTGTCTCGTTTTTTGTTTTCTTTTTTTTTCTTTTTTGATTGACAATTGGCCGCGCGTCTCTCGCTCTCATTTTCACGCTCTCACAGCTTTCTCTCTCTCTCTCTCTCGTTCGATCTCTTTTACAACATACTCAGTCGCTCTCGCACTCGCAAAAAACGCAGACGCGGGGCGGCCTATGGCAAAGGTCTCTATACAAAATAAATAACGATACATCTACGAAATCAATCGAGAGGGTCGTGGTGCTAGTAATAGTAATAATAGTAATTAGTTGTAGTGGTGCGAAGTCGGCGTATTTTATCATGGTAAGAAAAGTGATCTCGTCTTATTTCATGTATGTATATATATATATAATATATATCTCTCTTTTTTTCCGCTCGACTTGGTGCTCGTGCACGAGGGCAAAGCTCGCGTGACGAGTATGTGCGATTTGGATGTGTCTCGAGGCTGTTGGACGATCCGCACCGTTTCCTCCGTTTTCGCGTGTACAGGTGTATGCAATTCGCGTCGTGAATCCCCCATCGATACACATGTGCGTTCAATGTGCGCCGTATAAACTCGAGCGCGCATCATCACGGGAATATTATGAGCTTGGCTGTGCCTTGTCTCTCATCTCCGAGAGTCGCGACGCAATATTACGATTTTCGTATCGTATCGTGCCCGATAAATATCTCGTTTTGCGCATGGGAAAGTAATCCATAGCTAAACCGCCGGAGCAACCGTTAACAGCATTTTCTCGGCAGTGAACGCGTGAACCTTGGTTCGAGATGGAAAATCTCTTGACGATCGTCGGCGCGAGATTGTCGTCCGTCCGTCCTTCGAACTTCGGAAATCCTCGACCGGGAGTACCCCCGTGGGAAAAGAACTATCAAGTCGTGGAACAGCACGTGCCTCTCGTATAGGTTCGCGAAGAAAGTCCTTGAGAAAGGGAAGGATAAAAAGAAAGTCTTGCGCGTCCAACGCCGCAGGAAGTTCTTAACTGTCGGCCTTGTTGTTGGCACTCGTTCTCCAATTCTTATACTCTCGGTCCTTCTTGCCGCTCTTTCGTCGCGATGTATCTTCGTATTCGACCCCAACTCGAGCCAGTTCTTCCTAGAAGCGTTGATATTCCTGGCTCTTGTCGCCGACTTTACCGCGTCGCCAGGTCAAGTCAACTACGTTGCGCTTGCCGTGGGAATCCATTTTATCACCACAACCCAAAACGTTCTTGAAATCGCCGCCGTTGCTGTTGTTATCGTGGGTCTTCATACGACTGTAATTATTATTGTTGCTGCTGCTACTGCCGTTGCTGCTGTTGCTGCTGCTGCTACTGCTGCTAATCCGGTATCCCGGTTCAAAGTTTCTGATCAACGTCAACTCCGGTGAACCTGGCGAATTGTTTGCCAATGTCGCTGGCACGCCGACTTGCTCGGTAGTTAGATGGTGGTACTTGATTCTTATGCTGTAAATTGGTTGACTGTAGTTGGTTCTTTGAAGGAACTGCCTGGGGTGAGCCCCAAGTTAGTTCCAAATGCGTAGGAACGAATCCCAGGAGCCCGTCGCCACCGCCATGCCGTCTTCCGTAACGCCGAGACAAGACACACGATTATCATGCCCAGCGAGAATTCCTAGAAAACAGAATTATGGCGAATATTTTTTAAATAAAATAGCAACAACAAATCTTCGTCTTTTATCCCAATAATTAAAACTCATTCGAAACAGCGAAGGAAAATGATTATCGAGAGAAGGGCCTCGAATAAAATCTCTCTCTCTTCTCTCTCGAGGTGATACACTATCGCTCGTGAGGTGCCGTCAACCTACCAGCTCGCTCCGTCTTCATAGAATCCCAAACGTTACAGTTGAAATCGTCGTAGCCCGCCAGCAATAATCTACCGCTCTTGCTGAAAGCTACGCTGGTGATACCGCAAATGATATTGTCGTGACTGTACATTGCGAGTTCCTGGTCCGCCCTAATGTCGAAAAGTCTGCAGGTCGCGTCGTCCGAGCCCGTCGCGAAAGCGTATCCATTCGGGAAGAACTGTAAACAGCATGAATCGTCAAGTTAATCCTTAATGAAAGTCCTGTTTTTCTCGAAAATCCATTAGTGCTACTGTTAAGCCATTTCTTAAAATAATGTCTCACCGTGACGGCGTTTATGTCACTCTCGTGACCCGGGAAGGTCTGCTTACAGGAGCCTTCACGGATGTCCCATAACTTCGCGCTGGCGTCGCACGCACCGGACACGAAGGTGCGCGTATCCGGTGCCAACGACAGAGACATCACGTCGCCAGTATGCCCGATGAACGAGGTGCACTGCTGACCGGTTTCAATGTCCCACAAAGCACTGAATCAGAACAATTCAGCGTTCTAGTTCGCGCCATAATCTTCAGGAGTCTTCATCGGGATCAGTGATGGAAGGGATTTGGGAATAGGAAAAGAAAGAAGAAATGAAATTTTTTATCGCTTTCTCTCTTTACTTTTATTGTGAGCTCTCGGTGTGCTAAAAGCAGTGAATTGCATTTCATAAATCGTATTTCATATACTGCTCCGAAGTACGACTGAGTAAATATATTCATATTTTAATTCTTCCGAATTAAAAAATATAAGAGATGAATAAAAAGAAGTATGCAATTTTAACTTTATTTTATGAATTAAAATTCTCATATATTTTATATTTATATTAATTTTCACTTTATTTTCATACTATATTTTATACGTATGCATTTATTTTATTCCGTCTTGCAAAAATGTTTTAGAATAGAATAAAGGATACAGGATTTTTCTGTTATAGCAATTTCTAGTCGCCTGATCGTAAATCTCTCTAAGTAACACTTACCAAGACATGTCGCCGGAGCTGGTGACAATTTGGTTGTCATCGTAGAATCGACAGCAGGACAAGTACCCAGTGTGACCCGGAAGTTCTCTGCTCACCCGAACATTCCCTTCCCTAGTTTTAAGACTATAGATGGAACAAATATTGTCCAGCCCGCCGCATGCCACGTAACTACCTGAGGGCGCGTACGCACAAGTCATCACCCATGATGACCGTAATGGGATTGCGTGAACCTTATTGGTGGTATAACTATCCCAAACGATCAATTTGCCATCTTGCGATGCGGAGACTAGATTCCTATAAACGAAAAACAAAATATATGTATACGCTGATGAAAAGGACTCAATTGCGAAAAGGAACTTCCTCTATTTTAATAATTTTGCATCACATTTTAAAATATCTTAACAAAATAAAGATCTATTTGTATTTCTAAATTCTTTTCTACTTTCCTTATAATCCTCAATTTGAAAATTTACTACTGTTATTAAGAGTTAATTTATGTTAAAATGACCAACAGTTTCATATGCTAATCGTCATCAAATCATCGTGTTTGCATTCTAACGTAATCATACCTCGAGTCACTTCCCCAGTGCATCGCATAAATTTTAGCTAAGTGACCGCGAAGCGTGCGTCTCGTTCGCATTTGTATGCGACCGATAGGTTCCATGCCCGATGTGGCCTGGGCCAAGGACGTGTCGCATGCTGCTTTCCTGGCATCCTGCGGCATAAGATCACAGGCAAATTTGTAAATTTGCATCGGGATCGGGTTTCTCGCACTTGATCCCTAACATACGCGCGATAAGATTCACGATAACGTGATAAGAAAGAGATTGTCGTATATTGCATGCAATTATTCGCTAAGCCTTGTGTCCACGGTACTGAGAAATCTCTCCGGAGATCTCGGACGGAGAAGGAATTAATCGCATTGGTCAATTAATCGAATTGTTCAAATGTGACTTGTTAATTCTTACTCCGAGATTTCGGATCGATTTTTAGCTGTTCGTGGACACAAGGATTCAGTTGCGTAAAGTACGACAAGGAAATCTCTCATCTGCATACACATACACACACAAACACACCGCCGATGTTACGATTCAATGATAATTAAAGTTTCAAGATTTCACGTTGAAGCAGCATCTTAATTGGAGTGCACCGGTAGCGCGAGTACACATCGTCGCGAAAATTTAATAAATTCCACGTGAAAACTTCGTTTAATGTCATGCCCGTGTATACACGAGTTTTAGCGCAAAAGGTCAAACGACGATCACCAACCGAACCGAATCGCTAAAATACTGAAAATTTCTATGAATTTCAAAGGAATTAGAAAAAGGAAGTTACGGGACGGAGAAAAGAAAATTCCCGGTGAATTGTCAATGGTGCTCGCGTGTCTTTAGTCCAGTATTATACCGCAATACTACCGTCGAGCTGACCTTTAAAATCGGATTATAATACGGCAGTACTTAAAGTGACTTAATACTGAAGTATATTGGATATAACTCTGCCTTTAGTATACTAAAGATATACTAAAGATACACTAAAGATTTATATACAAGACCATTAAATGATTTCTAAAATAAGATCGTACTATTCCGCAATTTGTTCCTTCGTAAATCGTTTTATAATAAATTGTTATAATAAATTGTATAATAAATTGTTTTATAATAAACCAAAACTTATTGCATATTGATAATATTTATTTCACGACGAAATAATTTCACGTAAATTAATTGTGCGAAATACTGACGCGAAAAAAGATATAAAAAATATTATTTATTAAATCAATCGATAATTAAAAAAAAAATCGTCATACATAAAAAAATATTTTCGCATTCACACGTATCCATTACGTACATTGGGGATTTTACTTGAATAAACCATGATCCAAAAAAAGTCACACGCGTCATGAACAATTAGCAAACAAGGTCGATAGAGTTATTTCCTTTCATCGTAAGCGCATATTTCCGCGCATACCGTGCGAGCGCGTGCATTTTATACGTGTATAAAGGGGGAGAGCGAGGGTGGGAAGGGGAGCGGTGAAGAAAGAGAGACGAATACATCGAGAGAAGAAACAAGATATGGAGTGAGGGAGAGAGAGGGATGGTGGCGTATTGATCAGAGAAGCGACGGTTATGCCGCGCCCTACCACCACCACACTACCACCACCGCTAGCCGGCTCCATATTCTCACCACTATATGGAAAGTCATTCGCCATAGAAGAATATCACTGTCGTTAGAATTTACGATACTCGCTTCAACGTCCGGGGGCAAAAGAAAGCCGGAAAGAGAGTTACGTAAAATTGCAAAATCTGGTGTAAGAGACGAGTACGGTCGATTCGATCAAATTTGTTGGAACGGATCCAATTACATCTATCTCTTAAGAGGCCTTTATTTTATTTGATTTTATTACAGGGTTAACGTATTACATTACTCGCTAATGGATTAGTGTCACAGATGTAATTAAATTAATGTTCATTTAGAGAAATGTAATTTATAGATAGCAGCAAAGTATAGTATATAAATAATTTTCATGGTGTTTTCTTCGGAACTTCAATTAAAAATATTTTACGTGAAATCGGAATGAGTTATACGTAACATTTTAAAATGTACACACATTTTTTAACGAGTTAAAGAAAGGAAAGAAACAATGACCTCTCGAAGGAAGGGAGTGGAATACTCACGCGAATGGCATTCTTCAGCGTCTCCGCTTCTTGACGAAGGCTGTCGAGCTCGTTCATGATGTCTGGCAGATGACGCGCGTGCCTTGCCGAGCACCCGTTAACGGGTCCGAGATACTGGGGACGTCGCGCGTGCGAGAGGAGGCTGACAGAGCTCTCCCTCCTCTCGTCGGAGAGGGCTCAGAACAGGGCAATTTCTACGATGATGACGGATGACGGTGACTCCTGTCTACGGCCTGCCTGCTCTCCTCTCACTCGGCGGGAGTAAGGCTGATCGCGGGGCCGATGTCACGCCGTCGATAGCGTTTCCGGTGGCCGGCGGCGAATGCCCCGGAACTTACCGCTCTCGTAAGGCAAGGTGAGAGGTAAAGGAACGAGAGATAAACGAAACGGGGGATAAGGATAAAATTTGCGTCTTCTACCAACGAAGTCCGGACTACCACCAGCCTCACCCGGCCCCACCTCCTCGCCCCCTGCCTTCGCTACTGTAGCGGCTTCCGCTTCCGCCGCTACCACCGGAACCAGAGCCAGACCACAGCTGACCTCTCCGCCCCTCGCGCCAACTTCGACACTTCCCGACGAGACCGTTGCCACCCCTAAAACACAAGGTATCAAGTCGATCAATCATAACTGATTAATAAACAGAGCAAAAAGTAAACAAAGTATTTCTGTTTATAATACATTATTCAGGGAAAATTGTTAAGATTTCACCTAAAACCTTGTGGGCTGTGTTTTGCGTTTGCGCGTTTTCGATTCGTTGTAGTTCATTATAAATTATTGTTGTAATCTGTTGTGAGCTGTATTTTCTTAAATAAATAAACAATATCGTATCTTTGATTCGCAACAAAAAAAATTCTTTTGATAACGTTATCAAATCACACAAAATGGAATGCGAATGTTACTGTTGCTTTACCGCGATGCTAGGAATTATTCTTCGTTACGAAAGGAGGCATATAAGCGTTAAATTAGCGATCATTCCATCTGTCGTGTGTGATACCGCGAATATAATAAACGGAACGTTTATATTTCTACGCGGCCGATGCGCAATTTTGATGCGGTTCGAGTAAAACGAACAGACGGCATGCATGCCTAAGCCGTCTTCTGCAAACGTCTTCCGAGAATTACTGCGGTTCCTTAATGGCTGTAATAGATAATCGCGTTGACTTTGCACGCGGCACACATACTCGGTCTTGTGCACGCGTGTCGTGACAAACTATATATATTGAGGAAAGTCTAAGGAGAATCAAGCGGTAAAACATCGCATTTTTAAATATTTATACTCCGATGGAGTGATGAATTGGAACGTCTAACTTAAGTACGCTTGCTGTATCGTAGCTTGGCCCGTCCGGTTCGCTAATTGGCACGCGAGCCGCTTCCAAAACGTAACACACCAGTGAAAATAAATAGTTATTTCCAGACACGCGTAATGACTCGTATCGCCCGCGTATTTAAGAGGATACTAGGTCTTACTACGAGAGAAACATAAATAAATTAGAAGCTCTGCAGCATTAACGACTGCCGCACTCATTTATCTAATTCTAAAACTTCGAACATCGCGTAAGAAGAGAAAAAGAATTGTAGTGGATACTTTCCGCTTAGTGACACAAGCGATAAAACGATGCAAACGTCGTTTTGTCCTTCTTGACATTCAGTGACGAAGACAGAACGACACTTGTGCCGACTTGTGTCACTAAACGAAAAGCGTCCACTAATTGATAAATTGGTATATCTATCATTGAAGGAAATTATTCATCAATGTACCGATACTATCATACGGATCGATAAAATGGATACAAATCAAGCTACAAGACAAACAAACATGAGCGAACATTTACGATAAAAATAACAAAACATAACTTTTTTCTATAATATATATGAAAAAGAAATGTATTCGTCCACATTTGCCGAAGCAAGTTCGTTCATTCGCTTGCTCGCGCTCTTCGCTCGAATCCAGCTTTAGCGATGATTAATTAAAATAATCAGAGAGAAAACAATGGGAGGAGCGCTTCTCTTATCACGCATATACACGCGTGTCGAAAGCATAAAGATAAAAGAAAATATAATTATCGGCTTACTAAAAATATTTCGGTTGTATGGCGCACACAGATATTTTTATCGCGATCTCTTCTCTCTCTCTCGCTCTCTCTCTCTCTCTTCCTCGAGTTCTCGTCGTCCGCGATTCGAGTTCCCGTCAGCGCGTACTTTTCCTCGAGAAAAACGTCACGACGTGTATCACCGTCACAAACGACGAGCGATCGGTCGACGCCGGTGCGACTAGTTACCGCAACGTAATATCGATAAACTCGGAAAACCGATAATTGACTGAAAAGTACTGACACGTGTGTATTCGCTACATCCATTCTAGATAAGTTACACGATTTTCGCCACCCAGTTTTTGATGAAGAAATAAATGTCACACATTTTCATTAACGTGGAAAATATTTTTATAAAACTGATACTTAGAGAATAATTCTTTGGACCAATATTTTTCATTATTTAATGAAATTTCTATATTTAAAATTCCATCAAACGGTTTTTTTTTCTGTCACATTGTAATAGTTTCAATTAACATTCCAAATGAACATATTATAATTTTGTTCAGAACGACATGTAGAATATTGATTGTTTTCTCCGATTAAAATAAATCCTATTAAAAAGTATTTACAAACAAGAATCACGATTTTGCAAGCAAAGAGAGGAATAAATATCACACCTTAATATATTAAAATGTTTAAAAAATACAGCCTTGACCTTAAGTACAAAGCATCCTCAATTTATAACACTTTCTTGGAAAAGGCAGTAATAAGAGCCAAAGAAAGATCAACGAAATTAAAAATTAAAATTGTTATAAAAATAAACATTGAATTTTTCAACAAATCGATTTTTAATTTATTTTTCATTAGATGTCGAACGTTAACGTCAATTTGAGAGAGTGCTTTTATACTTACGGGCTAAGGCTGTGTTACATTAAAAATATGCAGAGCATTCCCTTTACACGATAAAATTACAAAATCGATTACTTTTACCCTCCCAAGCAATTTCTTTTTTAAGTACACATATGAATAAGTTCTGTCGGGTTTTATCGACGCCGCGAATCCTGAAAATTTTTACCGTCGAGAGAACAGTGCGAACATCCCTCAAATACTACGTAATTCCGATTGTAGGAGTTCCCACCCTACCCCGTGCCATTCGCAAACTTAATGTAACCGATCGCGCTCCGAACAATCACGGGCACGGAGATCGCGCGGCGCGTCCTTCACCTCCGCGGGATCTTGCGACCCGGGGAAACCGAGGGTTGTCGGTCCAACGCGAGGTGTTCTGATTTTCCGAATGGAGTCGGCGACGAGAGAGCGAAGCTTTCGGCGCACGCGCGAACGAGACCGGAAAACAAGCACTTTTCCGAAAGTATAACGCTAATTAGTAATTAGCCTGACCGTGCTAATTTCAATGCTCGCTGAAAATCTTACGTCGACTATACTACCCAAATGGATCATCTCTGAGAGTTTTCTTACATCATCCGCAAGAAAACCCAAAAGATCTGGCACAAGCAGCTCGAGAAAGAACATAATCACAAAAAATACTTACGCACTATATTTCACAAGTTTTTATATGAGCATTTATTCTTACAGATGAGACAAATTAGATGCTCGCGAGTCGGGAGAAATTTAAATTTTTCATTGGATTCAGATTGAAAAAGACTGTCACAGGGACACGTAGGCATTATGGCATTAGCGCCCATCAATAAAAGAAAGGGGATAATAATAGCGCAGAAGTTACGTACTCTGGCTCTCAATAAACCGATGTACAAATCGAAAGAAAGAAAAAGTCAATTGATTAAAACCGAAAACTGCCACCGGATATTTTCACGCAGCCTCGCAAATAAAGTAATTATCCGCGGGGCTATAGTTTAAGCGATTTTTTATTCATTTTCGCTTGCAGATACTCGTTCGGAATCGAAGAAATAGAAACAGGACAACATTAGACGGCAGCAGTTAGATAAAGCGCAGTCCCATAACGGCATTATAACGGCATTGCAACCTGCGTGAGAAACGTTATCGCTTAATAAATCGACGGTCGCTCTCTCGCGCAGTGGCGGAGGCCCCGGGGCCAAAATACGAAGGTCGGCGGAAGCCTCGAGGGGGAGAGCTTTCGCGGGCGTTATCGATAATGAGAAAGGGCCGTTATTGACAACAGGGTGGAACGAACGTCACGTATATCGGTTCTTCCGCTTTTCCCATGACGACGCGCGCCATTGTCCCGGGCGCTAACTAATATAGCGAGCGGCAAGAATCCGTCGCGGCGCGGCTTCGATCGGCGAGGGTAGGTATAGAGAGCGGAAAAAAAAAGAGAGAAAAAAGAGAGAGAGACGACGTCCTCGCCTACGAGGGCGTCGAGGTGGAAAGGGTGGTTTATACGCATCGATGGAACCCACTCGCTCCGTCCCACCGTCACCGCCACTGCTGTCAGAGGAGCGTCATCGAGGCCGCAGCGACATAACCTCTCGTGGAAGAGCCACTGCCACCACCACCGCCACTGCCGCTGTCGCCTCCACCACCACCGCCACCAGGTCGAAGCAGACGACGTGCAACCCCGTCAGAAGCCTTGTCACTCGTCACCGCCAGGTTGCGCCCGTCGACACGCGAATCGCGCGAGGGAAAACTCCTCTCCGACCTCGCGGACAACTTTGCCTAGCGCGCGCGGTTTCACTTCCAGTTCCTTTCCCCCGTACGCGGAACTCCGTGGATTTTTTTTTTTAACGGGGCAATGCGGAGAAACACGTACGCACGCAGCGTACGTCAGCGAGAAGGGCGACTTCGCTTTTTCCGTCGCGTTTCGCACGCAACCGTGAAAGCGCGACGCGAAATCGATGAACGTCGTCCACTGTGGCTCTCGCCCCACTTGCCGCTCGCCGTCAATCTTTCTCTCTCTCTCTCCTGTATCCCGTACACCCTTTGCACTTCGTTCGACTCGCCCGCTCTCTCACTGCACTACTGCGATCGTCCCTCTTGGTTGGCTTGGTTCCAGCGACGGAGCGCGTGAATCACGGAAGGACACGAGCGTCGTTCGCGCGGACCGCCGTCTCGGGAACGAGGGAAAAGCGCCGAGGTTCAGCGGCGTGAAACACGCGCGATTTCCGCGACTCGTCGACGAGAAGAGACGTTCCCGACGTTCTCGAACCACACCCAAGGAAGGACGTGGTTTCGAGAGAAGGCCGGCCGGGAGGACGAGTCGCCGGGAAGTGGGAGAGACGACGCTGGCGCCGTACCGACCGTCCGACCCGGCGTCGAGAGGACGCCGTCGTCGCTGCCGACGCGGGTGACAGGTTGCTGCACGAGCCGCTGCCGTTTGCCCCGCTGCCAGCCGCAGCAGCCAGCGACCCAGTGATCGAAAGAAAAAGCTGCCGGCGCAATCGCTGCGACGCGCGCGTGGCGAAGCAATACGGAAGACGTCGTATTGTTGTTGTCGTAACCGAACCCCCCACTGAATGACCTCTATTTGATTACGCGCCGCCTAATGACGAAAAAATTAAAGGAGATGGAAGATAACGAATGGCCCCGTCAGTTCTAAGGAGATAACCGATGTTGATATTGGCAGCGATGATTGATATGACGTATGCCATCGATCAGGGCATGCGATAACAGTCGGAAGCTCAGATCAGAAATGCAGATTAGCCTTGAATCGACAATTGGTCAATCACCGTGAGAGGTGAGGCGGCTGGTCCAAATCGATACTACCATTCAAAATAGCTCGTTGTATCGTGGCTGACAGATGGCAGCGTGCCAAGCGTCAGGCCAGCGACAAACTCGCGAATCTCTGAATGACGAAAGGATTATTTTCACGACGAGAAGAGATATAAAATACATCACTTGATTTTCTTACAAAATGTCTTCATAACAATTCAATATACGAAATATATATATATTTTTTTTTCAACAATTTAAAAAAATTATTCATGTAATTTCATTCAAACAGAATTGTACACGTTTCAAAGTATACAAGAGTGTATCAAATTCAGTACCACTTACAGAAATTTAATACTGGAGCATAGCAGTGCTTTTAATACTTAAAATAAGCAATTATTTGATAAATCCCTTCCAGTATTAAATTTCTATAAAGGACGCTCGACACATTCTTTACATTACAATTCAGACTAAACATTAACAGCCACTCACTATCCTTTTTTAAATCTGCGCGCACTCGGACCAAGATTTTATCCGCTTGAGAGAATTGGAATTCGCTCTTGACATTCCCGACAAAGGCACAAGTATACTGAGCGCGAGACACGGAATGTCTCTCAATTGCGTGCGCCACGAATTTTATCGGTAGCCGTTCTCCGGACCAAGGTTCGCGCGACAAACACACTCGAGAGCCCGACGGAAGAGAACTCGTCCATTATCAAATCTTCCCTAGGTCGTCTCCCTTCGGCGGACTCCCGGATGCGCGAATGGGAGCAACAGTTGAGCCGCCGCGGGTCAACGTCCAATGCAACGCTCTCTCGCTCTCGCTCTCTCTCTCTCTCTCCAATCTCTCCTCCCCCTCGCGTCTCGGCCCGACCGATGTGTATGCACAACCGCGGGGCTGCCAAGTACCCCAACACCGAATACCACGTCGCCGTGTCTTTGGCAAACGAAACTCTTTGGGGCACCGAGGGTAAAAGGGGAGAAGTTAGCCAGTAACCACGCGCGCGAGCAAGCGAGCGAGCGAGCGACAGTTGGTCGACGGGCCGGCAGGTCTTCACCTGAACGTTGCACCACCTGCCGCGTCCAATGTCTCTGGTTTACTTTGGCTTAATCGCCTTATGATTTATCATCCTCAATGCTCGGTAAGCCCGACGGATTGTCCGAACCTTTGTGCACTAATTTTCTACCTGACCCGATCAGCGAGCTACGATCTGATTTACGGTCGCCCGACTTGCCCGTGGTCGCTCGATTGAGTTTGCTCTCGCCTCCGGACTCCCGATTCGGTCCGATCAAAGTACGTATTCGTCTTAACGGAAGTAAATTAATAACGGAGAGACCTCGCCGCTCACATCTTTCTCCGAAATTAAATCTTCCAAGTTATCGTATATACAGTTAGTTTAAAACTCACGTTAAGTTCATATAGAAAGCTAATGTCTCACATTGGCACGGAATCATCGACGTCTTAAAATACGCCCGTGACGCAAGTGCATCGATCGATCGATCAAGGCTCGCCTGAGCTGCGACTCGAGTTCGCTTTTTTGAGCACGTTTTTTTTATTAGTAATATTCGTCTCTCTCATTGTTTCGTCGAAGTAGCGAAGTATATAGATGGCAAACGCGATACACGTTTGAATCGTCAAATCCTAAGTGGTGGAGACACGGCACATCTCTCCCGAGTTGCGACGAGAAGAGAGAAAGAGAGAGGCCAGATACAGGTGCAGAATGACGTCAAGAGGTTGGCAGTGACGTCAGAAAGTAACCTGGAGTAGCAGCAGGCCGCGTGGCGCGTTGCTGGCTGCCCGCTAATTTCTAGATGCCGAGGGAAGACGGACACGTCCTCGTTTCTATATTAGGACCTAATGCAATATCCAACGGGACGCTCTTTTTTCTCCCCTCTTTTTTTAAACGTGTCATCGCGTGGGAGTATCGCGCGCACCCGCGCGCGCGAAGAAAGGGCGACTGCGGATAAAATAATTTGACTTTATTTAAAAACCCAAGCGTCCCCGCGATCGAAGATAAATGCGCGTCTAAATGCGCATGTGACTCCCGATTGGTCGCATGCGAGGCAACTGGACCGTGTAAATTACATTCAATACGGCGGCCTGGTGTACAATATTGATCGTCGCAGCATCGACATCAATGAACGGGCATTTATACCCCGCGAACGTGGTTTCTGTGCTAGAAAATGAAATCGCCGGTGCTACTTTTATGAATGAAAATAGTGCCGCGAGAAGAAAGTTCCGAACGTACGACAACTTTCGCGACGATGCGGAATTCCCACTCTTAAGAAAGCTCGAGCGTGAATCGAGCTCTCACCGAAATATCTAGCGAGATACTGGCGGATCTCGACGTTAATCGCAAACCTGGCGGTTTTATCGCGACCGAATACGCTGCAGAACTTGCAGCGTTAAACCCTGTCCTAGTTTAATGCAGTCGCATGACGTCATTAGGCGTGCCAAGAAGAATCGTTTAACCGCGTAGAGCGCATCTGTGAGGTTTTTTTCGAAGTGTCAGCGGGATGTCCCAGTTTTACTGATAGTTCAAGAGTTAATCGCGTAACGTAATGATCACCGTGTAAAAGTTTCGAGATAACGATAATATTTCGTTCGCAATATTAAATTTCGTGAAAGATGTGAAGAATTTACGCAATTCACAAATTGAACTCCGGCACAGGAAAAAAAAATTTACAAAACCAGTTGGGAGAGATTGCTGAATGCGTGCCGATCACGTAAATCGTACCTCATCAATATTTTATATTATTATTTAATACAATCGACATTTAACGACAAAAATATTCCATATTTTTTATTATATTTCACATTTTTATTATTAACAGTTGATTGTATTAAATAATAATATAAAATATTGAATAAATTGTGATACGATTTATGCGGTCGGTTAGCAACTTTCCCCTATTAAACTGACAAACTGTTTCTGTTTTTTTTTTTTGCCACTGCTCGCTTTTCACGTCCGAGTAACTGTCCCTACGAAGAAGGACCGATATCTCGACGGCTGGCAGCGATAGAGGGACAAGAGGGTCCGTGATAAAACAGGACGTGTGAGCCCATGGCGGAGAGGAGGGAGGACCGACGCGACAGAGTGACTGAAGAGGGGGGATTTAACTACGAGACACATCATCCAGCTCGAATACGTTGACCCTTTCGCATTCGATAAGTAGTGCGACCTACTAACCGTCCTGTAAGCCGCGATCGCCTATTAAGGAACCCGCCGCCGGGTGTTTTCTATCGGCGAGAAGCACATCTGCACAAAGCTCACCGTCGTCACACCGCCGCCGTTCGGCGGCGCACGTGACGTTATCCACGCCGCGCGATGAAATTATACACGGAACTGCACGCAAGTGTGGAGCAGCCCGCGGCCCTGGATGAGTCTTGGCCACCTACGTAAACATCGCGCGGCCGAGAACAACGTTCGATTTGCGATACAAAGTGAAAGGGATAGCAGCGCGACACAGGCGTCTTCGTTAAACAGAAATCCAACGCTACTGATAATTAATAATAATAATAATAATAATAATTGCAACTTTTTCGAGTGCAACGTTAGCAAAATTGGATATTAAAAGAGACGTTAATTTTACATACATTAATATACAGAGAAAGTGATTATGTCGCAAGTAATAAAAAAAATACCAAAGCACGCACGACATTGGGCGCTAATCTAACTCCCCGGAATAAACTCTGCGAAACGTTTCGGGAATGCAACGTCGAGGGACCGAAGACCGTATTCCAGAACTGTTTCCAGCGAATCGATTTACGTCAAGACTTGATTTTGCAGAATAATTCAGGACTCGCGCTATAAATAGGACCAAAGGAACCGTAACCGAATGATAGCGAGACGCGTTGTTGTACGCTGACGGAAACATCCGCGAGACTTTATCGAACGCATCGAACCGCGTTCCGATGAAATCTCCGTGGGAACCGGGGAAACATGAGCGATTTATCGCGACGTGCAATTGATTCCTGGGCCCGGCTCAATCGGGAGTGCCGATAACGCAGATATCATCGCCCCGACGCGTCTCAAGTGGGACGCTGTCAATTGAGCTCAAGACGCCACTTGTCTTTAGCGCGCGCGCGACGACAACGACGACAACGACGACGACGGCTTTATATTCCGAGGCAATTAAAACCGTTTAAGACAGCTGCGGCCCGACAATTGGTCAGCCAATTCCAAGATGGAATGCGACGCATCGCAAGAAACTTCTTTTCCCTCCTTCTCTTCTCAGCTCCCCCCCTTGTCCCGCCGAGATCGGAACGTCGCTTGACATTTCTCTTCGTGTCCAGAGGCTAAAGTGATAAGCGATGATCCCAACGCGCGTGACACCTGTAACGTACGCAACAACGACGATCGCCCGTGGTTTATTGTCGATCCTCCATCTTACCCTATTTCTCGACCTATTGCGATCATTAACCCGCGACCTGTCGTTTAAGCTTTATTATCCGAGAAATGCCAAAGATCATTCTCGTAAGAACCACCGCGTAGATCACGTGCTACGCGCTTTTCTTCGCCGTTGCTCATCATCTTCCCTGTATGACTCAAACGACTCGTAAGTCAAAACGATTGAAGATACGCGATATAAAAGCCACGGTGATAAATACGGTATTAAAGAAGGTAGAAGGAAAGAAGGAAGAGAGGAAGGTCCTGTCTGACGATAGAGCTAATTATTGCTCTACGGAATGCCTCCAGGAAATCCGGCGAACGTCAGAATTACTCCGTGCTTCTAAAACGGCAACAAAAAACAATCTTGCAGTATTTAAGGAAGATTTACTGAAGCGATTTATCGAACGAACGGAGGAACGCGAGATTTAAATACGGTTTAACGTAAACTACTTATGTAATGTAAACTACTTATGTAAAATCTTTCCCGAGCTCAAGATTTTTACGGCACAGAAGTCGCTCGTGCCGTGAAAAAATATCGATAAGCGCGAATCCAGTAAGTATACATCCAACGTTAACAGAATTTGAACATAATCGTCACTTGTTATATAAGAAAATTCAGAGACTTTGTGCGTTGTGCGTTGCATCACGCTTCCCGTTCGAAGAATGAATATATCTCGCGAAAGGTTCTCGGGGAAAACTACCGGTTACCAGTTAAGAGTAATCTTAGCGGGAGCAAGAAACACCCAATCAGTCACGTTATATTCAACAGCTTTTTATCACTCCTATTTACAATTTCTATAAACTTGTTCGTGACATTCTCACTAAATTTAGCAGCTCTATTTTTAACAGATGAGCAACGTGATTGCCACGTCGTTTGATCCAATCTTAAGTAATAACAAATTGTCGTGACAATTAACGATCGTTTCCTCGATTATTACGGGCTTACTGTTAGTCCCGCCGAGGTTAAATTGAGCAGCGTCGCAATCTCGCTAGTATTAAATAGCATATAGAACGTTAGAATTTAATAATTAACGATTGTTCCCTCAATTATTCTCTCTGTTAGTTCTGCCGAGATTAAATTGAGTAGCGTCGCAGTCGCTAATTTCACTGCAAAGCTTCGTCGACACGATAGGTAGACACGTTTTCCTCTTGGTTTTCCCACGGAAAACAACGGACGCTTTTCCTGTCGCAGGTCTCCCCCCCCCCCCTTCTTAGCGCTTCTTACACCGTGAAAATCCAACTCTCGCGGATTACACCAAGGGGAGAGAGGGCGAGAGAGAGAGAGAGAGAGGGGGGAGGGAGGTAAGGGGGGGAGACGAACTTTGTTTTCGCGGAAACATCATATATTATGCAAAGCGACTCGTGTTACGCGCATTGTGCGCCGCGAGATAACCCGAGACTCGTCGTCAAACAAACGTCATCGGCGTCGCTTCGCCGAAGCAGAAACCGGTGTGCTCGGGAGAGGCGATGTGACACGCAAACATTCCTGAAGACGAGAGAGCGTCGAAAATTACGGTCGCGTTATTTCAAGGCTCATCAGCAATCTACTTTCTCGGCGAATACATTACACGTGTTTCTTTAACGATAGATTTGCATTCCATGTACAAAAATTATATTCAGTACATAAAAAAATTCTGAACGGTGCCGTGATCCATTTTAAGGAAAATTCCTGGACAGGCAGGAATTAGCGACGTTACAAGTTAGAACTTTCTTCGAATTAGTTTTACAGAATTAAAAATTCTTCTACGTAATTAAAGTACAGACACACAAATAAATCGCAGGATATTCGAAAGCCTAAAAACAGAAAAAAAATTTTAAATCATATATACGTATATATATTATAATTTTTTTCCTTTCTTAAGTTTAAGTTGAGTAACCCGCAATTTATGTGTACTTAAAAAAAATGTAAAAAAGTTTTGAATTATTTAAAGCCAATATGAACAAAAGTCTAGCTTGCAATGTCGGTAATTCTCGTTCAGGATCCCCTTAAAAGACTTACAGTGATTGTATAAATTAGAACTTGAAATAGATTTGCTCAATTTGGTTTATAACACCACGGTCGATTCTAATTGAGGGATTTATTATATCTGGATGGGAAAACTCGAATAAAAAAAAATTTGCACGAAAGTATAAACTGAGGAAGAGTGAGGACAGACGTTTCGATGACGTTTTCGCAAATATCCCATGTCAAGGAAAGTGTCCGAGCACGCAGGAATCGGCAGGAAGAGTCTCGTTATCGGACTCTGACTCACGCACAATGCGGTCAGAGCGCTCGTTTCTTTTTATTTAAACCTTTAAAACACGTATATACATCGCGAGTCTCCGCGCCAATCAATGATCCCATCGATAATGTATCCAGTCCCACGTAATCGCGACGCTCAATCTATTTCCGGACACGTTCGCCGACGTCGCGGCGAGACCGGCCCTCTCGGACGTCGCGCGGTTGTAAACGTAAGCGCCGCGACGACGTCGCGCGACTGATACGAGATGAAAATCGAAGGATGCGTTCACTCCGGCGAGAATTCGCGGAGTGCACACAGAAACGACTTTTGCGTGACGTAAAAGAAAAAAAGACAGGTGGCTCGTGGGGACTCGAAAAAAACGGCGTGAACGGTGCGCGGCCGTCGTTTCACGACATACATACGTCACGGAGAATTTCCGGGGCTTAATCCGCTCTCGCAGCCGGAGGGGGATCGGCGTCGCGTCGTCGTCGTCGTCGTCGTCGTCGTCGCTCCGGAGAAACGAAGCCGGCGGGGCGGCGCGCGCGATCGAAATAAACGGCGAGATTTTGACAGAGAGCGTAGGCCTAGGCGGCCGCCATGATGGCTCTCGGCGGTTATCGAGTCGCGCGAAAGGGCCGGCCGGAGAGAAAACGGCGCATCCGGAAGTCAGTCCTCGCGCGAGGAGCCGCGGAGCGCAGGATTGCAAAGGCGTTTTACGTACCTGGAGCTCCCTGACGGAGCTGCGATCGTCAGAATTCCCGGCTGCGGACGGGCTCGGCTTCTCCGCGCTGTCTCTCTCTCTCTCTCTCTCTCTCTCTCGTTCTCTCTCTCTCCCCTTTGCACTCTCTCGCTCCCTCTGCTCTTCCTCGTCGTCCTCGGCTCTCACATCGATGACTACGCACTTTCCTCGTCGCACCTCCTCGCCTCGAGCAGCGATGACTCGAGTTTACTACTCGTCGTACCTCCGCGGAGGGAAATCACTAACTCACCGCACCCGTCGCTCTCTTTAAGGTTAACTGTCGCGACGACGACGACGACGGGTACACCGCGATGACGATGACGATGACGACGACGACGACGACGGTGACGACGACCGACGGCTAGCCGCGACCGCTACGCGTTTATCGCGACAGCGTGGAGCCGGAGCGGAGCAGGTACGCGACGATTCGCAGAGACGCGCAGCCTAGAACCGTCTCGGGATGCACGACGGTCGTACGTCGGCGTATATTGTTTTCATTCGACGGCACACGGAAACTCAAACTCGGACGAGGCAAGCGGAGCTGCTGCGCTGCTGCTGCTGCTCCTTCACGGCTCTGGCAGGCGGCAGGCAGGGCGGGGCTCCGTGCTTCGACTCTCGTGAACCCCGTGCGGCTGGCGAGCCGCAGCGCCGCGGCGGCCGGCAGCCGAGGATCGCCGAGCGCCGCCGAAGTCGCCCGACGCCGGCCCGGCCGGCTCCGCCAGTTTTCAATTCAAACGACGCGTTCCCGTCGACGCGGCGGCGGCCCGGTACCGTAGCCGCTTCGTATTCGCGTTCCTGTCGATCGAATTTCGCGTGTGCCGTGACGAACGCCGGGATGGACGATCCTCCTGCGGAATCCTGTCCCGCGCGCGACGCAGAGGATGAGAGGCCGGCGCGGCGGAGACCCATCTGGCGATCAGCTGCAGATCGAAAGGCAAGTGCCGACGATGCGCGATTACTTGCGATTAGCGCAAATGGCGGATATTTGCAGCAGATCGAAAAGCTTTCACGCGACCCGAAATTAACTCGTTCCTGAAACTGTTATTATTATACAACAATGTTACAATATCCGGCTG
The DNA here is from genome assembly GCF_000956235.1 of Wasmannia auropunctata. Taxonomy (NCBI): domain Eukaryota; kingdom Metazoa; phylum Arthropoda; class Insecta; order Hymenoptera; family Formicidae; genus Wasmannia; species Wasmannia auropunctata. The sequence continues at coordinate 1,965,787 of NW_012026793.1, read as the reverse complement.
CGCGTTGTCGCGATAAACGCGTGTAGCGGTCGGTCGTCGTCGTTGTCTTTATTCTCGGCGGACATTTTGCAGCAGATCGAAACTTTCACGCGCACTTCACGCGATCTGACTCTGACTCGTTCCTGAAACCTTTATTATACAACAATGTTACAACAATGTTCGGCCGCACGCTGTCGTCGCGATAAACGCGTAGCGGTCGCGGCTATATCTGTCGGTCATCGTCGTCGTCGACGTTCCTGTCATCGCCGTGTACCCGTCGCGTCATCGTCGCGACAATTATATATACAACAATTTTTTAGTATTGCGCAAAGCGGTTAGGTTGGGGAACAAGCAGAACAAAAAATCATCATAACACCGAAATTTAAAAAATGATTAAGTCATTCTTCGATTCATTTTAACGTCATTTTGACGTTATCGTAACTTGTTCTATTTGGATACGTAATGTAAGATACTAATAATATTCGAGATTGTATATTTTTTATGAGATATTAAAGCCGTACGTTGAAAGAGAAAGAAACGTCATTAAAAAGGAGAAAATTTACTATTAGAAATTAAACCTCTCGTCTCTCTGCGTTGGTAAAGTTATGAATTCTTGGTATCTCGGCGATCAATTCCTGCAATCGCGACTCTCTTTGTTATACCGACAATTCTCCACAATGCCTCTGAAGTTTGCCGACAGAGACCGCGATAGCCGCGAAATAACGGGCTTAGTGGATACCACGATGTTGGTATATCCACGTGTTTCGTCGAAATTCCGTTGTAAAAATATTTTCTTACGGAAGATACGCGCTTTTTATCTGACAGTGCGCAAATTAATATTAAAATTAAAACTATTAATACTAAAAAAATATAGCCTTGGCCATAAGTATGAAATAATTTATTGCATTTTCTTGACAAAGGCAGTAATAAGAGCCAAAAGAAGACTAACAAAATATCAAAATTATTATAAAAATAAATATTGTTTTTTAATAAAACTGATTTTTAATTTATTTGAACTATAGAACGTTTATGTTAATTTGTGGGGATACTTATGGCCAAGATTATATTTTGAATTGTATAATTAAATATATGAATCATATTTTCAATTACAATAAATTTTATTAAAGCATTAATGCTTCATTTCACATTCATTTATATTTACAATGCAAATGTAAACACTTATATTACATCGTGCATAAGAGCGAGGTGTATTTATTTTATTTTATCTTTGATATAATATGCCACTGAAAAAAGTAATCTTGCAATTATAGCGAGAATTATTTAGATACGAAAAATTATCTAAAACGGATAAGTGATTAGTAAGCACTGCGACACTACATATGTTTTGTATTTAATCAATATAGATAACAGAGACATAAATTATATCTGAACTATTTGTCAAATTTAGCAAAAAAGTTTCTCTATGCCGTTTAATCAGTCCAAACTCCAATCCAGACTACAATCATATTTAGTTATGATATATTTTCTTGTATATATTCTTAGAATATTGCTGCTAAAAATTCTACGTGTGACAGACAATTTTTTAGCAGATACAAAAAGCAGCGATATAATTTAAATGTAATATTTAGAATTCTAGCTGGAACAGCGAAACATTTCCCTGAGTGTATAAGTAAAGTAAGAAGTAAGTGACTACATGTAAGGGGAAATAAAAGAAACAACCGCGTCACATTTATTCTCGATATCTCTTTCGCGTGTATCTCAGAACACACATTTTCAACAATCTAAATCAGATTTTTCCTCAGCGAGTTAGCAACATATTTCGAGTTATAACAAAGCTTTTCCAACTAAATTTTTCTTTAACACGATAATTAAATAGAGAAACTCCCAACACTCAGGGAAATGTTTCGCTGTTCCAGCTGCAGGAATTCTAAATACTACACTTAAATTACATCGCTGTTTTTTTGTATCTGCTAAAAAATTGTCTGTCATACCTAGAATTTATAGCAGCAATATTCTAAGAATATATACAAGAAAATATTGGTCTCATAACCAAATATGATTGGAGTCTGGATTTGGAGTCTGGACTGATTAAACATCATAGAAGAACTTTCTTGCTAAATTTGACAAATAGTTAAAATGTAATTTCTCTCTCTATTATCTATATTGATTAAATACAAAACATATGTGGTATCGCAGTGCTTACCAATCACTTAGCCGTTTTAGCTAATTTTTCGTACCTAAATAATTCTCGCTATAATTACAAGATTACTTTTTTCAGTGAACACAACGATCGAGATTGGATCTTGCTTAATATATTTTTATGTAAATTCTAAATTCTAACAAACTTGCAACGCAGTCGTAAATTTTTCTTTATCTAACGAAGGACACATAAAACTTTCGTCGAGAGAGAACGCAAAGATCAGTCGGGAAAGATAGTCATACGTTCGCTCGGAGGAAGCGATTCGTATTCGTATATGCTTCAAAGCGCACGTTGCGTTAAGTTTCACACGCGACTCGCATGGCGTCGAACGGACGAACAGACGGACGGGTCGTCGGCGTTACAATGGAATAAACCGAGAAATAAAGCCCGGGGAGTACAATGCGTGACGTTGTTACGTCCTCGTAGATTACATTACATACGCGGCGACCCCGAAGCTCGTCACCCCCGGAGCGCGAAAGACAGAAGGGCACCGACGACGAGGTGGAGGGGGAGGGGGAAGGGGGTGGTCGGCGCGCGGCTTTTGCGGAGCCTTATCAATATTATCAGTGGACGTCGCGCACGGTGCGCGGCGGGGAAGGTGCGAGAGAGAAGGAGCCGACGGATGGGACTAACCGGGACGACCGGAGGGGGTGATCGCGGTGGGTGACTTCGAGTGGGGATACGCAGGCGCCGTGAACAACCAGACCCTTCCCCCTCCCCTCCCCCACGTTACGTACCGACGTCGCCGGCGTCGTCGTCGTCGCCGTCGCCACCGCCACCGCCGCCACCACCGCCGCCGCCGCCGCCGCCGCCGTCGAGAGAGAGAAAGAGAGAAAGAGTGAGACGTCGACCCGTCTCGCGCCTCCTCTCGCGTTTTCAGTTCTCCGACCGAACACACGACGGCGACTCGCCAAAACCACGCGAGACGAACTCGGGTCGAAGCGACGGAGAGTATCCGCGTCCGCGGGCATCGCGACGTCGTATTCGGCGACCCAACTCGCGTTGCCGAACCCCAGTCGAAGGGACGCCTCGCGGACGACACCTCGTGTGCATCGGTGCTACACGGGGGTGAGGGAGGGCTACAAGCACGCGGCGCGGAGCAACAGTGTTCGGCGGCCTTCCTCTGGAGTGCGTCGGCCGGAGACGGAGCAGGGGGCGAACCCGGGTGTCACCACCGACCGAACGACCGACCGACCGACCGAGGACGACCCGAGAGGGTCGAGGAGCCAGCGAGAGGTCAGCGAGAGGGCATCGTGTCTCTCTTTCTCTCTCTCTCTCTGGGATTCGGTCTACCGACCCGCGGAAGGCGTGGTGGGTCGTTCGCGTGCGTTCATCCGACTGCATAGAGATAGCACAGTTACGAAAACCACGTGAAGCGTGGGACTGACAGTGAGATGTGTAAATCAGAGTATCAGTAAGATCTGTGCGTGACAAAATCGGAAACAGACGAGGGAGAGAGTGTACGCGAGGGAAAACGTGACTTTACCCCGCGGTTTATTATGCGTTACCTGAAAACCTTGACCGATCCCTTGACAGCGTTCTTCACGGTGACGATCTGATCATCATGCTCGTCCATCGGTGAGACTCGTCGAGCAGCGTGGAGACGGAGGATTCTACGTGCAGGCTCGACGTGGCTGCATGAACCGCGGGATATCCCAAGAGGGATCGCGACAACCGCGGTGGTCGGGCATGGTCGCGGAGGATGAGGAAGAAGTACAAAAATAGCTGTCCCCGTGGTTGACCGGAGATGCACAGCTGACCAGCCACGTCGGAGAGGAAGAGAGAGAGAGAGAGAGAGAGAGAGAGAAGAGTGAGAGCGAAAGAGAAAGGAAGAGAAAGAGTGAGACACACACAAGGGAAAGAGGGAGCGAGTGCCGGACGTTCGATTAGGCGCTGGCGAGCGTCGCGATTCGCGTCGGGACGCGACCGGAGGGGAATCGATCCGATCGCGGATTGCATTTCCACATAAACTCGACTGCAAACCACACACATACACACACACACACACACACACATACACTCACACACACCACGTGCCTTTTACCGTTCGTTGTAACCCGCGGTTGGACGCCTATCATCCCGGAGAGAAATCGCGACGCCTTTCCGCCTCCCTTCGTATCGGAGATCCGTCGACTCGTCGAGCGAAATCGAGCCCGTCCCCTCTCCCTGACGAAGGCCTTCTCGTTCGAGCACACGAGCGATTGAACGACGAAACACACGTCGTGGAGATGTCCGAGCCATGCGCCTCTCCGGGATTACCGCATTCCGCGACCGCGGCCACCGCGAGGCCTGACCTCGATCCCACGAGGTCGAACGAAGTTCGCGATTATTACGTAGGAGTGCCTGTGGTCAGAAACGTGAACTCCCGGAGGATCGAAGCCTCGAGGCTGTTGACCCGCATCGCGACGCCACCACGTTGATGTTACACGATTACCGTATTATAGGGCGCTCGATCGCAAATTAAATCGACCGCGAGATAAATCGGCGCGCGCGCGCGCGCGCGTCAGATTTTACCGGGAACAACGAGAATCGGCAATCGGAGAACGATATGAGACGTTGCCGACGGGAGAGAGGACAGATCGCTTCGCGGACGGACGCTGCCGGCGAGCGACGAAGGCATTGTCGTAGCTTCTTCTTCTTCTTCTTCTTCTAAATCAACAACGACAGGCGTGGAAGTTCCGCGCGGAATTATCGCCCCCCCCCCCTCAATCACCAACCGCGTCCTGGAAGCCGTAGGAACGCCCGGCTCGAATCCGTATCCTCGCTATATAAATAGGTGTTTCCACGCGCCGCCTGAGACACACGCACATCGGAAGTGACAACGCGTGCACACGTGCGACACGTATGCCGGCCGTTCGACAAAGTGGGACCGACCTTCCCCGCGTCCTTGGCTCGACGGCAGAAGGAATCGTCGTGACGCCCCGCGCCGACGATCTTAGACGTATATCTAGATAGACGAGAACTCCGGGTCCAAGACGACGAGCGTCGGCGAGTGGGAGACCAACACATCGAAGTCATTCGCGTGCAAGAAACGCGCAGAAAAACGCAGCCGCGCGCACTTTTTTTTCTCCTCTTTGACAGTCCATTCAGAGATATCGATACCGCCGGAGAACGAGCGAGAGACCAAGAAACAACGACTGCAAACCCGATATTCCTTAAAATAGCGCGCGAGAATAGAGAAGCACCCTGGACCCAAGACTCTCCTCCTCGTTCAGCCTTGCGTCGCCCTGCAGGACCACTAAGAATACAAGGCGAAGGAAGTAAATAGAATAAACGGATGCACACCGCGCCGATCCGCGCTGTTGTCGTCCAATTCGCAGCAACGAAATCTTTCCTTTTCCCTCACGCGAACGTCAGAAGTCGCAGTTACATCACACTCCTGGTCTTATTACACTGGCTGATCATTATGCTCAACTCATGCTGTGCTCTTTTCTACCGTGCTCGTGCATTGTACGCCGCGAGTGTTTTCCTAGTGCTTTAGTGTTACTTACGCCGATATATTAAATCGAGGAGAGATCGGGCCCGCGGCGCGCGCCCATCGCACGGTCGAACGCGGAAGTCTCGGCTGCCCAGATTATCTGGGAATCCTGTTCCTGAGATGCCTGTTAGACGGGGTCACGTGGCGCCCAGAACTACGATCATCGAAACAATCATCCGGAAGTTTGATACGCACGGTGAGTTTTAGCCGCGAGGAATACAGGAGGGGGGGGGGGAATGTGGTAACAAAGGCCCCGAGATAAAACGGACTAATTAATCGCGACATATTTCAGGATAAAATATCCGCGTTAATAATCGCGTAAAATAATGTCGCGCAAATAATTGTTTCACGTGGCCGACTATAGTTTGCGGTGCGAGTAAAACTATAATTCTACACTGCGGCACAATGTAATCCGCCAGGTTGCGTTTTACGCGACAATATCGATGTCACTGCATAGCATTACGTTAACTAAACAAATTATGATAATGACATTTGTGTTTGTTGCCGATTAATTCAGCAGTTTTACTAACTGCGCTACGTGGTGTGATCGTTAAATCTGACAAAGCGGCTTATTAATGAGCGTAGGGTTGAACACAGAGGGAATATAGCGTTTTATTTAATTATGAGTTTCGTAATACAGAACACTCTGTGTTTTATTACCATCACTCGAGTCAGTATTCAAGATTCGTATACCGCAATATCGTGCAAGCTGGGAATTAATGCGAACGTATTTTATATTAATTCGAAAAGAAAATCGGTGTGTCCTTCTAGGTCACCAACTGACACGATCATTTACATGTAACACGTTCGATTTGCGCCGTTTCGCTACCGCGATCGGTATACTTTGAAGGTCAAGACTAAAAATATATGCCCACTCATCTTCTCAGACAGAACGTGGAAACGTAATCGAAAGTACGAGGGAGTATTGGGGGCGATATGCGGGAACGTGCAGGCATTGAGCCAGAGGTTCATTTTCAATATTATGTAAAACATCCCGACTGCGGTGCAGAGTGGGTATGGAAGAGCTCGGTTAAATGGAGGAAAGGGGGTGGGCTCTATGTCACAATATGGGACAATGCATGTCACTGGCAATATCACTCCAGAAATGCCTCGAGTCCTTGCGAGAGGAGGGGCGCGGCGCGGAGGAAGAGGAAGCTCGAATTGATTGCGAAAAGGAAGAGAGATAGAGAGGTGAAGGGAACACTGACGATTTCTTTTGCATTGTCACGACTTACTGACAAGAATTCTCCTTGACTGGGATTGCTTGTTTAGATAAGAATTTTATGCATTTAAGGCAAGATTAGAAAGAGGCGTACTTTGTAAAATGAGAGATATACATTTTTTTTATGTTTATTGATAACAAAAGCAGAGACACGAATGACCATTTTTATTTATATATAAAAATTACAAAATTGACTTATTCTACAGCTATAAAAAATAACACGATTATAAAGAGGTGTACTTTGTAAAGTGAGGGATATATATTTTTTATGTTTATTGATAATAAAAAAGGAGAGACACGAAAATGACCATTTTTATTTATATAAAAATTAACTTGTGCAACAGCTATAAAAAGATTTAAAGTACGATGCTAAAATGATATCAGTACATGATATTTTGCAATCTATATGAATCAAATCGCACATTTGTTACAGCAACGACATAATTCAAAAAATTACTTTTTGAATTTTTTGCAGAAAAAGAGCGGAAAGAAAGAAAGAACATATTTCTATTCCTCCATAATCAGTTATTATATATCAAAATTGCATTTGAAAATTAATATTACAAAATTTTAATGATTTAAAATATTGAATATCTGGAAAATTTTTTTTTTAAAACTTATTGTTGTTGTAGTTGTTCTTGTTGTAAATGAGCGATATTATATCTGAATATATAGAGCACTACATTATAGTTCAAGGTTAACTGATTGAATTATTAGGTGGTAAGAGAATTATTTCATATTTATGGTACGATATTATCGTGTGACTGACGAAAACGCGATACGTGACACAATGAAACTCATTGCCATAACGAAATGCTAATATATGCGTTTGCGCGTAGTTAATATCGGATTTTTTTTTTAATTTGCAAAGAAATTTGCGTTTCTCAGTTAATATGGAATATTACAAATATTCGCCGAGGAAAGCAACTTGAAAAATTGTTCTTTTACGCGTTTTAATATTTCTAAATATTACGTTCTATTTTAATTACATTTTTCTTAACTAATATATCTTGATTAGATTATACTGAGAGATGCACAAGCCCCATCAGCAATTTAAATACGATTCTGCAAATTACATCCTCTTAGTTACGAGCTTTCTCTCTCTCTCTTTTTCCTCAGAGACCAGCTGAAATTAAATCCTTCAAAAAGACTGCAGAATTCCTTGAATAGAGGATTGTATGTAGCTTACACCGAATAAGACTGTATACTGGTTTTGTTTTTATTTCTGTATTTCTTATTTTTTTGTCCACACATTCTATTGTGTAGGAAAAAAATTAAAAATACGAAAATAAATATAAAAAAGATTATTTGGATATGTAAATTTGGATAATATAATATATTTTAAACAAGAAATTTTCTGTCCGGATTTTTTAATTATTATAAATGGACTGGTAACGAATCATGTTTACTAGGAGAGAAATTCCACGAAATCAAATACCGCAAATACTGCACTGACCACAGTAGAGTTAAAAGGATAGTAGTGTAATTGGATAATCTCGGAATGCGGGTATTTCCGTGCGTTTTCCGCGAAACAGGATTTTTTTTATCACGAATCAAAAATCGCAAATCTATGAAATTGGCTCCCTCGCTATGGATTTGAGAAAAATTCTTCGGTTCACTTAATTTGATAAACGACGCAGCAGTAAGTAATGTCGCGGCAATTAAAGTGAATGACATTAGTCTCCAGTTTAATCGTTAAATGAATGACCGTAATTCGATGAGATTACGTCTAACGGAGGTGTCAAGTTTACTGGCACACGATAGAAAAGTGAGGCACGTAACGTGATTGGATAACGATTCCACGTATTGGATTTCCAGCATCGGTTCAACAACTTCTGCAGGATTGCGACGGCCGATTTCTTTGCAAGACTAAATTTATCCTCAATACTCATTTCTCTCTAATTCTCAATAAAGCAAATATTGAACTTCTCTTAATTCACATTACACTTAATTATATTTTTTCTCTTATTACAAATTATACTTTTATTATATTTCTTATTGCAAATTAATAGTTAAATATAACGATTAATTATTGTAACAATTCAATATCGAAAATTGAAAAGATTTTACCTGCAGGCGAACTTTAGTTGAGGAAAGATTAGGTGGCTCTCAGAGATATATCGATAAATTTAGACATACATAGTCGCAAAACGGCTCTCTCATGTGCAAAATATTGCGGAAACAGGTTCGAGAAACTGACGTTTATCGCGAGAGCGTGTCTCGCATACATTTCTTCGATCTCTTATATTCTTCAAAGAGCACTTCGCGTGTCAATGCTCCGATAGTAACATTCTTCAAGTTCATTCATTATTCACTCCTTTCCGCGCGATTCGCCGAACATCCATGGGGAAAGTTTTCGTGTGACGAAATCACAAGCTCGGACGGTTTCACCCTGCGGCAAGCGCGAGGGAGGGTGCGTGGTAATAGGCATTAACGCGATAACTTCTCTCCGGAGGGAAGACCTTCGTGCGCCAATTTATGTAATAAAAAATATGTATGTGTGCCAGTCAAGCCGTGGCTTCTAATCTGACGTCTCCTCTACGAGCAACGACTGTCCGTCCCCGGCACGCGCGTTTACCCTTTTTTTTTCCTTTTCCACTCCAGCCTCTCCCGCCACCGCTTACCACCGCTTGCCACCGCTTGCCGACCTGACGACCCTTACGACAGATCGCTCCACGTGTACTCGATATTCTTCACCTGTCCTCTTGAACGGTAATCGAATACGACGTCGCCCCGGACCGATCCATCTTCCGTCGCGACGCACGGGTCGTATCGTGATATCATATCGCAAAAAAAAAAAATTAAACAATTTGAAGGATACATAGGAAAATCGACGCGATGTCAATCCGCTGACTTCCTCTGTCGAAGGCCAAGATTAGCAGATTCCTTTCTTCCCGCAATTAAACGGTCCAGCTCGAATCTGCCTTTTTTTATCTTATACGTCCCGTAACAATACATTTGACTTTTTTCTCGACAATAGGATGGTTCTGCGAACTCGTAGAATTTGTGAAAGTTTGAAATAGAGTCGCGTCTCTTCGACCTTTATATTAAAAAGGGCATTCACACTCCGCGTCAATGTCTCGACACTGATATAAAAGTCTAACTCGTTTTACGAACTTCGCGCTGTCCTCCGTCTACAGAGAGAACGATCAAAACCGGAAAGAACAAGGTAGATCTGATAGATGATCATTATGCATTCTGAATATCGTTAAAATTTATTTTCAACAGGATTACGGGATATAATGCTTAACGATCTCGCATTTCGCGACGTTAAATGATAATAAATGGGTGGTTTTCTTAGAAAACATTTAAATTATAAAATCGATAAGGTATTGCTTGTAAATTGCAATTAAATTGCTGTATTATAGAATGCCGTGTCCGTTGCACGTTGGATATATCGTTCGAATGTGCTATGCGTGTCAAGGACACGCCAGGTTCGTTCGGCAGACATCCCGGAACGCACGCGGAACACGACGGCGGATGGAAAACGAAACCGATAACGAGTGGTACCGGGAACCTGGCACGAGCTTCTCTTTTCGTGTACGAAGCTATTAAAAGTCGACAATTGCGACTGCGGCGCTTAGAGTTTTTTCTATCTCTCTTTCTCTTTCTCTCTTTCCAATATTTCGCCGATAGCGAGCCTCGTCGCTGTTCTTTATCACGACAAGCTACTTAATCTCAGGGGACAATAAATGGCAATCTGCCATCCCGATTTGTCGACAGAAGGCAATAGATATGCTGTCACTCACGAGAATTGCGTTCGCGTGTTCACGGTCAACTCGAGCCGGGCGGTAGTGCGTGATTTATTTCGGTTATTGTGCGTTCTGCAAATATATACGTTGCTTTTTGTGTCATATTGTTCATATAGTTTATAACAGCCAAATTTATTATCGGAATTATATTAAATTGGTTAAAGCATTTCACGTATTTTAATTGCCGATATAATTCGTCTTTTCTTAATTTGTAATAATTAATATTAACATGAAAATGAAATTTTGCACTTGGTTGCTCAAAGGCTGGAACAACTGGAAATTTAAGCGGGATTCCTTTATTTAGCCACTTGAAAGTCCTTCTGACATTCGCACACGATTGTGAAACGCTAAAAATCACGGTTACAGCGGATCAATCAGCCACTTAAGCCCCGCCGTTTGAAGCCCCTTTGAACTCTTCAACGTTTCGCCTCTCGTGACGTTTTTACACATCAAACGGTCACGTTGCACAACGCGCGACTCGAAAATTTCTATCGGAAATTTGGATATTGATTCGACACGAATCGGAATCGATCGGAAACTTCGAGGGCATTTTATTTGTTACTTTTCTGTTTCGCCTAATATGGAAAATTGTAACGAACTCCTCTCGCGTCGTGTGGCACGTAAACGGTTGCCAACATCGAAATGTACGATGGGAAAAGTATGAGTAATTAGTGTGCTTTATATAACGTATATACTGTATGTAGCGTTAATGTTTTCGACGATTTATATTTGGAGCATTTCTTACGTAACGCACATGTGATCGCTCGCTGTCGTTACTACTTGTTGTCGCGTCGAGTGATTTTCCATTTTCGGGGCGCCTCGAACGAATTTACCGTAATCATATACGTGTCGCGAAAGACAACGCGGGTTGATTCATCGAGGAACGAGTGGATCAGGGTCGATTAGAAAGATCGGGAGACCTTCGACACTCTCGACAGCCTCTCTGGGCTTGACCCACTTGTCTCTTGAAAATCGCCACGTGGAAAAAGACAACGGCGGCGACGGCGGCGACGGCGGCGGCGGCGGCGACTACGTCACTAAACATATGGAGGGATAGGTTCCTACATCGGTGACAATGACTTCGGCGAGTTGGCGGAAATCACGATGAATCGTCCGACGGATCTCACGCGCTCCTCGCGTCCCGTCGGCGTCGCTCGCGTGACGCGACCTACGTACCCACGATGCACGCGCGCGCACGCACGCGTTCGCATTCGCGTTCGCACCCGCGCGTGCAAATTCGTTCACAAACTTTGGACACCCGCCAGGATGGGATATTTAAAATTCTCTCCACGGTCTCCTCGAGCATCCGCCGGATTCTTTTTTTCTGCGGATGCCGGTGGTTTCGCGACGACAACCATCCGTGAGTTATATTGTGGGGAACGACAGAACGGATATATATGTTCTGACAAGAGTCCGCCGGCAACCGTTTCATCAGATATCCCGCATTACTCTCTCTTCGATTAGTTGAAAAAAAGTTCGTGTTAAAAAAAATTTACTCATACTCGTTGATTTGATCCTAATATAATCTGTCGACGTCAATAAATATCGGTATTAATAAATACGTAGCTAAACCGAAAATATACTCGATTCACGATTTCGGAATCAAGGCTGGCAAAAAATAGTTTCAATGATTAAACAGCCAATGATCGTCGGACATACGCGGACCGCAAGTTGGCGTCGTCGCGGCGCCAAACATCGCATTTTTATATTCGAAAGAGCACGTCTTCCAACGAAAAAAATAAAGTATCTCACGCGGGCCGTAAATTGCAGAAATATTATGTCATCGTGCGGACCTATTTTTAATTTCGGTTAAAGTACTCGCGGGAATTGTTTCGTCCGCGTGACAACTACGTGTTTGTCGCTTCTCTCGGCAACGGACTTTGAACAACAGATAAATCGTCGTGCCCATCGCCGTCCGAATAGTCTGCATATTTTCGCGCGAGAGCGAAACCTTTACTCTAGAGCAAAACAAGTCCACGCGGACTCGCGCGGGACGGCACGCGAGTATCGAAGAATAAAGTTCAGTCAAACACGTCAATTTCCTAGTCGTCAATTTGCTGGCACGTCAAGTCGCTTACTCTGACTTTGAGAAAAAAATTCGGAGCGTAGCAAAGGATATTTCCGCATTAAAAATAAACTTGAAGAAAAGTGAGAACTTTCAGATTTGTTAAGTGTTGGAAAAATGTTTCTCTGAGACAGCGATACGAAATGGCACGTATTGGCTTTCGCTTGTGCATCGCAACGTGTATTCCTTCCCGTGCTATTATTATCGTCTTATAATAATGGCATGATTAACTGATTGTTTAATTTGGCACTTGATATAACGTCCGAGATTTTGAGTTCTCAGACTTTTGTCGTGTCCTCAAGTGTCACGCCGCGAGGAGTCGAACGAAAATATATCTTGCAGACAGCGCGGCAAATAGATCGTTGGACATGTGCTGATGTTATAATTTTTATTTCTTTTATGCACCGTCTCACTGCCACGCAGATGGATCAGCTGTTTATTTTACTCGATCGTACGAAAGGCTTGGAAGAGATCATTAATTTCGGTATGTTTCCCTTTGCCAGCGGGATCCAACGGCTTTGAAGATTGCATTAATACAGGACGAATGCGCCTGCAGCGTTCAATAGCGTAGCGATAGTTGCATTTCAGTTTTCTTTGCAAACGTCAAAAATTGTGAATTTTATTTTATGTTACCGATTATTATATTATACAGAATAGTCAGAATTATATCATATCCTTATTGTTCTTTATCTTGAAAAATCATCATTTGAGACGTCAAATTTTATCGTTATAATTAAAAAAATTATTTGTCGCTACAAATAAAATCATATATATATTCTATGAATGGAATGTCGAATATATATGAGATTTCTATTTACAAAGGAATTTTGGGAACATCATCCGTATTTCATCCGCACGTTCATTCCGGAAATACGCGCATAGATTTCTGATTTATCTCATAAATCAGCTTGCGTACGCTGCTGCTCTTACCAGAAACGCCGCTATTCGTCTTCACGAACGGTTTTAATGTCATTGAATCGTCTTGACGAACGCCAATTATTGCATTCTTTTTCAATTTTGTATACGATTTCGAGAATTCACGTGTAATATTCAAGATCAGACGGTCACGTTTATTATTTCACACCATCATTTTCCTCGACTGATTTCCCGCGTCCTTCGAGCTTTGGATTGCACTTCGGCAAAATCTCTCTATCGCTAATAAAAATTATCGATTCATACGCGCATCTGCGTTTTTATCAAACGTAAAAAACGGTCCCTCCGGCTTATTTTCCTTCGACGGAACTCAGCGGTTTTTATATCGTGTTATATCCTGATGGCATTCGCGATTCTCCACGCGGGATCAAAATAAACTGGGTTTCCGCGTAAAACGAAATCGCACATTTCGATACGAATCTTGAATCAATTTCATGCCGGTGAAATATTGACGATAAAGGCGCCAATTTTGCGCGTTAAAATACGCGTGATTGACGCACCGCCCCGTTGTTTATAATGAAACGTTACAATTTTACTGGACATAGAAATCACAGATCCCGACATCGATATCTAATTCCCTTCGTTAGGCACCGCGATAATTTTATATTCCTAATGACGTGTACGCCCGAAATATTTCCGATGGCTGAGTTACATCTCGCGGATCTTAAAGTTGTCGTTCTTTCGTAGAACTTCTATTTTCTTCTGTGCCGCGCGGGCATATAACGCAAATGCGTTCTTGGCACCGAATGCGTGCTGCATTCTTCGTCGATGTCCTCCCCGTTAAACAGAACAACTTGACACAACGCAACGAATAACATTGTGTAAAAAAAAAAATTAAAAGGAATTGCAAACAATCGAATAGCCTTTGTTCGACTTTACGCGACTGTTTAGAGAAACTTATTTTCATAGTTTCAGTTTTATTCCATTGATAAAATTAGTCTCTCGGACCGATTCAATTTTTTTAAACTGAATTCGAGCTTGCATTTGCACGAGAAATAAAATTATTATATCTATTAACAACTCCCATTTAATTTGTTAGAATTTTTTTACTTTAATTACGAATCAATAATATCTCAAAGACTATTGATGTCGCGATGTATAAATACATGAAGGAAAGATCGGTTTTAAATTAACCGAAGAATCCTTTATTAAAAATTTAAGACGAGAGAAGGACGCAAAGCGCGATTAAGTTAGCGGCTCAAAGAGACAAGGACTCGAGTCAGTATGTCGAAGGAGTGCGGCCCGTGAAGCAGCTCTTGCACCTAAGTGACATCCTTGGCAAAGGGCCACAACAGCCCTGTTGTCGATGCGAAGTCGGCGAATTCTATTTCTAGTGTACGGCCGATAAACTCGCCGCGATGGCCCACGTAAAAAGATATCTTACGCCTAGATAGTCCCCGTTTATGTTGGCTACTTTTGTATACACACACACACACATATATATATATATTATACACATGTATAAAATTTTTCGTGTCACCCGTCTCGAATTTCCCTTCAAAATCGATTCATTCAAAGCGATTTTCGCCTCGCGAGAACATTCACGGGGGTTTATCGCGAAGGTTTCACTGCGCGCCGTGGATTTTCCTCGCAATCCCTTTATAGGCGAGAAACCCCCGGTAAGGGTCGAAGGAAAGATACTGTTATTTCCGTCGGAGGATAAAATTGCAGTTGCGTGCTCGGAAAAACTGCGGAATAATACGCTACCATATCGTGTATATCACAATAATAATAACACGAAGTTTCGATTACATTCGTAAGTAATAGCGAGGAACATAATTCATTGTGTTCGCAAAGTGCTCTTCTAATTACATTCACGCATACTTGAAAATGGCTGTCTTATACACTTACAATTAGTACGTGCCAAAGTATACATGCGAAAATGATAACGCGAGCGATAATGAGACATGATAATTCAAACGAAATAAAGCGGATCCAAATTTTTTTTTAAATCTTGCTTTTAAAGCCTTGTTAAATTTAATTATATTATCATAGTTTTTTCACACTTTTCCGCTAATATAATTCGCGAATATAAATCATAAAAACAAAAGAGAGGAATTTAACAATAGGAATTATACGACAGAGATTACTTTTACACGTTTCCATCACAAGAGCGTAAAACGTGAAAAACCAGCGGTATAATAAGATAATATCTGCGAACTTAAAAGTTCAGACGTTTCTTTGATGAAATTACATCTGCAACCTTATGACTCGCGCCTGCAGTTTCATCGCATTACATAGGCAAAAAAAATACGAGTGATCAATCTCGTTTACATGACAGCGAACAATGCTTCAACGTTAGTTGCGGATGAAGCGCAAGGAACAGTATTAATCAAGATTAAAATGCTGTTCGTGCCACCCGAAGTCGTGTTTCTGAGCGCCACGTCTCTCTCGGTAGTCGTAAATTCTTTATCCAAATCATTTGGCAGCGTGGCCATTCAGCACCTGGCGCTCTCGTTTTTAAAACTGTTCGAGGAAGTGGGAAGTGGTGTTAAAAAATTGTTCTATGTAAAATTAGTGATATATTACCGCGTTCGGCGATCGTGTTTGCGTAAAATTGGACGTGATACGATATATGTGTATGACGTCATGATACATGACGATATTAGAAATCAATTTGCCCAAGCACGCCTTAATTAAGAGGTATAGTAATAGCGTGCAATTATCGAGAAATTTCTTGAGTAGCATGAAATCAAAACTACACGTCGCGACTAGCATTCTGATGTAACGTAATACCGTGTCGTATTGCGTTCACGTGCCGTGGCGTATCTCGCGAGCATCGGCTAAGAGAGTCTAGTCACGCAATATTCAAAATGATCGCATTCCAAACGCGCTTCGTAATATTAATTAGCCTTATCGTGCGCCACGCCGTGGCGCCGCGGTCGCGCCTCTCTTTCTCTCGGAAGAACGGAGAAGAGCGACAATCGACGTGAGCGGGAGAGAGAGAGAGAGAGAGAGACGCGCGACAGCGCAGTTAATAATTAATCCGTTCGGATATCTTTAATCGTGAGCGACCTAGCGAAAACTGCATCAGCCGCGCAATCGATAAATCGCGTCTGCCGTTTAGAAAGCGTATCGTATTTCTACTTAATTATTAGTTCGATAAGATATTCTATTAAGCTTGCCTTTCCACGTGGTGAAAATTGTGCGATGAAAGATAAATGGGAGATTTATATGGGCGAATTTTAATCCTGTGCGTTGCACGTGCGATTCCCACCAGAGAGCTGTTTCATTATTATGTGAACGTATATTTTATTAAACACTATTCCCCGTTTGCGGTATGTCTCTCGGGATAATGAAAAATATTACTGTAACATGTCCTAATGCCGCGACGGTGTAACAAAGCCTATTGTAACTCGGATTAAAAATTTAACTGTTTTCGCAGTAATTAATTACTCGACGTTAACTGCTGCATATTTCTCCGTGTGTCTACTCGACGTCGTAGCGGTAAAAAAATCATAGCAATGTGGAATTTGATTTTTTGGACTAAACTCAATAAGACGTGTGATCCGTAATTGCGACGCACAGAGCGAAAGAAGTCACGCAACGGATGAAATAACCGGTTATTTTAGATGCAAAACGGCATTGCTTAACATTATGTCGCGCAACACCACGCGCTACGTGCCGTTGTATTTTCAATTTCAACTTCATTAAACCCAATTGTCCCTCGCAGAATGCTCAGGTACGTAACGGCGGTGGAATACGAGGGCACACCGGCCGGCGCGGCGGTGCCTGTGGCATGCAAAGCAGTTCGACGCTCGGCGCGGCTGACATTTCTGCCGGATTCTGGTGCGCCGTAACGCCCGGGGACTTGCGAGATGCACTTGAAAATGGTCGCGCGTGTATTAATATCCCGATATCGCGCGCCCTATAAGCCCGCGGAAGATATTCCGGAATATCCGTAAACGCGGTTGCGTCAAATCCGCGCGAAACGACGCGCATGAATTAATTCCCGTGAAAGATGTGTCTCTATAGACTCTATATGTGTGATGCACTGTACACGCGATTCCGCGCGAGAAATTTTCGCGGGAAGCAAAAATATATTTTGTCCCGTTAAAAATAGAATTCGCTGAAAGAATTTTGCATTCGCGGGCTTGCGTACCTGTGAGTCATTATTTCTCCGGGTTTTGTAAGCTCTGACCGCCCCGAAAGCACCTTTCTAGGACGTTATCATTCATTCTCGTCTCGTTTTAATTAATCTTCCTATATTTCCATCCCTCTCAATTAAGATCCTATATATAAGAATTCTTTTTCTCGCGCCGTTAGTGCGAGCTTTACGTCATAGAAGAGAGATGAAATAAGAAAAAATATACAATTTCTTCAACGTACGAAGAAGAAATTTAGAGTAGACTTACATCTTAAGATCAACAATCTTTCCTCGTTTCCGGACTTTATCGGTCCGTAATCTGCGCGATTTCTCGAACTGTTGGCCAACAGAGAAGCCCGGAATGTCCCGAAAGCGTTTCTACGTCATTTGCAAAGCTTCGCATAACTGCGCTTGAATGAGTCACACATGCATTCGATATATAAATTCTCAGAATGACTGCGACGTCGGCGTCGGCGTCGGCGTCGGTCGCGGCTGCGACGTCGCGGTCGCCAGTTGACGCGCTGCACTCCGGTTTGTCAACGGGGAATAAAAGTCGATCATTCCGCCCTCCTCCGGGGGAGGGGAGGGGGGGGAAAGGATTGAAAGACGCGCGTGTTCAACTTGCACCCTCGGTTGGGGCGCGCACGCTATTCAGTGTTCAGATAATTCGCATCTCTTACGACGGGGCACGTACAGAGCAGAGCCTGGCGACGGCGCGACCCGCGCCGTCTCGAAAAGCCGACGGCTTCGCAGTTGCGTGGTAGACGGCCTTAATGGCCGCGGGCCACGAGAATATTTTATGGTGTGTGCACTTTCAGACTGTCGCCGGATTTAGGACGAAGGTCGTCGCGCGGACGCTCTCCGAGCGGATCTGGCGATTTCGCCATCCGTTGCCATGACGATCGATCTCCGTCGATCGTGAATTTCTGACAAGTGTCCAGATTTTATCTATAGCCGCTGGATTTTTTATGACGTCAGAAATGACGTAATGTTTTCCTGCGGCGAGTCCATTGTTTATCCTCGGTAGAACGGACCCCAAGTGAAATATAAGTGATCTTTGCTATAGAAAGAAACCACTGCGAGACTTGTTTCTCATAATAGTTGCCCGCGGCGTACAACCGCTAGAAGCTGCGTTATATATGTATAGGCAGAACAGTCATTTGCGTTAATTTGCACCGAGAGCGCGAGCGATAAATATAAATGCCAGGGCGCTCCTGGATTATTGTTAACGAGAGAAGCGTCCATCTTGTATAGGCTTACGGCGAATGCGGTTAAATTTAGATACCCCCGGGGAATATACTATCGCCACGTATCTTAATGAGCTATTGAAGTCTCGGTGAGATTTTAACGAAGCCACTGTCGCGCGCGACCGTCGCTATTATTAGGAACGAAATACACACTTCGTATCTAGTTTCGCTCTCGGAATTTCGCGCGAGTCAAGTCAAGCGGGAGCCCGCCGCCTATTTGTCGAGAATGATGAAGCATACTTCGCCGAGGAATCGGTCGTTTCTCAAGGTACCGTCTGGCGTCTTGTGTTGCAGATCGAAGCTTCTTAGTGGCGAACGCGCAGCAGGGACTATGCCACATTATCTATTGTTCGGACGGTTTCTGCCGGCTTACGGGCTTCTCAAGGGCCGAGGTGATGCAGCGACCGGCAGTCTGCGACTTCCTCCATGGACCAATGACATCGCCGCACGCGGTTGCGGCCCTACGAGACGCCCTTGCCGCGGGCGTCGAAAAGCACTTCGAGATCCTTTACTACAGGAAGGACGGTGAGTACTGCCTGCTGATTGCTTGCCAATAGTCATAGATTTTTTTTTGTACGATGAAAACTTGTGTCTTGGTGCCGCAGATGCGACGTGTCACAAATACGGTAATCCAAAGTCTTGAATATTATATAGGGCAGCGCGATTAAAGGATTCAAAGCAAAAGAGTAGCGCAAGTAAAGCAGAATAAAATCGAAGTATATACGTAAAGTTATGCGACATGTTGTCTGATAAGGAATGAAATAAGCAACACGACTTATTATATAACATAAAATACGTATAGATATGCGCAAGTATGAATATATAATAGAGGCGTTTCTCAACTTCTCAGTTGTCAGCCTGTAATTTAGATACGTGTCAATGCGTGTGACGTACTACTTGATAAGCTCAAAGTGGTCTTGTCCTTGCACGTGTCTACACGTACCTACATACGTATAACGTAGAAAAAGACGGGCGTGAAGGCGAGAGAGGCGTCATTTCAAACTGAGACATGGTTCCGCAGAAGAAAAAAAGAAATCGTTTCTTGCGAAACGAAACTTACGAATATTCTCAATTTGTTGTCGTCTTAAGGAAACTTTTAATAACGCGGGAAGCATTTTTCCCGTTCGCCGAATAACACGTCTTGCGAAGAACGTTTTGCCATTTCCGTCGTAACAGCCGAGATAAACATCTGCACGAAGTGTCGCGCTAACTTTACGGTTATTGCCGGCGGAAATAAATCAATATAACGCGTTGTCGCACGTAAAGATTTATCGGCCGCTAGCAAGAAAGTCGCGAGCGTAGTAGGCATCTTTCATCCCGCCGTCTCTTCCGTCCTGAATCCTTCTTCTGAAATAGATATTAGGGATTTATACGGGGATGGAGACACGGGGATTGAATTAAGCGCAAATTGCCGAGAGTTCGATATAAAATTCAGTATATTCCTTATTTCGCGTGTTTGATATACATACGTCTTTACACGGGTCTCTCGGAGGATGAATGCCGCATTCCTTAATTTTATATACCAACTCCCCGGTTTACGTGAAATCAAAAGTGCTCGCCCGGCGACATCTTCCTTCTGGCAAATTAGCGACGAGGACTTTTTCCGAGATGCAGGACCGCGATGTAGCAAAGGTAGCGATGTCCCCCGCTATATTTGGAGCAAGAAGATTGAATTTGTTTCTCTGACCAGTGGTTACTTCTCGAACTCTATTTTGCCGTAGCGTCTGACCTTAGCCGCGGCGAAATCAATAGTCACCACTGTATAATTTATCATAGTCATAGTGCAGAACCTCCCACCTGGGTGGCTTCATGTAGGTTTAATAGTTAGTTTAACTTTCCGGATTTCGTGTAACGCGCGCTCCTTCTTTTATAAAAAACTAATAAATCTACACTTTAGTCGACAAACGAAACTAACATACCAGTAGCTTTTCATCGTAAAAAAATATACACGGATATGCGGATAAATGTAGTAAATGTGACAATCGTATAATTATGCGCGCGCCCATGAGAATTTCACTCGGAAGAATCAAAAATTTATCTTTACACAAAACTTATTAAAATACTTGTATCAAAGCCAGTTTTCATCAGCGAACTTGAGCTCGTTCAAGTTCGCTGAATAACGCGCGAGCCACGCGTGAGTCAATGAGCGTTTAACTTTTCGTCGTAAAACTGATTTTCATAATTTAATTGTTTCTCCTTGCCAAAATTTTAGGAGGGAACAAGCGCCCGCCTTGCTGTATGCTCCTGATCATAATCGATCATAATATGTAGATAATACGATTACGTACGTACGTAATCGTCCGTCAACAATTAGCTAACGAGGCACGTAATCACTGATGTTATTCGAGCTGTTAACAGCTGCTGCGGCAGCACAACTTGCGCAAATACATTCTCATCCGTTCCGTTTTCATCTTCTCTCTCCGTCGCTCTACTCGGCGTCGTGCCTGATGCTGTGGCAGACACAAAAAGTTCGTCCACTCTTCCGCGCTTCTCTCGCGCGTAAGATGGACTCGGGTGCACTCAAAGCTCCCACTCCGCGAGAGACGCATTAATTAAGGGGCTTAAGGGGCCCCTCGCTACGTAAGAGTATCAATGAAGCGAAAAACGGAAGGATGGCGGAGGCGGAGGGGCTACTACTAAGAAAACCGCGGCCACCGTGGCAAAACACCGCGAATGTTGGCATAGAAGATTCATGGATAGTTACGTGCGCCGCAGTGATTCTACCCTTTGTTGAAATAACAAACTCGCGCTCTTCCCGGAGCGCCGCGCATCACGTAAACGTTGATGGCCACTTCGCGAGGCCAAGGAAAGTACACGACAGTAGTCTCTTAGGAGCCGCTACAAGGGTAGGCTGACGTCGTCGACGGTATGTAGGCAATTTTCCAATCACAGATGGCTCGATGTTATGAAATCATTTCGACGTTAGTCGATATTTTATATTGTTTTCCATATGTTACACCGTAAATAAGTCGAATTGCATTCGTCTTCCTCCTGAAGATTCCAATATTTTTCTTCTCAAGATTCAATAAAATCAACTACATAATGAATTGACTATCGTTGAATTGCTATCGTTTGCACCGTTTGGTTCGCCGCGGAGTAAATCGATTTATAAAACATAGAAAGCGCGTGTCTTCGTGAGAATTAACGCAACGCGAGCCTTTCTAACACGCGGCCTTGCACAACGGCCTCTACCTACGTTGTATACAGTAACCAAGTATGGAAAATTAATCAATGGACGGCCAAGTTTCGAACTACGATTGCGACATGCATTAGATAGAGCTGCAATTTGCTAATTACGTGAAACTTTCAACAATCGAAATATAGCGTTGACAGTTGCGGCATACAAGGCTTCGAGAAGTAAATCTATGCGGTAATTTTAAAAGCAAGGTGATTTAAAGAGATATAATGAATTAAAGTATTAACAAATCTTGCACGGTGTGTGAATGGCACCAAAGTTTATTATTAAAAATAAGAGTGATAAATTTACGAAAGCATTGCCGCGATATCGTCATTCCATGTTTTCCAACGATAATAATTGAGATGAATAATAAAGTGACATATTACGCTAGCAGATAAATTGCCATTGTAACAAATCTGTGACGAAAATATAATTGGTAGTTGTCGGCCGACTTGCTTTCGCGTATCACGTTGAATAATGCCGCGAGCACGGGAATGAAAAAATTATAATCTAAATTGAAAGGACGATTAATGGACTCGGGCTGTGTGAAAATTGCAGATAGATAAGAGCGGGCGTGTATCAATTATCCTGTCACAGATATGATAACGCTCGTTCATTAACGCTAACCCTTTCGCGTTTAATGGAGCGAACTTGTCAGAGATGAAGAGACACTCCCGACAAATCGCTTCCATTTTAGCGAGAGAACTTATATCGATAGACTAGTATCGATTATATTGTAGATTTGACTTACAATATCCGAAAACCGTATCTATCAGTTTAATGCATCGTACTTTTTAATATCGATCTCACGTAGATCTCTCTTGTAAATCATTTATATTACGAAAACTATCTCGAAATTTTTCTTTAAATTGACTAAAGTTCTTATATATTGTCGTTATAAATTATCCCGCCTATATTCGAACTATGTATACAAGAAGAGACAGGGAGATTTAAATAGAATTTGAATAAAATTTCATGCGGATTAATATTTTTATGCAGCATGATTTAATTAAGCTCCATAATTATAATAAATGAAATCCACTCGTTATAATCACTCTCCGCTTCGCTCGCACTCTCTCGTTTGCCTCTTCTCTTCTGCGATGGCCATTTCGCGAACGCCTCCTTCAGAAAAGCTCTCCCACGTAGTTACGCAACGCGGCCGCGAGGACAGTGTTTTGAGGTGTCCAAGAATAGCCCCGTGTGCTCGTATTCCAACCCCTTCTCTCGTTTCTAAAACACCTGCCCTCTCCTTCCGTTGTACCCCTTTTCACGTGTTCGTTCTCTCTCTTTCTCTCTCTCTCTCTCTGTTCGCTTGCTCGCTCGCTCACTTACTCGTTCTCGCGAACTCTGTTTCTCTTTCTCTCTTACACATACACGACGTCGTTTAGTCAATGACATCACGGAACGGCACACGAACTCACCCCTTCCACGTGTATTTGGACCACCGGTGGCGTCTACCACATATGACGTCATGACACCCACCGCTCCCATCTGGCCTCCTCCTCCCTCCCACTCTATGCCATCAGCAGTGGCGATGGCTGCAAGCTCGGTGTGCGGGCCACAAAGCTTTCTGTGGCGTCACAGGACAACGACCCGGCGACTGGCGTTCGCGCCATGGCCGGTCGATCGGCTCTTGTCGGACCCGAGGCCGCGGTACACTCACGGCACACGATTTCGAAAGTCTCCGCCGTAAGCTCGCCGCCAGGGGAAAACGGCCGGCGGGCACGGCAACGCCTGAGATGCGAGCTTGCAGTCACCGCGGCGGCGGCGAGCCGAGCTTTTGCGTATGATCGCGCGTTTGATCGCGAGAGAAGGGGCGATCTTCGTCGCACGCGACGCGCGGTTGGCCGAGGCGAGCTTTTAGCGCGCTGGCAATCCTGTTGATCGAGCTTACGGTGCGTCGAGAGAAAATTCGCGCAGTATTTCGTTCACGTGAAATGGTGGATCCGATGCTGCGAACGAAGCGGCGGTAGCTCCGAACGCTGCGACGGAATGAAATTGCGGTGACCGAGTTTTATAATATATACATAGTTATGAATTTTATGGTTATACTAAAAAAGAGCGGAATTCATCGTTACGTAAGACGCAAATTACAATGATGAAGACATTGTCCTAGTTGACATTGTGACGCGCAATGTGGTGCAAGTAACTATTTGAGTAACGAATTTACGCAACTTTCTGTTCGCTAATATCATTTGCAATCTTCAAGATGCTAAGAAAACCCGAACACGGTAACTTTAACGTAGTTAAGTGTAAATGTTCATGAATTGCGAGAAACGGTATTATAAAGTTTCATTAAGCAATTATTTAATTAGCATGCAACGTAAAATTGAAAATCTGATAATGATAACAATTACCTGAAATAAGAAGAGTGTGAAATTTTATTCCAGCACATTGCAATTTTAGCTCTTCTTCGCGATGCGAAATTTTGCAGACGATTGGATAGAGAGAGAGAGAGAGAGAGAGAGAGAGAAAGTTAAATTATTCGCGCTCTAAATTTCGTCAGAACCAACGTTTTAGCAAAAGGCGACGATGTTATTGATCACGTGAATACACAATTTCGCGGGTACTTCATTATCTAACTTGTCTATAGTGAATAAATTTCGTTTCGCAAACCGTTTCCAATATCAGCGTTACCGTTGAATAAAATTCGTGCGCCACCGACTGTATGCCGGTTCGGTAATCCAAACAGTAAAATTTTAACGCCCCGTCTTTTTGTGGCTGTCGCTGCAACGTGTTGTCTGAACCATTGCTGATTTTACTACTGCATCTGACAATCTATTGATACACGTATTTAATTGCAATTAAGGCTGATCCTGATCACGAAAAGGCTATAATTTTATGATTAGAAAAATTAAGTAGCTTCTATTTAAAGTAAAATATGCGTATTATAATTGAGCCACGCATCATTATACGCAATTGCTGCGATCGATAAAGTTTTTACCACAGTACGAATATTACCTGTTGAATTTTCACGCACGTCGCGCAATTTCTGCATCTCGAGAGAAGGACATGATACGAATAGCACAAGATCTACTTGTCTACTTGAATCTTTTATATCACACCAACGAAGCGAGAGAGAGAGAGAGAGAGAGAGAGAGAAAGAGAGAAGGAGAGGGAGAGAACCGTAAGCTCGATCGCGTTCCCAACAAGAGACTCATTCGTCCTTCGGATTGCTATAGAAATTCCGCCGTTCTCGTGAAATCGATTTTCGACCTGTTCATGCGAGGCTTCGCTAAATTCCGCCGGGAATTGGCGCGAATAAGGGCGAGAGATGAGCTGCGACACGGAGAGTCCAGAAGAGGAACAAGAAGTGATCCCCGCGAAATTGTAGGTTTAATTTACTTACACTTACAATTAACGTTATATCCCCCTGTCGATATCCTATAGAATTACCATTTCCATCACGTTTTCTCCAGCGTCTCAGCTATTATTCCTCCCACTCCCCTTCTTCTTCCTCCATGAAAATAAAATCGGATCTTTTTTTTTTGTGCGATTCCGCTTAAGCGAATTCTTAACGACTCGGGAGAATCGATAACTTTGTTATTTAATTCCGCGCGTGTTCCTTTTCTTGATCAAATCGGATTATCTATAAGCCACGTAATTTCTTTGGAGACTCTAACAAGTGCGATTATAATAGCAATAAAGCGCACATCGTACGGGGAATAATCAAAATAAACCATACATTTTCCGCCCTTGCCGATTTTGTAGGCCAATTCTAATTCTATTTGGCTTCCTGACATTCTAGTTTTTCTTTCAGCGCCCACAGACTCTCTGTATTTATACATCAATGTATTTCGTGAGAAGGTCAGGGCCACTCTTCTCCTTAACGTGTATTTTTAACACTTAGAGAAACGCGTAATTAATATTCTACACCGGGCGTCTCGAAAATATCGCGGCTCGACCTCGGCGGGAGAGCCCCGCGGTTTCTCGGACGATTCGCGGATATTCTCGAGAATGTGCGCGTTAGAATAAAGTTTTCTTAAAATCGAGTTTCCACGTGGTCCACGTGATTTGCAGAATCCTTCTGACGAGAGTCTTCGAGGAAGCTTTCATCGAGATCCGCGCGATTCCCAAGTTGACACGAATTCCAACACATCATTCGGTAAACTTTTTCAGAATATCGAAAGAGAGACTCGCGAAGTTCGGTTTATGATTTTTTTTTTCTCCATATCTTTTTTAACTCCGAAGCGACTGCCTGAAAAATTCAACGCGCGCTTCTCTCTAATTCGAATTCAATCAGCGGCGCGTAAGAAATACATTTCCCCATTCATAAGGGAACGGCAATAAATTGAAAATATCTCTCAAAATTTTTATCGTACTCCACTTGAAACGATGCATGACTATTTATTGTTGTCTCATTATGCTGGGAGGTGTGTTCTCTGAAAGCATACCAAATATCACATGCGAAACTATCATAGAAAACTTCTCTTGACATGAGAGACTAAATGATGTAGTGATATCTCATGTATCTTTTATCGTATAAATAATCGATTGATAGGTAATATATACGAAACATAATTCAAAATGTTAAAAGCCTCATTTAATATTATCCGACTTGTAATATTATCCGACCGGGAATCGAGCATCCGATAGTGTTTGAATATTTCACGAGCGGCTGCTAAAGCTAGTCGGGAAAATGTGGAACTCGCATTCCCTACTATGTCACCTTCGTCGTCAGTTCCCGAAATGTTGCATTCAGCACTATCATCGGGCTCCAACTCTCCATCGTCTCTTTCATAAGCGCGGCAGATTACCGCTTTCTCGGGCACTGCCAGCTCTTGTTCTAGGAAGGAGCTCGTTCGCGCTGACAATCGCCTAAAGACCAGGCGTTATTTCTGAGGTGACCGGACGCCTACCTTTCATTCGAGTGAAAAGGGGCCACACACGCGCGCGCGCGTCTTCTTCAAAGGCACCGGCGAAATTAGTCTTACCAATAGCTATCTATCGTTCGCTAGCTATCCAAAATATTCTCGGAAGTAGCTGACGATAGGACAACGGACTTTCGCATACAAATCTTCCGTAATCGATAAGACGCAACGTAAAAATGAAGCCAATAAATGAGTGTATAGATCAATTCAATCAATCAATCATAAAGTGTTAGAGTCTTTCTACGATTGATTAAATGGTTCTATACACTCAATCATTGGCTAATTCTTACGTTACGTCTTATGATGACGGAAATCCCTATGCGACAGCTTCAATTCCCCGTAAGGTCGAAGGTAACGAGAGAATGGAGAGCCTGGATGGCGAACCGTGTACTCCTGTCTCGTAGGAATCGGTCCGTCAACAATTGAGACGGAAGTTTAATACGATACTTGTTTGCCCACTAGATGGTTTAATTCTAGCTCGATCCTCGGGAGAACGGCTCTGCGCGAGTCGCATTAATAAATGTATGGACCAAACAAACGATCGAATATCGTTATTTATTTACTTGCGAGTGGATTTTACTTACGTTACGTCATTACGAGACATCAGAAAAAGACAAGATTGTCGAGAAACGAGTACATATTTATAAATATATGTTCTCGAATATTGTACATAATAGAGAAATTGCTCGATTATTGACACGCATTCAGACCTATCGCAAGTAAGTACATCAAAGTCAATGACCGCATTCCGTCGTTTACGATGCGCTCGGTTCGGTTTCACCAGTATACACTCTATATGAACGTTTTGGCGTGAATGCAGGTCATGCGGAATCATACTCAATATTCGCATTATATCCGACCTCTGTGGCTTGTGCTCCAAAATTGTTACATTCCTGGGATATGATTAGATCGCCTAAGTTCTAACCCTGGCCGCAGGTAGACGGAAATATCTTTCCGGCGAAATGCGCGAGAGCTTCCAGCGTGTAATTAGGATCGATTAACGAGAGAGAGAGAGAGGGGGGGGGGGAAGAGAGACAGCCGGGATGCTTACCGACTACCGAATTTCATCCCTTACGATGATCCTGGTAGGGTCGCTGATCACGCGGCCATTTCTGGCCAGTGTACGCGAGCTCGCGCGAGAGCGCACAGTTCGAAAAGGAAGCGAACACGAGGAAGAGAGTGAAAGGCCAGTGCGAGAGGGAGACAGCGCGAATAAAAAGGGGATGGGAGTGGGTAAGGTAAACGAGGAGAGACGAGCCGGAGGAGGGTGGAATCGAGAAAGAGGGAAAGAGACCGCGCGTTATTTCTGTGCACCGCTTGGCCTGCACCGCCACGACACCACGTCACAAGGGCATTGCACTCCCCCGTGACGTCACGGTGGCAGCAGCGTCATCGACCAATTGGAGGTAGCTGTTAACCTATTAACCACTCCGGTCTTGCACTGCGGTATCACGACCCGACTGACTATCCACCAAACGTGCACGGCACGGCATTGTCACGAGACGCGTGGTAACTATACCGGCTGGAAACCGTAGTCCCTCTCCTTGCGGCGATAGAGCAAGTTGCCATTCATAGAACAATGTAACGTTATATATACATTATATATTATATGTAGGTATATAAGAAAATCGAAAGGTTAATTATAGAAAGTTTATGCAAACTGTTACTCGTGAAATCGCGAGCGGAAAGACATTTGCTTTGCGCTTATCTTAATCTGTAATTAATTTTAAACACTCGTGATGAACAGAGCTTCTTAAAAACCATAACTTGTTTCTCTATTAAATCGCGAGATAAAACTGCAGGTTATAGATAAAATTGATCATAGAATAAATTAAAACGGTATTAAAACGCTTGCAGCGATAGAATATTGTTAGCGAGCTACGAATCAAAGGAAGGGAATGATGGATCGGGGATCACCTGTTCGATTCGGACGGTCGCAAGGTCAGCGTGCTAGCCTCCCGCGAGCTGCTGGATCAGGAAGGGCCATGTGTAAATTAGTCTTGCGGGATTAAGCGTGGACTCGCGCTTATTTTTGGAGCGCGGTAGCGTCCCGATAGAGGGGGGGGACCGGGGATACTTATTTATAGCGGCCGCGGGGTCGGTTTTGCCCGCGTCGCAAATTTAGAAACTCATTTCGCTATCTTCGCCTCGCTGCGTATTATCAAATTCCGGCTGTTTCTTCCTGCACCGCGCGCCGCGCCGCGCCGCGCCGGGGGACCGCGCGCGGCGCGGCCGGGAACGCCGGAGATATGTTTGGCCGTCAGCCAGGACTATTGTTCCGCGAGGCTTGCCTATTTTACGCGCTCGCTGATAACCATAAATATCCGTCTCTCCGCGCGCGCGCTCCTTTGTCACACCCGCATATTTCCTTGTTCCCGCTCGAATAGCCGCTTCCTGGGCAGACTGCAGCTAATTCGAAAGCATATCGGTGCTAGACGGATCTCCTTGTTTTTTACGACATCGGTTTACATTGTTTATTAACATTCATCATTAATCAATTAACATTAATCATTTTGTTTATTAACGTCGCAAGTGAAGGGAAGGACAAATTCTAAAGTATTCACCAGATCTGGAACAAATTGAATTCGATGTGAAGGAATTTCGAAGAATGTAGGTTTCATTTTATTACGCTCGGCGCAATATAGGGGAGTAGCTGCCAACGTACGGCTGTAGGGAGGCTGCATTCAACCTTCCGATCGACGAAAGACGTAATATTCTGTGAAACGAGTACCGCTTACGGCCGATTCGAGTCGCGAGGGAGTCCCCCTTTATTAGTAATATTCGACGTCGTGAAACGACAATGCCCGTCGACCGTAACGAGAATGCCGATGAAAACGGTTGTACATAAGTATCAACGGGATGGAAGGCAATGGAGGAGGGAGGGGTTTATTACTGTCTACGCGAGGTGCTCTCGAAATAGGCGCAGACTACTGGACTCCTGCTCTCTCTTTCCGCACGAGGCCCGTGGACATCCGCGAAACTGTTACAGTCATGTTAGCGCGCGCGCGCGTTTACCGTCACTCTAATATTAGCCGAAAAGCGCCGTGTGCTTCTTCTCCCTAGGGCGTGCTGTAAATTACCGACGCGGCGGCGGCGCGGCCACGTGAATTAGCCGGCGTTCACGGAAATAAATCGATGCGCGCATCGCGACAGCTCGACGCTACGCGAGAAATTTGTCCGCTTCTTTGAGCTAAAAGCGCGCCGCGCAAACTCGCCGCGCTCTCCCGACGCGTTTCGCTACCACCATCGGGCCGGCTATTTCAAACGGCGTGAAACACGAATGAGCGCGACGCTACCATAAATCAACCCGCAATTTCCTCGCCGTGAGAAGAAGAAAAAGAAGAAGAAGAAGAGAACCATCCCGAAATAATCCCTCAACGGCTTTTTTCTTTCGCACAATTTCCTCACGTGCCTCTTTTAATAAAAATCCCATCCTTCGTTCCAGTCCCCTCTTGTCCTTCCGCCCGCTCGGACGGAAGACCGCATCTGTTGTTTCCCGTGTAATTTCGATCGGCGACAACTCTGAAGATCGAACGCGTCGTTCTCTCCTTACCAACAGGTTCAACGAGCGAAAGTTTGAAAATTATTTCCGCGGCAACCCCGTCGATCCTTCTTGCCGCGATCGATGGCCGACGATGTTTTATCGGGCGGATTAACGGATTTTCGAGAGTCCTGAAGGCGAAATCCCCTTTATCTCCTCGCCATTCGATATCACCCTCCCTCCCCCTCCCCCTTTTTCGATGATACCGAACAGGTCGTGGGTGCATTCACCCTCGACGGCGGCGCATCGTCCCCCCCCTCCGCGCGCTTCTCCACTCCTCCCCGCGGTATCCTCCAAATTTTCTCGCTTAACCGTCGTCGGCGCGGTTCCACGGCGGAGTACTCCTTTTCGTCCGCCTGAAAAGTTGTATCACGAGGACTTAACGAGACGGCCGGGCGATCACTCGAGCGGGACAAAACGAGTGCTCTCCGATGTTCATCATCCCTGCACGCGGTCTCAGAAATTGCCGCCCCCGGACTTTCATCCCCGACAGCGAGAAACTTTCCCCTTTCTTCGCACGCTCTCCGTGTGAATTGCCTCGCGTATCTCCCGGCGAAAAATTCCCTCAAAATCCGCGCCACGTCCGCGCCTTTGTTCTCTCGGGTTTTCCCTGTCTTCCCACCGACTTCACTCTCCTCCCCGTACCTCTCGCGCGCGCGTTTATATCGATTCACGATTTCCGCTAAAAACTTTACGCGTTAAACTCTACGTAAGTTGAGAATTTTTGAAGCACCCGACGATGTACAATAAATATATCAGTAGCCGATAATCGTATACGTGATCGAAGAAAAGTCTGTAAAGTGTCCATGTAGCACATTCTCTCTTTCTCAAGATTCAATTTGCCGCTTGTCTCGAATATTTTAGGGATATAAAAAGGAAAGCTGTGAGAGCTTTTCATAAATAATTAAAAGAGATTCAATACGTAACAAACTTTGTGATCTGTTCACTATTTTGCCGGCGATTATTGTACAGTCCTCAATTTTCGTTCACGTTTCGACACGATACACGTCGTGCCGGAACACGCATTAATCCGTCAATGGCAATTTGCTACGGACGGCTTTTACGATCGCTTCGGGAATTATGTCATGCCATATATTAATCCCCATCCAGTTTACGATAGTGACCGATAATGCATATTTCATGTTTAGGCGAATGCACAGTTGCATCTCTGGAGTGCGTCTAAGTCTTATTGTTAGTACGCAATCTTATATGACGAAACTTATACATTCATAAACGTAATTATATATATATCTTCGAGGATGCACAATTGAAAAATTTATTTTAAATCTAACACATTTCACGTTTTAAATGGTCCACCCAAATTTTTATGCTAATTTAACACAAGACAAATATATTAGAAAGTAACACAGACATTGTGTAAAAATTGACACAAGAAATGTAACATTTTAACACAATTTGGATATTGCAAGAGCATATTTCTTTAGTAATAAAAATTAATATTTATAATGTATTAAATTACACATATCACATTTATCTCTTATTCATTTCTCTTAGAGAATTTACGTTTTAGAGCTACATTATTTTTACGTTATTTATTCGCTTATTCATAAATTGTGTTACTTTGACACTAAGAAATGTTTCGTGTTAAATATCAATTTAACACAAAATATTCAAATGCCGTACATTTATGTTAAATTAACACTCGGGTCTGTTAAAAATTCAACACAAAATTTGAACAAGTCTTAACAACAGCATAAAATATTTTCTATTGTATATTACAAATTTACCATATATAAATCTTCATAAGTTTGTTTATTGTTATATTTACCATTTATATATAAAGGTATTGAAGTCAGCGAATTTTCTCTTCGTTTTTTTTTTTGCGTCGTGGGATTTGTTCTAGCTTCAGAGAAATTTCAGTGAATTCTCCGGGTGAGCATGAAACTTTGCGGCGGCGGCGGTAGCGTCTGGATTAGCAGCTGGATGTCCATGTACGGCAAAAATTCGCGCACTTCGTTTCACAAAAATTTACTCCGCGTACGGGACGCGGGCGGGCGCAACGAAACGGCCACCTTTACGAGCCGGTTTTACGAGCGCGCGTGTTTTCAAAATACCGTCCCCATAAAATGAACTGCCGCAGTATCTCCGCCGTGTTTTACAGCGTTCGTTTTTTTTTTTCGTGCCCCTTCTTTTGCACTTTTGGATCTTTAATGCTCGCCGAGTGACCGGATTCGGGCCGGAAGCGCGCGCGAAAGATAGAAACGTCCCGTTTCTGGCCTTATCAGACACGCCGAAGTGGGAAACGCTGTTCCCAGTGATATCGTTTAACCTTTTCGGTGGTATCATCCAGCTGAAAAAACTTCGCACTCTTTCCAGCACATCAATTCTTCATTCTGATGCCATTCCCTTCCAACTGTAGAAAAAACATAATTTTCACAGGAATGATCTTTAGCAACGAAAATTTTCGAGTAAGAATATAAACTTAGAGTTAAAGCGAAATAGCGTTAGTAAAATCGCCTTTAGCGAGATACATCGAGATAACAATGTAAATCCGATAACTCATCTTTTTATTCATAAAAATTGAATCATCCAGATCCTCCTCCACCCCTCTCCCCGATTCGTGTAAAGATAAAGCCGCTTTTTTTTAGTGTTTGTGGACGAAATAGGAAAAGAGTACACTGAAACCTGTACGTTGAGATGAACCTTTGTTATCTCTACAAATACGAAATAACAATATTACAAACCAGCAAGTATAATCCTTTTTTGATTGGCTCTTGCATGTGCTTTCTAATCAAACGCGCATAGTCTTTGTCTCTTTTTCGAATAAAATATATAGAGTCGGCAAACTATTAAAAAGCAAAAAACAAATAATACGTTCGAAATAAAAAATTCTAATTAAATTTATAAGATTAGAATATTTAAATTAATTTACAATTAGATAATTGTGCACGTTATATAAAACAAGAAAAACAAACATTTTTTTAATTTGATGTTAAAATCACAGAGAGAATGCCATGAGGAAAGAGAAGGAAATGGCTTAATCCTGCACAGTTTTGTAATTTATTCGCAAGTTTCTTACGCGATTGCATTTTCTTTTCTAAAGGATATAAAATCGTTATCCCTCGAGAAGATATATTATAGTAGCACGTGCTTCTTCTCGCTCCGTGCCTGGAATCCACGAGTCGCGCGCGCATTGGAGACAGCGTCGCTTGCATTTCACAGCTGGACTTAAAAAATCAACTATGCGTGACCGATCGTGACGTGCGTGATTTCACACGGACAAAGAGAAAACCGAGAGTGAGAGAGAGAGAGAGAGAGAGAGAGAGAGAGAGAGACGCGGATCGATAGGACAGCTTATCGTGACGTTGCCGAAGAAACCACAGCGGTATCGGGCCGCATTAAACAATATGCGAGGCGCGAGCTTGCGAAATTAACTCGTACGACTGGGGCTTTGCCCGGATGAAATGGAGCGCTTTGTCCGCGGAATGTCTTAGCTAATTTAGTTAGAGAAACATCCGGATCGGATTATAAAAGTGTGGAGAGAAGTGACGCGAGAGAAAGATGTGTTCCTCGCAGAGAAAATAATTGTTTTATCAAGAATGCATTGCACGAATCTGCAGGTGTGTCGTCATTCTCCCGCGAAAGTTCGCAAGTAATCTTAGCTCTCCCCTCACGTTGCGCAAGATATAATATAACCGGGTATGCAGAGGATAAAAATATGCTGGCGCATCAGCCTTGGCCGTGACATCGATCGAGAATGGCGGGAAAACGATCGTTTGATCCACGGCGAGGAAACGTATGCACGTTCTATTGTGGTACCACCAAAGTCAAACCGACGCGGGGCTTGTGTAATCCGATAGGACATGTGGATCTTATCAGGAATGTTGACGCTTCATACGCCGGAATGCCGCGTTCGTTATGGAATATCCAGGTGGCAGACTTGGCTCCGGTTTCTGGTCGAGCGCGATTTTCACGCGGGGACGCGACTTTTCTCGCCGTCCGCGTCGTCCCGCGCCCCCTGAAATCCCGTGCCAAGGTGCCTTGACACGTAAACATCGTCGCTAATTAGTTTCGCGAAACTACACACCTCGGATAAATCTCGTTAGCGTGCAGCTTTGTGCGCGAAATTATTTTCCTTCCGCGCGAAGGCCGCGTCCCGAGACTTCTCTAATTGAAGCTGCAACGCTCGTAACGAAAACTCATATTATTCTTCTGATGTATCTTATCTGTCCGGTTCTCCGATTGTCACGAATGCGTTGACTTTTGCAATTAGCCGCCAAGGCTAGCCGCTGCCTCCGTGGAAAACGCCAGCGGAAGATGGAGACGATAAGATTCCAACCTTGATGATAATTTTTTTATTTAATTACGCAGCAGGAAACCAACGTTGACGCTTGTAAAAGGTCGATATCGCGTGCTCATATTCCTCACGACTAATGTCAAAGATAAAATATACGATTTTTTTCTTACTGCCGCGCGAGCATTTAAGTTGCAACAGGCCGCGATAAACTCCTTCGACGTTGCACTCCACCACTTTGACGCGATCTGATGTAACGAAGTTGTTCACAGCGGCGGCCTCATATCGGAGGCGACTTAACACTTTTATGTCACTGCAGCAACACAATCTAGGCTTTACGAGGACATTAGCGCTGCTAGAACGGGACGGCTATTTGGGCGCGATCCAGGGACTTTTACGGGCGCGGAGTTTCGTAATTTTACTATCGGCTCTTTTGTCTTTCCCGCGCACCCTATTCGCAAAATGAAATATCGTCGCCGACGATGCCCGCGGTTTTGCGCATCGGTGTCTAAGAGACATCCAGTAAACGTCAATCTGGAATATTTATTGCGTCGCACGGTCGCGCGTCGCGTCGCGTCGGCCCGAATAGGCCGCGGCGCTCGCAGTACGTGCCCCGGCATGAATTTCCCCGGCGGTTTGTACTTTCTGATTCACCGCTCAATATTTCCGAATTTTACGGTCGCGCCACGATAGTCCTTGACACGCATCAAAGTGCCATCGACGCGATGATTTCGACGTGCCGTCGGGAACTTGAGATATCGAGTGCAGATGGAGCTTGCACGTATAACACTCCAGCACCTCAAACGACTAGTCTGATACGCTTATACGCCACTTTATGCCAGGAGAATACATATATATATTAAGAATTAATTTATTTAAAATACTATCTCTTGGATGTGTTGATCTTTATTTTTTAAGATTTTGAAGGTTTGCTAGTGTTTATTTTTTAAGATTTTGAAATGCCGAGATCCTTGTATTCGCAGATTATCTTACAAGTAAATTTTTTAAGCCTTGCGAAACGCTCTATTCACTTGCACTGTTAAATTCATAAAAAATTGCCAAATTATATTTAATTTGAGTTTTTAATCATCCTTACATAAAGGTCGCGAGGCCATTATTGCTTTTACTCAATATGTCGTTTAAAATTAATTAAAATAATGGAATTAAACGATTTAATTCAATAAATTACCAAATTTTATTCAAATTTAGTTTATAATTATAGTTCATCTTTATCAAGTGTACACGTTAATATGAACGTTATTTATTAAAACTAATTGTAAGCAATTCATTAGAAAATTCTACAGAAATAAATTGATTAGACGTAGTTTAATCTCATATTTTGTATTAAAATAATATATTTTGACAGACATGACGGTTAAAAATAACGGAATTGTATTTAATTCAAAGAATTGGTTTAAATTTGCTTCTTTAATATTTAACAGATATATACATTTATTATGAGAACTCGAAGGACGTCAGACAGCCGGCGTTTCGGACGGGGTTATCTGACTTTGCTAATTTTCTGTTTTAGGAACCAAGTTTCTCTGCAGCGAGGTGATAGCGCTAATAAGGAGCGAAGTGGACGACATTTGCCTGCAAATCATAAACTTCGAGGATCTGAGCTCGCAGCCGCCACCGCAGCCCGCGATCCCGCCGCCGAGTCAGGCCAACAACAGGCTCGCGACACGCTGTATGTTCCAATTTTATTCGTTCTACTTCGACTCGTCTCAATGCACGTCCCGTGTGCGCGGAGTTTCGTATACGAAAATTCACCGTAAAACTCGCGCGGCAGTGGTCCTCGAGATTCGAAAGCACATCCCCGTTGTTTTACGAAAGTTCCGCTGCGCCTCAATTGCTGTTAATAAATGATAGACCGAGAACGGTCAGAGTGCACGCATGTTGAAGTCCTATAGAAAATTTGAGAAAAGTTAAAGAAAAATATCGAAAGTCTACTATCGTTTACCGTGTGAATCTCGATTGAATTAGACCGATTTCAGAAATGTACTCCCGCTTCAATTGCTGTTAATAAATAGTAGATAAATTCGAGAACGACTGGAATGCACGCGCGTGTTGAATTTCTATGGAAAATTTGAGAAAAGATAAACAAAAATATCAAGTCAGCTGCTGTTACCGTTAGCGTATGCCGTATAATGTATCTCGATTAAATTAGACCGATTTCAAAATAGTACCGATTGTACTTGTCCGGCTAGATCAAACGGCATCTCCTCCCCCCCGGCCCTTAACGTTTACACACGATATCCTGCCAAGACATTTCGTGCCTCCCACACATATAACTTCTTGCGGCTTTTAAACGCGGCTATCATTATTTCCTGCTGCACCGTCCGTTATAAGACATCGTCGTCGCCGCTGACATTCGGGGCCGCCATCGCGCCACCGTGTTTCGCAAGTGGGACGTGGTACTGCACACACGTAGGCTACTCCTCATTGTGACGATCATTATTACGATCATAGATTCAGGTCAGGTGTTATCCGCATAATGAGCCGCGTTACAATCCCTGCAGAAATTCGGACGCAGAGTTCTTTCGTGTGCGCAATTACATCCGCGTATTACGCCATTGTCATTCCTGCACGTGATACGTACACGTGCGTTTCTTTCTTTTTTACCGATTTTTTTCTTTGTTTTGTTGAAATTTCTGGTTACCCTTTCAAAACACGCGGACTGTCTTTTTACTCCCGTTTACGCGCAATATTTTCATGCGTAAGCGCGACAGTCTTTTCTTCTGCAGTAACTAGACTTTGCTTTTATCGTCACCGCAGATGCAGCGTAAAATACACAATATAAAAAGTTTACGCTCTCAATATGCTGCTGTCCCGCGTACCTATCCGCTGAAATCTCTACTAATGAAATTTCTACTTTTTTTATGTCGACTTATTTATTAATGCAATCCGTTGACGCACACCGTAGCTTTTGCACAAACTTTCCTGTCGTTTTTTTTTTGTCGAACAAATTTAGAGGCACACGTATGTATACGCGCATGTAATACGCGTGCACGTATGTTATACGCACATGCATATATGCGTACGGGAGGACGGGACACGTGGTCGCGTTTTATATCTGGAGTGCTCGCGAAACTATTTTTAGAGTGACGCTGCAGAGCGCTGGACGTGTGTGGCGCGCCTAACGGTTAACCCTGACCCGGTAATAAATGTTATGCCCTCGAATAGGTTAGCTATAGGTGCCTTACCTCCTGGTTGATAATCCGCCCTCCCTCCCTCCCTCTTAAACAGCTCAGCTGATGGTTAGAGACTTGTAACAGAAATCGATCGTGGCGGAAAGTCGCGTAGCGCTGAGTGAGAGCGTGCCTCGAGGAAATGCCTTTTTCGACGAGCGCGTCACGCATGAAAAAAAAAATCAATGGACGCGATTACATTTCCCCCCTTTATTCTCGCTCGGCTTTAGATATTATCGCGCGGGTTTTTCCTTCCTTAATCGAAAAGAGAGAATTTGCTCATCGGACAAATTGTGAGAGCGCACATGTGATCCTCGTAGCGAATCATAAACGGAGAGAAACGTATGATTGTTTTTTCGAGAAATTTTATTTAAATGTGACAAAATTTTTTTAATTTTTAATATATTTGATACACGGACAGTAGCTTCTCTTCAAATATATACGTACAATTAATTGTAAATATAAAATACAAGGGACGTGCCGTTGCCATACGAACGAGTAGTATCTATGTTGCTATTTCAAGTCGCCAGTAACTCAAGATACCAATAACTGAATGCGTAGGAATTCTGAAAACCGATATAATCCGCACAATCGATAGTTTGTACGGAGTTTGAGATTGTCTCTCTCGCAGCTTAGTCTATTCAGCCTTAGCCTCATCAAAATGCAATCAATAACGGATATTTGATGGAGTAATCCATCATCTAAATAAATCGGTCGTCTAGTGTGGTGATTATACCAATTAATGATCATTAAATAATTACCAAGCAAATAATTATACTTCAAAACTAACTCCGTTAGTTCCTTGTCTGTATAATTAAGATGCCCTTTAGAACTCAATATTATATATAAAGTTGTTATAAATTCTGCAATTATCTGTTTGTAAAGGTTTCATTTTACACTTATTTCAGATTACTTTACTTTATTATTCAATTTACGATCCCGTATTTGTTTTCCATCCGTTTTCGTCTTATTACCGAGTCAGCGTGATATTTGCCCGAGTCGATATATCACATAGGAAAACAACTCGGAAACGGTTCAATCAATCCGCATCCTAACAGCACATTATTCCGGCGGACATTCGCGGCGAAAGCGGCTCTTCTCGGTTTTATAACAATCGATAAGTGCATATAGCGCGCACTCGAGAAGATTGTGGCCGTCGTATCTGATCGTCGGCGCTCTTCTCCCAAAAGCCTCTCTCTTTATCCGCTTAATTTTTCTTCGACCGCGCTGACGATGGGCGATCGCGCGGCTGTATAATTTCATCCCGCCCGACTTGCGCATCCGAGTGCGAATGTATGATTACATTGCTGTTTCTTTGTCGCGTTTTACCGCTGGCGCTTTAATCGCGCGCATTTACATACCGAAATTAAATGTAACGAGCAAATAACGCGCGCATTTTCGTCCGATAATCGCGCGGGGTTTCTTTTTTTTTTCAGCGCGCTTTGATGCATTCGCACGCGCGCCAGAATCACGTCATTTTCCGATTGACAAATGACTAATGAATATTAACGACACTCTCGTTGAGAAATTAATGCGATTTTTAAAAAAACTTTAAATCTACGCGAGGAGGACGCGCGCGTAAAAAAAATGACTCGCGTCTCTCGTCTCGAGCGATTCCCGGTAAAACTCAACGCGATCAATATACGCGCGCTGGACATTTCTCGATTGATGGAGGCTGACGAATCTTGGCGGCGTTCGCGGCGAACGTAGGTTCCAAGACAAGGGATAATATTTTAACGTAAGTTCAACGGCCACGCGGCTGGCGCGAAATCAAGAGCAGAAACCGGGGGATTGCACATTCTGTCATCTGTGTGCCAGACGTCGCCGGGCCGCGCCGATGTCGGACGGCGAATTGAAAGTACGACGTTGACTGACTTATCTTTGTGAAGTATCCTTGCCGAGCGGC
Source organism: Wasmannia auropunctata (assembly GCF_000956235.1). NCBI lineage: Eukaryota > Metazoa > Arthropoda > Insecta > Hymenoptera > Formicidae > Wasmannia > Wasmannia auropunctata. The sequence continues at coordinate 1,925,921 of NW_012026793.1, read as the reverse complement.
GTGGCAAATGGATTTTCCAGTACCTTGACAAGTGACAAGTTCGATGGGCCGAGTCGGGACCAAGTTAAATTCATCGTTAACTTTCGACGACGCGCTCGTGTCATTAATATTTCGACGGTGGCAATTAAATGGCAATTATCGTCCGGGTTAAATATTAAATATGTAAATTACAATCATTGTTACTCTAAAGGTTGCGTGTGTACTTATGAAATTTGAAATTCTATTGTTTTTTTAGAGAGGGAAGTAGCGATCGTTGCGAAGAGAAATTAAAAAAAAAATAAAAAAAATATTGTCCACGTTAAATATTAAAATACGTAAATTAGAATCGTTGTTATTATGAAAGAATTATAAGACATGCTTATGTAATTTAAAAATCTATTATTTCTTTAAAGAGGTAAATCGATCGCGCGTCGCGAACGAAGACCTCGTGTGCATCGAGGTGGAAAAATAAGGAAAATATAATAATATATATCGTAATCAGTATATCAAGTAATAACATGTGCGTTTTATCGCAAACTGTTTTAGCAGCTTTAACGTGACTTGTCTAATTGAGCTTAAGCGTATGCGCATGTTGTCTCGTGAAAAACCTGTCGTGCCGGGTATTACACAACGTGCTTGCATTCCACGCGTCCTGCATGTTTATCCTACGTGTTTTGCGTACATTAGCCGAGCGTCGAGGATGTAGATAATATAAAAAAAAAACTGTTCTCGGTCGTCCGTCGCAGCGTATCGACCGGAGTCGTAGATGCATAATTGCCGACTCCCGCGGCGGTAATTTATGCGAGAGCGCTGCGCTCTTTTTTGCACGCCGCGCCGTCGCACTCTAACACCAACTCACTAACAAGTACTAATGAGACTCAATGACGTTGACTCGAGCAGTCGACAGGGCAAGGGCGTCCTTCCGGGCTGGCCTGTCGAGGACCGGTGTCGTCGGTCCGCCGAGGGTCCGGAATCGACCGCGCACGACGTCTAATTTGCCACATCGACTTGCCGACGGGACCATCCTCGACGAGGACGCTTCTGAGAACTGGTGAGTCACTTATTTGTCTATTCTGTAAATGTTCTTGAAGCGCGGATTTTTCGCCGCTTTTAACTTTAACGCGATTTAATTTTTATTATAAGATAGAGCTATATCTTCCGAAATGTTTATTAAGAAGAAGTAAAGTTTTATTTTACTAGAATTGACTAAAATAATATTATACGAATATTATATTCATACAATATTAATTCATATAATATTATTTCGGTCAATTCTAAATATTTTTTTTAAATTTGAATTTGCTTCGCAACAAAATTTCTTTTATATCTAGCTAATTAACTAATTGTAAGAGATAAACCGTTGTTTTAGATAAGACACGCGTATATATGTCAGCGATTAATCATATTTACCGTAATGAGTGGAAAAGCGGTAATTAAGATGCGTGATTACACCGAGAATTTCTCAAGTACATATAGCATTACTCGCGTCTGTCAGCGTGTGAGGGGATAACTGGCCGTATTATAGAACGTATACCATCGGGGAGCACAGAATCTGATTAAACAGGCATTGCACAGCAATCAGAGTAACGAAGCAGAGAGCTCTCTCTCTCTCTCTCTCTCTCGCACTCTCTTTCTCTCGCACTCTCTCACTCTCTCTCACACTCGCTTTACTAACGATATTGCGCTGTATCGCGATGCGTCAGTGGTATCGCGACGATGAGTCGGGCAATCAGCGGGCCAACGGATGGCCTTTTCGGTCGCTCGTTACCCGATCGATTACCGCGCAAAGTAGCCCATGGGAAGGAGGGGAGGGGGCGGGAAGGAGACATTAACAGTGCGAACAACGACTAACCTACATATCCAGTGCCAATAACTTTAAAACTTTAGTCACGGTTCCGAAACTATAACAAAATTGAGGCGTCAAGCGTCTAGTCTGTCCTTCTCTTTTCCTTCGCCATTGCGTTCTTTTGTACTCCCAGCGTTTGCGTCCTTAAACGAATTCGATTATCGAATTATCTCCGGAATGTTCCGAACTTATCGTGTCTCCTTTTTTTTTAACGAATTGCTTTAAACAATACTTGGAAATTTATTTTAATTGAAGGAAAGACAACTCGAGCGTTGTGCGTGCCCGAGTCGCAGGTATTATCCAAATTACATTTTCGGGACAAGATCGGCTTTTGATTATAGCTGGACTTTGTCGAAACGCTCTTGAGTAAACAGTCATGTTCAGTAGAGAAATGTCAGACTGACGGGAAGATCGACAAACAACCATCGAGCCGTCGGACGGCTGCACCGAGCCTCCTGTTCGATGTGCTTTTTATGCCCGTATTTATAGCCGCGTTTCAGCTGAAGAACTCAAGCCGAAATCGATTTTGAGACATGATACGGTTTAACAGATAAATCTTGAGAGCCAATTTGATATGCATTACGTCATATTTGCAATCACGATTTAATTAAGGATTGAAGTTTGTCTCCAAACACGACGTGATTTTTTTATTTCTCATGGTTCAGTAATTGATTCTTTTAAGAATGTATGTGTGTATTATTAATCTACACAATTTTCTAGAGAAATGAAAATATTATTACGGGAAAAATTTAACTTGCAGCTCAAGTAGATTTTTAATACATTAAAATTAAGAATTATAGCGTATAATGTAAAATACTTTATTATGTTTTTTGTATGAATTCCGAAAGAATGTTGGAATAAGAATTTTTCATATTGCATATGATATAATAAAGTAGCTTTTGTTCGTAAATTTTTTTTCCGAACTTGGCATGGATACGTCAACGATATACAAACATGCACTGAGAAAACCTCTTATGTTTTTATTATATCAATAAGATATGTATATCAACAAGAATAATGGGATAAAGGATAATAATAGGATAATAATAGGACAAGAATGATAAGATTTTTTGTTAAAAAAAAATTTCGTGTGTGATAACTGGATATTCTTTTTGGTCTCATTGAAATATTATTCTTGTTAGTATTCATCTTGTTGGTTATAGGTATATTTAATAAGAATTTTTTTCCGAGTAAATCAATGATACCAAATTTAATATTAATTTGAAGAAATTTCTCTTTGGTTTAAGAAAGAAATTTGTACAAATTAGTTTATTATTATTTATTTTTCTTATTCGTATAATATTTTATGTCTCGAAAATATTGAAATTATGTGATTTTAATACGTAAAGAAAAAATGAGATTAATTTGCGACATTATTTGCAGAAATTAATTCGCTTTTTCTATTTGTTATATAATCCTTGATTTATTACAATTATATAATTTTAATCTCTTGAATTAAAATCTGGAAATAATAAATCAGTTAAATAAATAGTTTTTTGAGAGACCAAATAAAGAGATAAATTTTATTCTTGAAATAATATCTAAAACTAATCATTCTTTTTTTAACGAATCAAACATTTTATTTAAAAGAAAAGAACAATGAACCTGAACCATTTACTTGTAAGAATTAAAATTTATTATTAGTAAATACATTTATACACATTTTCTTTAATTAAATTCAAGCACATTCTGTCGTCAAAATTTAAATTAAGTAACAGTATCTTTCCATTCTAAAATTCTCTCTCAATTAGTCAAATGGAACTAATCTTAGACAGTGCTAATGAACGCAAGTTCGAAATTAATTTAAAGTGCACGATAAAATATTCAACGTACGTTTATAATACTTTGATATTTCACAAAACGTTGAATATTTTGCAGTCATGTTTATTTTTGTTGCATACACACAGAGGGTGTACGCAAGGCTGCTAAGCGTTGTGTTGTCATTCGTGTAACGAGATTCAAGCTAGCAGGTGTTAATGACAAGTGTGTATCACTCTCTGTGTAGCCTCGTATTACTTACTTATTAGTCAATCATGCATTGATAATTAATTTATTTTAAAGAGAATAAACTTACAATTACTTAATTAGAGTTAATTAATCGCGCAGACTGGTAGCAATTAATTTGTAGAAAATAATTGTACACGATGTGTATATATTAGGATTAATCTCGGGAGTGCAATTATAGTATTCCGCTTATCAGTACACGCGAACGTAATTAACGGTATTTTCGCGAGTTTATATTACCTATATACGTATCGGCGTTGATGGAAAAGTGAGATACAAATCAAAATCATTTTTGAAACAGAAAATTATCCGTAAAAGGGTAAAAGAATGAACAAAATTAGAAAATTGAAGGGTCTCTTCCTATTGAAATATCAATTTTCTAATTTTTTTACTCGTTTTCTATCAACAGTTTTCAATACGGGGATATACATATTTACTTTAAGGTATTAATTAAACACTATCGTACTTTTAAAGCCGTTTACTGTAGTTTTAATTCATCCCGCGCGCGCTCGCGATGCATTTGGACTAAAACCAGATGATATCTGGCATTTCAAAGCCATGTTTCACGGTAGTTTTGTTCGAAAAAGAGACATACGTATCCTGTACCTCTGGAAAAATATCTCTCGTGTCGAAAGATCGGAATTGATATCGCGCTGCACCCGGTGGCATTTCCCGATTCGAGTTCACCCGAACACACGGCGGCCAGTATCTGGTGGCCAGAGCGCGCTCCGAAATCTATCTACGATCGCGGACACGCTCGAGTAAACAACCGGGTGTTGCGGAAACGACGACCGTGTGCGCGCAATGCGATGAAAGAATACATAAACAGCGATCGTCCTCGCCGCTCATCCAGAGATCGATTGCTGATGCTTGCTCGAGTCACTCTTACGTTAGAGTTACGAGTTCGATGAAGAAATTTGCATCGTTCGGTCATTTACGGGCGCGATTTACGAGAGAGCGTCGAGACGCTCGTTAAGCGACCGAAATTTCTGCAAACAAATCCACCTTCGCGGATTTTCCTTTTATTCCCGAAGCATGATGCCGCGATTTTCCCGAGCTTATTTCCGTGTTCTGCAGGGAGCGGCCGATCAATATATATTTCTCGCTGGAAGCAATTTCGGCCATGGCGATTGTACCATACAATTCCGAACGAATAGAGAATCTTGGAAAATCCCAACGGTTTCCTCGAGTTATTTTCAATGCATGTCGTTGCTTATTCTTATATCTTTGATTATTTAATAATAATTAAATCATTTATATAGCTCTAATTTAAAAAACTTTATTACTCTTTTTAAGTACTAAATACACATAAGACAGAAGGTTAAAGAATAAAGGAAAAATACCAATTTTTGTGTTATAATCCTTTTCATTCGTTTGCCAAAATAAGATCAATACAGTTTATTAGGTATACTTATTTTCAGATCGAAGAAAAAAGAATATAGGTCGGGCATTAATTATGCGATATGGGAAAGCTATCATGATTTCATTTTATGTATTGGCCCACGATGGGACCGAGGAATTTAATTTCATCCCCCATTTGTCGTCGAATGATAACTACGAAATTTCCCACATTGCTGGATTTAGCTCGCGCTGAAAGTTTCGTATATATCGCGGCTTATGCCGTAATAAAAAGACGGAAAAATATGTTTTCGCCGGAAAATCTTCAATAAAGGACACCTGAGGTGAAAGACACATCTCCTTCCTCCAAAGCCGTTCGTGTTCGGGGACAAATGTGATTTGTGTCTAAAAATATAACTATATAGACGAAGAAATACATAACGTAAATAGACCAAGACTATATATATATATATATATTGTTTGCGTTATTTCTTATATATATATATATATATATATGTACATACATATACCGTGTTTCACGAATCGGTGAAGGAGCTTTGCATCGTTTCCTCCGTACCTTTGATGAATAACATAAGTAACCGCGAACACGATTCGGTAGAGAAATCAGATTTACTCCAAGAGCTGTCGCCGCAGTTTCCACAAGTTTTAATAAAGGATGTTGGAAACATGCACTGTAATCTGTTTAGACACAATGTATCAGCGGTTACTTCGTTAATCGGATCCAGAGTAAACGAATACAAATGCGAACAAATACAAACGAACCCCTCGCGAATGCTGTTCGCATTAATTAAAACAAGTTTTTCGTTCGTATTTGTTCGCATTCACTTACTTGATTCAGATTCGCGCGGTTTTAATCGATACAATATAATGCTTTTCGGGAACTTTTCTAATCAAAATTATCAAAATTCATTATAGTACTTATGAATTAACTTTCGCCGATTCGCTGTACCGTATATCGTAGATTATTAGATTTCGTGACGTCGAGTCGTTTTCGGCCTTCGGACTTTGCACTTTCGATTGTCATAGGTATACATATGTTTTAAGAACAACGGGTATGTTTAAGAGCACGTATAGTAGCTGTCGAGGAGGGGGGAAAGCGAATAGCGACGGTTCGGCTTCAGGGTTGCAAGCTCGTGCGCGGCACGCAACACGGTTTAGACGGGACGCCGTTATAAACCACGTCGAGGACCGGGAAGCACGAAAAACGACAGAGAATAATGCGATCGCGTTCAGCGGCCTTGAGGCAGACAGAAACGAGCGGAGAGGGAGAGAGAGAGAGAGACAGGGTCGCGTCAGGTGCAGGGTGCAGGGCGGTCTCCCGGTTTTCAAGGTGAACCTGCCACGTCGTCGCCGAGCGAGCGTTGCACGCGACGACGCGACGTGTCGGAGTCGAAAAGTCAAGTCCTAATCGAGTCGCGAAACACAATGCGCAACGAAGATAAATGCCGTGGAAAGTGCCGGTGCTTGTGTGTCGAGTTCGTACACGATCGTGATCTCGCGAGCGTAGCTAACTCGAAATAGACTGAAACCGAGCAATTTCCCATCGATATCGCGTGGCGTGACATCAATGCATATCGCCGCATTGATAGAAAAGTGACACAAGCGAATTTGCATTTTTAAGAGATAATAAAAGGAAATTGTGCCTAAACTTTAGAGTTGATTTCCTTTCATTCTCAAAATGCCAATCTTAAAAATGAAGATCTTCTTACATCTGACTTCTCTGTTTCCTTCTGTTATCTGAAAAATGCTAATTTTTTAATTGTGTCACTTTTCCATCAACGCGATCATATATGCATATTCAAATTATGTTTTTTTTTCTTTCTATTCTTCTATATTATACAATGTCATAAGAAGTGAATTAGGAGCGCGTGTTTGACTGTTTATGCGGTGTGACATTTCCATTACGTAACGTTTGCAAAGTCGAACGCTAAATGCAAATTAAAGCGAACGCCTTGCAAATTACTCTACGTCGTAAACATTACGTTCGGTTTGAGTTACTTTCTAATCTTATGAATCATGAATTAGCTTTCCGTCGCATGAAAGTGGCCACTGAGAAGAAACAGGCAAAAAGATTTTACAGCTGTTTTTACAGGCGTCACGTCCAAGTAAATGATCTCTCAGCTGCCGCCAGTGCAAAAGCAAACGAGTAGGAAAATTTATCAAAGACAATCGGGAGAGTTAATGCATTCGCGCGCGACATCGCTTTTACATTCAAGCGGTTTTGAGGGAACAAGCCGGTACCGGATGCGACGAGAGATCTCGCGGCAGCTGTGAAATGGCTCGAAAGATATGATAACCAAATGGTGAACGATTATGCGGCGCGAGGAGAGAAGTTTTTCTCCTCTCTTAGAAAAGTTTCGCGGTGAGAACGTGCTCATCTTGCGAGCAGTTGCAGGGAACTCTGTTTTTCGCGTTGTAAAACCACGGCGGCGGCGGGGTCTCGCAGCTGAATATATACCTAATTCGAGAGCTCCATTAAAGCGACGACGGTGACGGTGACAAAGAGGAATATCCCTTCGGTCTCGCTGCGCATTTCAAGGCGAGTCACGCCAGCACGCAAGCACGCGCCGCGCGACGTTGAAGTTTGAGGAGCCGTTTCTGCGATCGCTGTTAAGGCCACACACGCGGAACCGAATGGAAACAAGTTTCCGTTTTTTCCTTCTCCTTCTTTTGCGCGCCCGGGCGCAGCTTTATGTTGCTTCACCCGAGTTCCCGTTGTGCGTGTCGCTTTCTTTATTCACGATAAACTTGAGATAAACTTTTATCGCACGCTAAGGTGGGATCAATTTCGATTACTGTGACAAGGATAGCGAAATGCGCTGAGATTTGCCTTAAGATTTGCCTTAAGTGACTGACAGCAGCATGTATAGAACTAAAAGGTATATTGGTTTTTCTTATTATATTCTTTATATTAAAAACAATATTAAAGATTGCATTAAAATAATATTAAAAATTGCATCACTGTTACGCATATATAATTATATATTAGACGAATTTTTCGAAAGCTTAATGAATGAAGGCGAGCATGCGATTGAGTGAATGAACGTTCGTCTGCGCCGGAAGATCTTATCTCGCGTAAAAGAGTGTGCGTGACCATGAAGTGACTCAAGGAGCACGTGAAGGCATGTGAAACGTAAATACGAAGAAATGCGCTTTATCTCCCCCAGGTGGATGATACCAGTCCGGAAGTAGCGGCCGGTAGTACTGGGTCAATGTACGTTTTAAGAGCAATCCTCGTTAACACGCAACGCCGCGATATAACGAGAGAAATAAAATGCAAGTGATTACGAATAGTAATCACGAAACTGCCGCGCACGTACACACATACACATACACACACACACACACACACACACACACACACACACAGTTCGAAAAATTTTCCCATTTATTTATAACTCGAGATTCGAACGGAGTTTAGCGAGTTCGAATAGACGTATCGCGTAGAACATTCATTGCGCTCCTCGGTTTATCGTTAAATCTCGCGAATATAACACCTAACGATCGTTATCAAAATTTCGACTTTGAAATCACGATCATTAACTTCGCGTGTCGAAAATTATTTCAAGAGGTATAATCTGTTCAAAGAGTGCGAAAAAGAGGGAAAGTATCGAGGAGGCGCTGCTCTTCGAAATGCGATTATAAGCTGATATTGCGACAAAGTTTCCCGACGCGCGCGGAGCATGAATATAAAGCGCGGTTTGATAATACGAGTACCAACTTCGTCGCCGGAGTAAGCTAATTTCAGCCTTCACCCATCCGGGGCACAAAGCGCGCGAGCCGAGGTAATTCTCCTCCCTGCAACCCGGGCGTCATTTTGTTCCGGGAAGTTCGCGGCTAGAAGGGGATTTAGGATGGTCCTGGGACCATCTATATCGACCCGCGTTTAAGATTCATCTCGTAGTTTTCCAGTTTAGGCGGGCCGAGAAATTAGCGTTAATTATGAGGGCGTATAGTCACGAGAGAGAGAGAGAGAGAGAGAGAGAGAGAGAAAATTCTCGCTGATTGAAGATATCATTCTCGGAATAATAAGTCGAAATTTTCGAGCTGTAACCTGCAACGTGAAGAGGGTTTTCAAAAGCTCAACGACGACGTTGACAAATGTATGTACTACCGCGGCTTCGCTATCTTCCGCGATGATTATGAGGTTACACTTCCGCAGCCTGTTTTCCCCGGGCGTCGCGCGGCGCGCGATCACCATGAGTGATTTACAGCGCGCCATTAAGCCTCGATCCCATCCATCCGGGACACATTGAATGTCCGGCATAGTTTCTAGAGCTCCGTCGTTTCCGGGGTGTCGTATACAGGGTCAATCTCAAGGTGACTACGTCGGCGCATAACAATCTCCTCATCGTCTGCATCGGCTCTCACTGCGAGCAAACTTCTATGAAAATTTAAATCCGTATATTTATTAATCGTATTCAAATCCTCAGCGTCGTCGATGGCGGTCACAACTATGCAGGCAAATTCATTCTTCAACTTCACCAAAACCGCGATTCGGCCACCGTGGGTCGGTGCAATTTCCTTACGGTAATCCGGAAAAGTTATCTCGCTCGTAGCAGACCTGAAAACAGCATTTACGGGATTACAGGTTGACAGTGAGAAATGTACTCGTAAGGTATGTCTCGCCGGAGATAGAGGATGCGTGCGAAGACCGGAAAGGAGCCGGGGGAGGCGGAGGGGGTAGGTGCAAATACCGCACTACGGGGTGAATTTCAAGGCGACGAGGCGTATGTCAGGGTGAACCGCGGCTGGCACGCAACCGCCATGACGTGCGCGAAGCCTCGGGCACGAATGCCGAGTGACAATGGGATTTCTCGATGACCCTTACTCGCCGCGGAAAAACGTAAAAAAAAAGCGATGAGCAAGCAACACGGAGCAGTGAATTAGCAAGCGTGACTCGAGAACTGCCAAGAATAGCGATAATTTGTCACCTGTTTATTAACTTAGTACGCCTGTCAGTTAAACACATTGTTCCATCAGACATTTATGTTTCTCGGTGCAAAGAGGTATTGTTCTAAAGTCTCCTTTTTGCATAATATTCCATGCATTATGTGGAAGCTTGTATATTTATGGATACTAACTGCTGCTCTGAAATTATTCTGAAATTAATTAAACAATTATGTAATGTCTATTTAAAACATTGAAAGAGCTGATGATTAATTTAACGCGCTTATTATACTTATCGTGTTACTATTATGTAACTGAATTACGGCTTGTAAATAAGTATAATAAGTAACTAGATTAACTATCAGCTCTCTTGAAGAAATGTTTCAAACACAATTGTTCGATTAATTTCAGATTTTACACATTTGTACAATATTTTATTAAATCAACGGCAAATTTGTGTGCTGCACAAATAGTCACTTTCCTCGCAAAAACCTAATTGAGTAGTATAGAATAGCGATACATTACATTGCAGTGCTGAATTCGCAAAAAGGAGATCGCATGCTAACTTGAGATTTAAAATATCCGCGGAATTGCCGCGAAGACTTCTCCAAATTGAAGGTCGCCGACGAGTTTTTGGCCGAGCGAAATACACTATAATAATTCGACGGGAAATTATGCACGCTCCCGGAGACCTTCGCGTGAGAACACGCATTCGTTGATTACATGGATGGAAGCGAGCTCGCTTTAAAGTTAATTAACGTAGGAATTGTAGAAAAAAAAAGAACTGTTCCCTTTTTGAGGTCACACCGATTCACAATACCATAATCGTGGATATCGTGAGACAATTACGCGGGGGAACCTAAACACAGCTATAATTAATCATAGCACAATGAAATCGTGGCGAGAGTTGCTTATTCGTGGAAAAACCCGACCTGCCCGATCGAGCGACACGATAACGGTAATGATATGTAGGTTAAACCTTTGGGAAGAGTTTAATCTTTAGCCGAATTTTTCTTTTTTTGTTGCAGTTTAAATATCGCGTAAACCTCTCTCAGCTCTCTCTCTCTCTCTCTCTCTCTCTCTCTCTCTCTCTCTCTCTTTCTCTCTGCGATTAACAGCCGCGCGTATGCGCGCAAACGTCGCTGCTGAAACGTATTTTCAAATCCACGATGGGCGAACGTACATACACCGTCGCGAATCTGATTTAAACAATGAACATAATTTTCCGCTCCAATTTCTCGCGCGCATTATCAATAGCGCTCGCGAATATGAAGGTGGCGTAGAGAAACTATAATTGATAGATTTGCTATGACGCAATGTATATTCACGCACCGTGATCTAATTGGAATTTGCGTATTACAGTCAGTTATACGTATGTTGAAGAAATTAATCGGGTTGTCGTGAAAGCTCTGTCGCAGTATCTACATTCCGCATGCTTGTCGCTTTGAAAAAGAAAGTTAGCATTTTCTTGGGAAACAACAAGAGTCTCTTCTTTATACGAATGCGCATAAAATTGTGACGAGAGATGTTACTTACTTTGAAGCAATCTCTTTGAGAGAGAGAGTTCAACTAGAAGGAGAACGTTAGTACGATACAGTATATTTGCGTTTTTCATCACGGAGTGCTAGAAAGGTCAATAATGTGAAATAATGTCGGTGTGGTTTTATCGAGTATATATATATATATATATATGTATATATATATGTATAGGAAAAGTATCAAGCTTCCCCCCTAATTGCGCGGTTATATCTCGTTCAAAAACAAATTATCGTCACTGCGGACGCGCCGTTTCCGCTGGAAATGTCAGCGTGGCGCGCTAACGACATACCGGGCGCGGAAATTATTGACATGCAAACGAATAAATGCAGTCTGATATTTTTCTGCCCCGAGAAAATTGCAAATGTGTGTTTTTCGTCTGACCGCCGAGTGTATTGAGTTACGAAAGAAATTGGGTTTCGATTAATTTGGATATAGAGAAATATAACAAATCCGAGGAATATAGGACACAAAGGGAAAGGGTAAAATAACTTTGTATATAGGGATAAGATGTATTTTCGTTAATGTGCATTTTATAATACGTGACTGCGTCAAATTAATTAGTTTTTTTTTTTACATTGGTTAGGTTAACCTGTACAGGTCTTACTAATGCAAAAAATCTTTTAAATTTTTATTTATTTAACAGTTTGTCAATTCTTACAGATGACAAGCAAGCATCTTTAATGAATCTGCTTAAAAATAAAATCATTATTTTTATGTCGTTACAGAAATTAGGAAAAATCGACAAACTTTCAGTCGTCTTACTCCCCTTTCCCCAATTACGAAACAGGGAAATTTGTATACATGTATTGTAGACGTTAGGCATTCTTTTATATACGCGTTTCAACAAAGACCGGCCTGAAAACGCGGTTAAGCTTTTTTTTTAACCGAAGAAAGAAACAGCACTATTACGTGCATCTATTTGTATTACGAAATCACTCTGTCAACACGCCCGCCGGGAATCGATGTCAGGGTTACCTCGATACTGTAAACGTCGATAAATCCACCGCGCGCGCGAGCCGGCTGATCGCATCCGGCGATAAAGTTCAGCCCCTTGCGACACGCGGAACGCGAAATACCTGCGATAAATATCGGTGCAAGATTCATCGATCTCGGCGGTAACTCCGACTGTTTTCGTCGGCCCACAATTCTATTCGCCGCTAATAATTTCGCCTTTGGGAAGCTGGCGAGAACCGATTCCTCGAAAATGTCGATGCTTTTGAATATTTGACGCTACCAGTTAGACCTATATTGTTATAGGTTTGCTCACGCTACGTTGAAATCAAACAGTTTCGCTCGTAAATTCGCATTTTCCGAATAATTGCTATTGACTCAGCTGATTCATTATCTTAATCTCTTAAGTAAAGATCGTTTTGCTCGATTGTCTGATAAAAAAAAAATCAACAACCTCGCAATCTCGAAATCAAATATACCCGAGATACGGGTATATTCGTCGTCAATCGCGCAGTTTATCGCATCTTCATTTGCTCGAATGATGAACTTGACCCGCGTTACGTTCGCTCATTGCAACATCGCTCATGCATACAAATCGCGGAGCTTGGGGGCGAGAGGCAAAGGAGGCGGCAAACGACGAATCGTTTTCGAACGAAAGCTTTCGTGAAAAGGGGTCGAACAAAAGGAGTGTTGTGTATCTCTCGCTTTTGTGTATCGACGAGTCGCCCTCGTTGCCTTATGAGGATTTCGTGCCCTCCGTCCAACGATTCACCGCCGCTGTGTGCTCGAGCGCCGTTGGACATTTTCCAAACGGATACCAACGTTTTCCCGTTCCTAACTGCCATGAGTATCAGTACAGAAGTCCCCGAAAAAGATCCCCGTGCTCGCCATTGCAAGAATTCTTGCAGATTCAGCCTGACTGCGCTCCGGCGACTCGTCGACCGCATAAACTTTCCAGCGAATTAAACGAGACCCTCCTCCTTCCTCCCGGTTCCCCTTAACACTCGTCCTGCACGTGTTTGTTACCCTTCCCCGAGTCCTGGGTTTTTACGTTCAATTAGCAGACAAACGGCGCGAGGACCAATTTCATCGAGCGCCGAATACTAATCTCGTGTTAAATCCTCGGCACATTGAGAGCGAGAGGCATTAATTAATTAAATCCGAATGACAGTAATTAAGCGCGCCGCCGCGCGCTCGCAATGTCGACGACGTCTCGCAAAACTGCGGGCGAACCGCATCGTGGATAAACACGTCAAGCGAAGCTGTTAAGAGAATACAACGTCCCGCCGTTCCGCAACTTCTAATTACGTTGTTCAACACACTGTCGTTATTTCTAATGTAAATTTCGCGCAGGTGTCTCGCTAGTTGTTGTTACATAAATGTTCACATTTGAACCGTAATTTGATCTAATTGCATCAGGATTATACCGATCATGTAACTCTTTCCCTAGGACGAAAACGTGCAAAAATTAAAAATTCCACCATTTTAACTTTAATGTTAAAAATTTGTCACTTCCCGTTTCTCATCTCGGGAAAAAGTTACGTGGATTGGTACCCTGGGTTCAATTTATTTCTTCTTTTTTTAATTAGCGCTGCACACTCGGAAGTTCAGCGGATCACAGCGAGTTCGTCGAGCACTTTTTTCAAATTTACATTCGCACGTGTCTAACAATGGAAGGAAACAGTTAGTATAATGAAGCGGCCAACCGGATAGTTGCGGACGCGCGCGAATGGCTCCTGCGGGCCCGCCGCATAGAAGGCCGTTGCATTATGCGGTGCACGGCGTATCTGTAATTGGCTGTTTGTACATTCGCTTAACGCAAACGTTCTGCTGCCCGTACGTTTTTGTTCCTATACCTATACCGTATAATTCCCTTCCGATCGAATCTAATCGCGTTACAAATACGCCGGGTTCTACGAATTGAAAGCGATACAAAGGGACGACGCGGCCGCCTGTCCGCGGATGCTATAACGGATCGAGGCATGATGGAGAATGGTGTTGTTTAACGAAACAACACCAGCGGCGGCGCGCGCGAGCTGCGCCATCGAAATGTGCGGTCGTAATTAACGCGACGCACGCACGCATGCACGTACGAGCGCGCGTTGCGCCGCGCGAGTTCAGGTTGTTTATCGATTGGCTAGTCTGACCTAACACTGACACACTTCACTCGCGAGGTCTGACCTCCGTTCCGTATCGCGGTATCGACCACCCCCATAGCCTTAGGAGATTTATAACAATAAATTTCTCTGCGCGCCGCGTTTGCCACCCCGCGGGCCATTTACGGGCTGGAGCTACGCGCGCGAACCATCTTCCGGATTAACGTCATTTCCCCAGGTATGGGAGGGGAGGGACAGGAGAGAGAAAGAGGGGGAGATGGGGTTATAGCAGATATGGCCGGCTATTGCCAGCCACAATTTCCTGGTCGGGCTAATGGAAGGCACCTGTTTTTTTATCGCTCATACCCGGTGAGGGGGGAGGGCGAGGGTTTCGCGTTCCGGAAATAAATATTGCACCGCGGATTTTCTCGTAATTGCTATTGTTTATCTGTATAATCGCCCGCGTTGCCTGAATCTTTCATGAAGCCGGGGGATAACTTAAGTCCCGCCGAGTATCAAAATTCACGAACAACTTGCTTTTAATGAGGACTCCCGTAGTTCCGATGAAATTTTCATGCTTCTCAGAAGGGATTAAATTTGCGCCGACTAACCTGTGGTTAAATCTTTAAAGAAAACGGCGCCCCCTTTAATCACATTTTAGCTTCCATCGCGGTGCGAAATCATTTCCGAGCCAATCCGGATAAGTGTCATAAAAAATGTTCGAAAATTAAAGCAAACACAGTAAATATGATTGATCGCACAAATCCTCGAGATGAAATCCCACTGATTAATCAAACTTTATGTGATGTTTTAAGCCCGTTAACATGTGGCTCGCCCACAATGATGGAATCTTGGGGCCCTGGGAGAACCGGCACACCCCCGCCGGGTCTACCACCGCCGCCGTCGGGCGGCGGCAACAACAATGGTGGCGCAACAACGTCGGCGATTACCCCGAGCATACCGCAGCCCGGCACCACCGCTCCCATCGCGAGTCCCGAAGGAGTGAGCGACGTAAGTAGAAAAAATTGGCGTCCAGCGCCGTGAGATGCCAATTCGCTATATACGAACACGCGATCGCGCCTATATCGCGATCAGTTAAACCGGCGGTTAATTAAGTGGCGTCATTAGTAATGCATACGTATGAATGAGACTGCAGTGGATGAGAGGTTATTTAATTTTCGCACGCGAACGGAAGAAAATTAAGTACGTTCTCATTACAATCGTCCGTAAAAAGCAACCGCTTTCAAGTTTTCAGACTATTAATACCTCAGGACAACGGGTCACGATAACGTCAAGGTGACGTTAAAATGAATCGTAACTGATCGAAAAGTGATTTTTTTTAATCATCTTGGAACCACTTTGACGTCATGATGACTTTTTGTTCTTCTTGGGACAGTAAATTGCAAAAAAGAGAGATGTAGAAGGAAATATAATTATTAAATATTTTATGCCCGATGGAATTCCGCATTACGCTCGTTCGCACGAAACGTTGCCAGTGACACCAGGTGTAGGATATTTTTGTTAACGAATAGTATCCCGGCCGGAAAGAGACTCCGATGAAATTCGTTCGCCGAGTTTCGATGAAACGCCGGTTTTAATCACGTTTTCGAAAAGTAACGTTAGTAACGAGCGCTTAAACGCGCGTGTTCAGCGTGCACGCGTGGCGACGATAGCCCGAAATTTCGGGACAAAGTTTCATCGTCGGCAGCGATACACGACTGACACACGTATGTAGGTATAGCTGCGGAACGGGCAAAGGTTATCGCACGGCCGTACTACACGAATTAACGGCGCATGCATTGAGCTGCTAACCGTACAATCCGAACATATGTCGGAACTCTTGTATACGCGACGACCGTGCGAGAGCGAATTGCTATCTCTCGCACCTACCTACGCCCTTTCGGTCCGTTTCAATTTCACGAGCACGCCCGGACGGCGCTAGACGGTAATGGACGCCGGTCGTGCTATCGAATCGAGCTAATAGGATCAGCCCTATGTGCCCAGTATCTACGTTGCTTCCCCAATGAGATTCCTCGAATTTTAAGGATAATAGCTGCCACCTTCTGCCGACGTAGGACTGCAGGAAGAATTCTCTTTTCTTGGAGGATTCTACCCTACAGAAACTACCCTAGAGATTCTACCCTTTAGATTCTCGTCGAAACGTCAATAAGAGAAAATGCGACAAAAAGCGTAATCATGCATTAATTGACATTTCATTATGTAGCAAATTCTTTCGAATTGTAATAGCCAGCTAGCTATTTATTTTTGTCATACTTATCTGTAATTACAACCTTATGACCGTAAGTATAAAGCACTCTAAAAATTAACGTTCTATATCTAACGAAAAATAAATAAATAACGATAAGTAATTAACTTAAAAACGGACTATTAAAAAATAATATTTATTTTTATAACAATTTTAATATTTTGGTAGTCCTTCTTTGGCTTTTATTGCCACTTTTTTTCAAGAAAATGCAATAAACTGAGAGTGCAATGCTTTTTACTTATGGCCAAGGCTGTATCAGGAAAGATAACAAGGTATGAGGTAATCGTTAGGAATATATACCTTAATAAATATTTCTTTCAAATAAATTAATCAGTCAACGCGATCGCGTCGCGCTTTTCAGGTCTCGCAAAAGTCGGGAATCTGGGAGGGCGCGAACTCGTCTTCGGCGGGTGCCGCGGAGGGTCCTTCACGGAGTGTCTCTCACGCGGCGAGTCTGGACGCTATCTCGAAGCGAGCGGTAAAACCGGAAACGGCGAGAGCACCTTGTCGCAGTCTCACCTGCAGCGTTTGTAAGTACACGATGACCTATCCACTCTGCGCACTCGTTTCCACGCCATTCTTCGTGTCCGCGAGAGTCGCGCCTGATCTGGCATTAGCGCGCTTTCTGTGAAGCGGTGTTTTATTTTACGATCGTCAATATATATGGTTCCCCTAGCCGCGTTGCGTTTCAATCCTACAGCTCTGGCGGAACATTTATTTTTCTAAAGGCCACGGACTGATTGAAACCTTCGGATCTTATCGATCGTTTTACAAACAATTAAAACGAATGGCGTAGCTATATCAATGGCAAGTTGAGGGAAATATCGCAATCACTCTTGATTATTCGAAGGTTGATATATGACATTGAATAGCGATTTGCTTTATCATTCCCATCGTCCATGACTCGGTCCGCGAAGATTTCATTTGTGATATCTAATTGTAAGGAAACGGAAAAAATATTTCAATGTCGCGATCGCAATTCGGTCCCGGAAAGTTTCGCTCGCGCATTTATATAATTGCGAGTGTACGACGCGCGTGTGTGTAATCACACGTATATGTATATATAGCGATTAAATAATAATTTATGGTAACGCGAATAAAATAATAATATCCCTGCATGCGATGTTTCATGTCGCGGATGTTGACAGATAGTGACCATCTGGCCTTCTGTGCCGTGCATCGCGGGCAACGAGCACTCTATAACGCGTCGCGAACTATAACATCGATATATATGTAGCTCATTGGAGCGCGAGGTCTTGCATGTTTGCAGATAGAAACCGTTAGATAAATGTCTTCTCCTCACTTGCTTTGTCTCTCCCAATTGCCTTGATTGCGAAGAAAGAAAAGATTGTGCGGAAAGATATAAGTACTTCTCGCCTAGCAGAGAGCGATTTATTCCTTATAATACATAATTACATACGTTCTTTCTTACGAGCATTCTATATGATCGATTTGTGGTATCTAATAATGTGCCTCCGATATTTATCTTATTAACGCATGTCAGAAATGGCTTGAGTATCCAAGACCTTTCCGTGTGTTCTTTAAACTTACTCTCTTGGCAAGTGGCAAATTTTACGGTGAAAAGAAAAATGGACCTCAAAGTGATAGAACAAAGCTTGCAGCCGAGAAAATATCCGGTAGGTTGGAGACGATTTTCGGCAGTCATGACTTCACCGTAACTTAGCCGTTAGTCAAATGCAATAAACATCCGACGATCGTTACGTGACCCGGTAGCACCTTTGCCAAGAGCGTGAAGTTTATCTGGAGCACGGAAACAATGCGCGAAAGCGCATTCGGTTCACCATTTCCGTCCGAGAGCGTCCGACTGTTTTTAACAATCTCACCGATAATACACATGCGACAGTTTCTTGAACGTTGGGGAAAAGGAGTATAAGTCACGGGAGAGTGCGAGTATCAGGGCACAGAGACGGCAACAAAGGATCGGAGGGAAAGATGCCAGATCCTGCCCAGAGTCCACGTGCGCGCGCGCGTCTATTTTTAGTACAGTCATCGCGTAGGAAGCGGCACCCTCCACACAAAGAGGGTGTATATGTTCCGAAATAACACTAACGTTACGCCGCGCGCGTAAATATGTTCACACATCCAGTCAGCGCGAAACGGCGCTAATTAAGTTTTATACAAGTATAAATAACTTACGCGAGAGTATAAATAGCTCGAGCACTCTCTCGCGTGAAATTCAATCAGGAGTTGCGCCGCCTTGGCTAGAGGTGAAATTATCTCGTATTGTACTATTTATTTTGTTAAATATAGCAAAACTTGTATGTTTATTGTTTAACGAACGTTAGAACATGCTTATCTGATAGTCACAATTTTTCATTTTATTTTATTTATGGGAGAGAAGAGATAGACGCATTTTTGTGTGTCTAAATGTCTATGCGATTCTTACAGAAATCCAATTTAATAATAAAAAAATTACTTATTTCGAGTATTAAAAGCATTGTTGCTCAGTACTTTTAATATTTAAAATAAGTAATTAATCATTATGCCTTCCAGTGTTTAATTTCTGTAAGGGGAAACGAAGACCGTAACGTCTCTGTGCTACGGAAGACTATATATACTCTTCTTCTTTAACGGCAAAGAATTATATATGCGATATAGCTTCCCCGATTCTCCTATTCCCCCTTATTTTGTGCATTACGTTATATCGCCTTCTCAGCTTGATGGCGATCCCCCCCATCTCACAAGCTGTCAATCCAAAGTCAAACCTCAGTAAAACTATTTTAGTAGCGGGCCGAGGGAGCGAACACGTCACCCTCGAGCGACGACCAGCGACAGTCGATAATCTGGCCGAAGGTAAAACAGGAGGGAGCGTACCCCGCTCTTTTGGTTTTCCTTTAACCGACCGCGAGTCAACCGGCGAGCTTGCACCCCTTTATTACAAACTTACCAAGCGCTTGCAGCTTTCTTGTTATCATGAGCTTTCGAGAGATCTAACCTCGTACTTGTGTCCGATTGAGCTTTCATAGGCCTGTTTTTACTACTCACTATACTCTTATACTACTGTTTATTACTTATACTATTACTATTACTATCTACTTACCCTACTTACCATTTTGACTTACAATATACCAATATTTAAATTGTCCACCGTTTGAAAAGATTTTGAAGAAATACCACCATTTTCTAATTCTGCCGTACGATTATCAGACGAGCACAGTAGCCTCGCTCGATCAGCCATTTTATACTCGCAAACCTAGATGTCTTCAACTGTACTCTACATGAAGCAACCTGCTTTCCTTGATAATGTGGCAACTTATATACAATTTGAGCTTTATTCATCCATTAGATTTAACCAATGAAATATTTTTTTGCGAAAGATGCATTTTTCTTGAAAAAGAATCCGAATTACTTTCGTGTCGATGACTCGTAAATTTTATATAAAAATTTGGTTTCCACATTTTGCCTTTTCTGCAATATGTTATTTTTATGGATAAAAAACGACGAATACTTCGTATTTCTTTTTTATCTTGTGAATGTATGTATATTTTCGTTCCAAGTTATCGATTTATTCTTGTCTCGGCTTTTGCTCTCTCATGCCGAATATAGAGCTCGGAAGCGAACGAACGCGAGACAACACGAATGGTTGACCTGCCTCAATGCCGTTCGCACTTATCAAAGCAAATTGTTCACTCACGTATTTGTTCACGCTCGTTTATTTGATCTGGATTCGACATTAGAACGAATCTTCCTCTCGATCAACTGATTCTTTGATAACGGCAAGAATCGAGGATTCCGAGTACATTTGGCTGATTGAGGATCAAGTTTCTATGCTTCTTCTTTAAACAACGGGACGAGAATGATTGAGCATTCACGGCTTCTTTAACTCAAACACATATATGCAAATATATCACGGTGCAATATTTGGGAGCATTTACCCGGGGTACAATTACGTACGGTATACCGATCGCGGAGAGCCACGTGGACCGCGCCTAATCGCGGAGGCCGCGATCAATACAACAATCGCCATATATCATTGTATAAATCATCAGCAAGACGATCCCCTCCCATTATATACATATAATACATATAGTACCCGATGTAGCATCTAATTAATACGTCATATCGTCACGTGATATACATATAATCGTCTCGCGCGACTTTTACAAAACAATATAAAATCTCTCTTTCACAGGTATGCAGCTTCTATAGTGCGGATTAACTTATAACTTGTTTTATTATTAACACACCTCTGAACGCTTCTAGAGAGATATAGGCTCGGTTATTTATCCATTCGTCTATCCGTGAACATCGAAACGATCGCCAATAAGGTCTTCGATTAATATTATTCTTTGTACAATATTTGAGCAAAGAAATGATAGGAAAAAGAAATAAGAAATATTTCTTAATCTACAATCTTGATCGTAAGTATAAAGCATTCTTAACTTATTGCGTTTTCTTGGAAAAAAGCGATATAAAAGAGGACTAACAAAATATTGAAATTATTAAAAAAATATATTTTTCAATAATACAAAAATACTTCAAAAATAAATATATTTCAATTTAGCTTGATTTTTAATTTATTTTTCGTTATAGAGATACAGAACATTTACGTCAAATTGTGTGGGTGCTTAGGATCAAGACTGTATTTTTTTAACAAATATTATTTATATAATAATAACGATGTTAAAATTAATTGTAAAAACATCGCCCACTTTAAAACAAGAATTAAGTTGTTTGGATGCGCTATGATCGTTTCGTTGTATCATTGTATTTTACATTAGATTAGTGCGCGTACTATTATAAAACTTGGCCGGAAGAATTGTGTCATTTAGACATAAAGATATGTACAGTACACACGTGCCTGTCTTCGTATTAGATTACTACACTATTAGCTTTTTCCATAATTCGTCAAATAAATCGAGAGTCTGTCGATTAGCGATGTACATAAATACGATTGGTCTTGTGACTTTAGCTCATTAGACTCGCTGTCGCCAGTTTCAGAGATTCATTGAGATTCGAATAGATTTGACTTGATCGAGCCTGTATTTCGCGCCTATAGATTTTGGATTAACGATAACGATAATATATCACTTCGCCTTTCACGTGGTACAGTGTATGAAGGAAACTTACGTCTGCCATTCGTTTTTTATAGCAGCGAAACATTCGAAAATCTTTCCTGGCGTCGCTTCTGAAAGCGATTTGCAGAAATGGCGAACGTCCAGGGACAGGAAGTCGCCGTCTCTGAGTCAGATGGGACCGGATTCCATTAAACACAAAGTAAGTTGTTTACCATTGTCGGAAACACGAAGATTATTTATGTATTTAGATCCTATTTTCAAGATCACTTTTTAATCAATTAAACATGAAATTATTTAATTAATAAATGTAACAAGAATGGATATATATTTTGATATAGTATTATATTTAGTATTTTATTAGCCTCACACACAAGATATTAATACTATTAATACTTTGTTAATAACTTTGTTAATACGTGCTTTTTTATCATTACAGTTTTCCTTACAAGACAATGGATCTGCGAAGTATTTTCAAGGAGCGATGCACACACCAAACATGGGAGAAAAAGTTGCTCAGGTAAGCGAAATATTTCTACATCAAATAATTAGTCAGCAATGTTAGCAGGATCCGGAAATTATGTGGGAAAATAGGGCGGAAAATCTAGAGAAAAAGCGTAGCGTTAAAAAACATGCATTTCTATTAATTGTTACGTGGAATTATTCAGAGAAATGGATTCTTTGTTACGAGTATAATGCTCGTGCGCATAAACTCGTTGTGCGATCATATAGAAAGTTTGGAGTTTCCGCGTGGTATCGAGAACGTTTCGAGGGGATGGCAGGAAATTAAAAGCATCACGGCGACGTATTTGTCCGACATTAATTGAAATTGGCGTAAAACTGCTTTCCGGAAATGAAAGCGTCAGCCATTCCTTGGTGCGGGTCAAAGACTACTACCTTCGGCCGCACTCGATGTAATTCAGTTTCGTGAATTAAAGATGTAGGGATTCGTCGAGAAGTTAAATCTCATTTGCTGATCCTAGCCGAGTGAAACGTGCTTTCGTCACGAGATACTCTCGCCAAATTAACGAATTTTTGATGGTCCGAGGAACATCATTTCGGGGATGAATTTTTGTCTACAAGAAACGAATTACGTAATTGGCCGTAATAAGAAAGTGTATTTAATCGATTTCTGATGCGTAGTTTATTGCTTCCATCGTTTTGATCAATTAAAAGCTAAAGGACAATGAATCAAGTAACAATCACAAGATCAATATTAATAAAATAACATGTTATATAAATATTTTTAACGATTTGCTGTTAAATTACTGCGCAAAAAATTTCCTTTCTTTTTTTTATATATATTTGCAGACATTTTTTATCGAACGATAAAAATAATTTTATCATTTTATATTTCTTGCACATCGAGTTAATTTGTGTTATTTTTTATCGCAGAAGATAAATATATTTTTTTAAATAAAACAGAATCTTCTCGTTGCACATTTAGCACGTGACTGTAGACGATGAATAAGAAATGCGATAGGAAGTTGCGCGAACTTTCAAATATTGCAAAACAACCAAACAGCAGCGCACAGACGGAGGGAGAGAGGGAGGGGGAGAAAAAGGTAGGTAGCAAAAGGGGATTATTTGCATACGTGCTTCAAACACATTGCCTTACGTTAATACGGCCCTGACTGGCGCCAATCCGACTGCGCCGCAGTCTCGTAGGTGGAAATCTCCCGCAGCGTGGGACTCTCGCAAAATGACGTTATATAGCGAATATATTTTACCGTCGCAGAATCAAAAAAACCTGCGGTTTCGCGAAAGCGATGCGCAAGTAGAAAAGGGCCCCGTTGGGATCTCGCAAATTAATATTATCGGTGAAGTGCGAAATTGGAAAAGCGTCCCTGATAAATCCGTTATACATGTCACGCAAGTAATAACATTGCAATACCAACTTCGATCCGTTTAGATTAGCGTCACCGCGTGAAGAAGAAAAAAAATTAAATTGCATCGTGACGTGGACTTTAAAGTAAAACGAAATGAAAGGCAATCCCGCTGACGTAGTAAAAAATTAACGTAATCCGATAGCTGAATTTATCGAATATATCAACAAGAATTACTTTATTTTTATACTCGATTTACAGTAAATTGTTTCCGCAGAAATTCCTATCTCGTTATGCATAAGTGAATAAGCTGTGCATGGCGACATTTTGTGCGCGGAAAACAATTTTCCTAAACATACAGTACATGATCGATGTGATTTCGCATTGCTCCAAACATATAACGTTTCCTAGAAGATATTATCGATCTGGTGACAAGCGCGCGTGAAGACTTTCAGGTAAATCAAGTTTCTCGGAATTTTATCGAAAATCAGAAAACACTCTGTATTACACACCGTGTCATTATCGCAGCGCGAGATACCGCGCTCTTGCATGCATGAGGCAATTAAGATTGGATTAAGGGTGTATTTCCCTTAACGTTGTAACTGTCTCTCGAAACATATCGCGCACTTTGTAATATGCAAATCCAATTTGCCCGGCAAAGTCGTGGCGAAGCGCCATGGGCCTCCAAGAAGTCGTAACATATATATTTATGCGTTGCTTTGGCATTGTCGTCAACTTAGATCGTTACTTCGTACAAGTCGCGTCACGTTCCGTACGAGTGTCTGAATTATGGATATGCTATTCCTCGCAAGTTGCAGGCGGCATTTCAGCAGGCACATCATTTCGCGGCGAGGCTCAACGGGAAAGGAGAAAGAGAGAGAGAGAGAGAATGGAGCTCTCTCTCTCTCGTTGCGTTCTCTGTTATTTATATAAACCAGAATGGCCACCAAATTTCCGATATATCGATAATCGATATCTCTGTAACATTGCAGAGATTTTTATCATGTACTCAGGTGTTGTTGCAATAATTATACCAACGCCAATAAATCAATTTTCCCCGTCCGCGCAATGGCGCTGACGTTTTTTCATCAGGAGGTTCTCGTTTTAAAAAGCCGCGCATGAACGACATTTTTTTCTTTATTTTGCGAATATATACTGCGCGACATAATTCTTAGTTAGCTTTGACTTTGTGACGAGAGAAATATTGCTACATTTTATTAACATAAATATCTAGAAATTTGTCGCGGAATTCCAACGCGACATTCACTCGAAACATTCATTTTGGTGCTTAAGTGAATCTAATCGAGAAATTGCGACCCGATAAAATCTCGCATGCAGTCGCATTTATGCCATTTTCGTCGCGCACATCGTATAACGCGTAAAAACACGTTGAGATTCAATGCCGAAAATAGTACTCGTGCGAGCTCGTTTAGCGAGATCGTCCAGTCGCTTTCGCAATGTTATTCCGAGAAATTGCAGCTTCGAAGAAAGAAGCAGCTGCGACGTGAACGTCGTCCAAGCAGTCGTTAGTAAGAAAATAATTAGTACCACGTAAACATCGAAATAACTGACATTCCGCGCTTACTCTAAGCAGATCCCGAGGCAGATCCCCAATATCTCTCTCGCGATATCGGACCCGCTATTATATTTTTCGTTCTAACTTCAGTCGAAATTGCGTAACCGACTTCGCGAGAAATTACGACCGAGGAGGAAAACAGAAGTTACAATTGGAGCGAGACTGATTAATTAATAACGGTAATTAATGGCTCTCGCGCCAGACATTTCGAGATGGTACATGACGTCCCCTGCGATATAAATGTACGTTCTATAAATTTAAGCGAATTGATCGTAACGAACGGAGCGGTGGTGGAATGAGCGGCGTACACGAACATTCGCGAATAATTGATATCTAATTAATTATCTGCTTAAGTGACTGTAACGCCAATTAATCCTCTTCTCTCACGAAGACCAAGCCACAATTAGACGAGAAACTGAGATCGTTTCTATATAGGACAATCGATCATCTTTAAGAAACGATAGATCTGTCCGCACTCCTTCCTATCGATCGGTCTTTTCTTCTGAAGACGAGCTGAAGCTTCATTAACAATGTAATTCTCTCAACGTGACGTGACTACTTATAGAATCCACTGAGGATCTCAATAGCGATGTTTCCAGGATTTTCAAATACTCGATAAATTCGGTCATCCGCGCCAACGAAATAAGAACAAGGCAAGGAATTGCATCGCGCTTCGGGCATCCGGGTCTTCCGCGGTGCTGGGATGAAAGCGCACCGGAAGTACGGATGCCCACGTCAATCCGACGACGCGGCGGTCGAGGAGGAAGAAGTGAATCCGCGCGCGCTCTCCTTCTCTCTCTCTTTCTCTGGCTGGCGGATTGCCCGCCGTGGCACAGAGCGCGAGAGAGGCGAAAGGAAGAGCGATTTATCGGGGGCGCACGCGTGCCAGAGCGAGAGGGAAAAGAGGGTTGCGAGAGGGCTCGAGAAATTCATAGGCTTCCCGTTATACGGCGCCCTGATCAGTGTCGCAGTGTCCCCCGTTCCGCCTGGCAGGTAACTCCGTCACTCGCCACACTCCGTCCACGTTCTCGGCGTAAGGAAGATCGCACATGCGAAACGGTGAAACAAGAACGCATCCTTCTTGCGTCTCCGCGGGTTCCACGCAAGGGCGAGGACCCGCCGATCAATTCGTTCGACGTCGCGCCCCAGCCCGTCCCGCGAAGATACATATGGACGGTAGCGCGTGTTCCGCGTCGCGTCACGTTTTCACGCGAAATCATGACAGAACATCGAGTGGTACCGATCGGCAGTATCCACGTCGACCTAGCCGCGAGTGATCGGAATCGTTCGCCGACGTTCGCGAGCCGCGGTTTCTAAAATTGAGACTGTCACTCGCGACGATACTTCGGTCCGCGTTTGGTAGTCGCCGATGATCGCGAGGATCCGAGGCCTCTCGATGCTTTCGCGATTTCTCGGGACATCCAGGACGCGTTTCGTGAGATAGGCTACTGTTTTTTTTATTTGCGGGAGTCAAAATAGCGCGAGATCGCCAATCGATCGCGAGGCCCTGAAAGGAAAAGGGGGAAGAACCGTAGCACTCAACGACGACGACGACAACGACGAAGGAGTCGGTTTCAACCGATGGCGACAGTGAACGCTGAGCCGCGAACGATGTGAGCGTGTGCTTTAAACGAGGCTTCTCTAAAATATAAAAGTTTAAAGTACAAATAAAAATACTTGCACGATAATGAACGAAGAAGTTGCTGTGTTTATTGCATGTCGTCGAATAACGCGCGAAATGTTAAAGTGATTTGATCACGCATTTCAATTAAATGTATCGGAGACATATAGGGAAAAATGTTTACAGTGATGATTTGATTACGTATTTTGAAATGTATTGAAGATAGAAAAAATTATTGCTATAAAAAATGGTACTTTACCTAGAAACGCTACAAATTCGAAACATTCAATTTTTGTTTGAAATTATTTGGTATATAATAAATTGAAATAAGAGTAATAAATGAATAATACAAAAATCATAACTGTATAAAATTTATTGGGTCACTTAAAATTCCGTTGTACATATAGTTTTGGAAACCTAACACAATTTTTAATAAACGGAAGTGAATCCACCGGTGATTCTGCTTGGTCAATATATATACTGCAAGCAATATATACTGTTCCTCATTTATTAAGATTAATCGGAGTCGGTGCTTTGACGCAAGCTGTGCCAAGTAATTTTGTCCATCTCCCCTCGGGTATCATCTATCATCCACGTCTTTGCAGAGTGTCTCATCGTTGCATCCCTGCAACGTTACCGATTACAGACTTAAAGGTCGTGACAATCAAAGATTTGAAAGATTGTCGCAACCGAATTTCTTTGCTACGAAAAAAAAATCCGCTCCAAAAACTTCGTTGTCGCGCAAGAAAAAAATCTTTACATGATCAATCTGAACTTGACACGCCCTGCGTATCATTCTCTTACGTAATCCTATTCGTCGCGGCTCTCCCGTTGCATAAATTCACGACATGCAACGGATTGTGGCTCCGGATTTGGTCGTGACACGAGCAATCTAGAGACTGCAAAAGGAACGCGTCACATACGTCACATACGCGCCCATCCACGTGCTCCTCTGTGCTTTCATGCCACACGTTGCGTACGGGCTGCGGTGCCCTAGGGGTCCCCGACAAAATGGCGACTGCCTTTATCGAATCAGCTTCTCCAGTATGAAATCGTCTGTGTTATCTCTGTCCTTATACAAGAAATAATTTCTTTAGAAAGTCACAGATATATTTTATTCGAACAGAGTTTTATTTCAATGCAAGCTTTTTTTGTTATTCTTGTCTATCATATCTCTATATATGTTGCGTATTCATTAAATTATAAATGCTTTGCGATCATTTACATTAAATGTCACATCTTAGCACCACTGAAAGCGATCACGAAGCTGTCGCAAACTTTTGCTTTGTTCACACGTTCAAACTTCTCTAATGCAATTGACGTACAATTAGACAGTTTGTTATCTAAACTATAATATCCTCAATACTGTTGTTTAAAGACATCAATTTCAAATTTCGCTTTGTCGCTTCGCACACTTATCGCAAATAATTGAACTTGTAGAATTTATATTACTTGTATTAATTTGGAATAATTTTTCATTCAGTTCTAACGATCTAAATTCTCAGAAATTAAGCTGAAAACAAAAGACTTTACGATGTATAGTAACCATGTATGTCTCCTTGATTGCGACTTGAAATGGACGCACCCAAAAAGATCTCGCGAATGTAGAAATCTGAGCTTCCTTGAAGGCCGGGACTTCGTGTTCAATCTCATTTCAGACCGTTACAGTGAGCTCATTCGTGAGAATACGACCAGAGTACGAGGATCAAAATTAATTTCGTGCAGATTCAAGTTACACCAAGCTTAAAGCCAGAAGGGTCCATTTTCCTTTTATTAGCAAAATCGATAACTCCACAAGAGAGACATGAAGCAACTGCCAAAATATTTTCTAAAAATCCACACATTGGCGCATAAAGTCGCGATAAAATAAACTAACGCGATAATAAACCCGCTAAAAAGCATTCGCAAAGAGTCTTGAATTTAAATTTTATTTTCATTACTATAAATAATTTTTTTAGAGAAATATATATTTTTGTAATTTTAAATTAATGTGACAAAATAATTTTATCAATTTTTGAATTTAAATTAATTATTGTTTTTTTTTTTAATAACATATTTGAGTAATTTATTTTATAGAATTATTTAATCGCTTGGGGCGATTAAAGTAATATAAAAAGATAATGGGACACCTATATAATAACGATTTGATTTCCACGAACTCACTTCTCCCAAGCAATAACATTGATCCCCGGAGAAAACCGTTGAGAAGACGCTCTCTGCACGAATCTGGTCGTATAACATTCGAATAACGTCGGGGAATCAATCGGCCTTTGCTATAGCTGTAACTTGAAACGGCTCGGGACCACCGCACTCCCGACGTGAGATTAATTGCCAATCGTATCGAACCGACGTTGGGACAGGCGATGATCGAGAAACGTTCTCCCCCTGTGGGATTAATTCGTCCTTTCCCTCCGCGAGGATAGGCGGTGTTAGCGACGACGACGATGACGACGACGACGACGACGACGACGGCGACACACGGCCACGTTACCACGCTGTCAACTGGCGAAGGTCATAGCCACCAGGTTGATCAATGACTGGCGTCCTTGCGTCGCGATGCTAACACCACCCACACCTGCAAGCGCCCACGTACATATGCGCGTGTGTGCAGGTGCACATGCAGGTGCCAACAGGCACGAAAACGCACGATCCACTTACTTCGCCTTCACCGTGGCGGTGCCACCCCGCCACCTTCGACTTTTACATTATTTCTCTAGTCGGCTTAAGTCCCACTTTTTATTATCGACGCCGAGTGTATATAGGAATCGAAGCGGACAATGGCTAGCCGTAATCGGACACGCGACAATTGCGAATTCACAGAGAGGGTGATTGTATCGTTTAGCACCGCGTGCATCCGGCTGCTCATTTTGTGCCAGACATTTGTGCAGTCAGTCGATCGCTCATTTTGTACTAATTGCACGTGTTCGCTTGCGATGTTCATCACAAAGAGCTTGCTACAATAATAGCTTCCGGAAGCTTTTAACTTCGATGTTATCAATAACCGTTTAGCATAAGCCACGAAAGATCGTAAAATTACAGCGATGCAAATCAAATCGGTTGCATGATGGACTTTTCGCCATCGTGGGGCCCTTATCAAGAATGCAAAATGGCTATATCATGCAAAAACCTGCTTGCGCGGTGTTTGCTCTAAACGTGCAAAACTCATCTTTATCCTCCACTTCAATGCTACGCACAATTTAATTTCTACAAAGTATTAATTTTCTTTTAATGAAAAAAACTTTCCTTTAATATACATATATATACATATAATTCTATTTTGAATAATATTTAGTAATATTTAATAATAATAATGAGTAACAATATTTTTAGATATGTATTATTGATTAATTGAACTACGCTTATTTTTATAATAATTATAATAATAATTTTAATAACTCGATATTATTACTAAAAACCATGCATTTATCGTTATTTATAATTGTTTTCAAAAAATATTTTTTGAGAAAGAAAACTGTTCGTTTTCTTAAATGTCAAACGAGCAAAATGCCCCCACACCTTGCATTACTTTGCAAAAGTCTCAAGTTCTATCGAACTGAGGCACCGGAGGTAAAATCTAACTATACGCAACGAACGACTTGACGCACGCAAACACGCGATAACGCGACAACGTTTTCGTTCATAAAAATATTTCTTCCATAACCGTTTCGCAGCTAAACATGTATACGTTAACAAGAAAGTTATGTCTTTAAGTCAGAGACTGGGCAAGAAATTTTTGGCAAATTTTGGAAGGGCTAGAAACAGTTATCTAACTAGATTGCTATGAAAAACCTTTGAATATATTCGTATTCCAGAATTATATATTTCCTTGAAATTTGAAAGAAGAAAAAAGTACAATTTTATTTTTTAGACTACAATTTTGTTTTCGTAAATAAAATTTGGAAACGCGAAACTTGATAAAAAGACCGACTTGTCTGGTGTCTTACTTAAGGGATAATTTTTTTTAACTCTTACGATAATTAATGATAAATTTTTAGAAACGAAAAGACATATCGCGCACCAACCAGCGAACGAAAGTGCTACAAATTAAGATGCGCGCGAGGACTTACATATTTCTCTGATTCGCTCATGAATCTCGAAACTGCGAACACTGCTTGATTCGACAATAAACGCATCTCGAGCTATTCGTCCGTTTTAAAAGATAAACATTTGAGGAATTGCCGCGTTTTTGTGTGCCACAAGATAAGGAAGAACGAGGAGCAACGCGTCAAGAATCATCGCACTTTAAATAAGAATAAGAGAGTTATAATTTTTTTTCACTGTAGTCAATTAAATCGACAGTTGAGTCACCCTGAGTGTTACCGCGCCGCCGACGAGCAAACAGAGTCGCCCGAGAAAAAAGTGTACTCTGAAGAAAGAATAAAGCGCCTCTCGCGCGCCTTCATTTATCGAATAAAGAAGAGAAAACTGGTCCTGCACAGCCAGGTGCATCTTGGAATAATTAACCCGTCTCGAGGCGAGGATCAAAAACCTTCTTGAAGAATCAGAATCTTCTCGCAGGACGCCGAGTCCGAGAATTTCGCTCGAAGCCGCTTGAATGCCATAAATGAGCGATGACGACGGAAGGGTGACCGACGGTGACTGGGAGTGGACTCTGGTTAAGGGCTGTTGGGACAGCGACAGCGAGAGAAGCGCGGCGGCGGCGGCGGCGGCGGCGGCGGTGGGAGAGGAGGAGGCGGCGGCGGCGGCGGAGGAGGAGGACGAGGAGGAGGAGGAGGAGGAGGCTGTTGACTCGTGTGAACTGGCGCCCCATAGTGCGATGAGCGTGGGGGCTGGTAGGGTCGATTCCCCCAGCCCCCAGGACATCAGGCTGCTCCACGACCTTGTTGAAGATCTCAGCAAAGAGCAGGAGGAAAATGTCAAGCCGCGGGCGGAACAGGTGAGCTATGCGTTACGTTCCGGAGGTATAGAGCGAACGTTTACGCGGGATTGGTTGCGTACGGGGAGGAGGGGGGGGGGTCGACAACCCCCTGTCCGTCAGCGTTCGCTATCGGAGTCCGATAATTTCCTTGATTCGATTCGTGTGTTGCGCGGCGGAGAATTGCGCATTTATCGCTTCACACTCGGATCTCCGATCGCTTCCAAGATATATATTCTCCGCGCGAATTCCTTTTTACTCGAGATTCTCCGACTTCTAACAATAATAATTATAATACATACACGACGGCAAAGCTCTTTCGCAAAGTAGGTTGATATAAGCGGCTGCATGAGTCAACGCTAAAGGTGATGTATACATATAGAGTACTCTGTGCCCTATGATATTTTTGATAACGCAGTAAGAACTTTGTGCGCGATTATCTACTTTTAAACATTTACCGACGATTCTATTTTTGAAATGCGTCGCTCCATTTATACGCGTATCTATAGCGAATACCACGATATACGTACTGAGGGAGCTCGATAGGTGTTGTTTCACTGAAATGGAAAATTCGACTTCTAAATCACCGCGGCTTTACATTACGATTTGTTTGCCGCTTCCGAATCTGGAACACATGGCAAACATATGTATACTATGAGTTTCACAGAATTGGAAGTGAGCTTCGCGACGCGGAGCTGCTTTGCGGGAGGGAGAAGAGACCGCGTTTGTGTAGCGAGAACCGGCTGTAATTTAATTTCTGTAATTCGAAAGCCATCAAAAAGTTCCTGGATGCTTCGTGCCAGCCACGCGCGAGACGAAGAGTCGCGTCCTTCGTTTTTTTTCTCTCCTCGAGTCGCAATAAACGGAAGCGCGAATGTGCGAACTAGGTTGGCGCTTATCGATGGCTCCGGAATGCAGCGCTTTCCAGCGGCGCTGGTGTTGGCCGGTGGACCAGCTTGTGACCCAGATTGAGATGGAATGATTTAGGGGTGTTTTAAAAGGGATGGCTTGCACGCGCGCGCGCGCACACCATGATCAATGATGCACGCCAAACGCCAAGGGCGCTCTGTCTTAATTTTTTTAATTAATCCTTCCGCGACGCCCTCGCAAGCGATAAATCCACGCCCGCGTCTTTCACGTGCCGGGAATAGCGCATCGCGCGACTGAAGTTTCTCACATTATAACTTTATACCTCGTCGACCAGCCGGAAAATATCACGCCTATTGGACGTTTCGGGAAAAACGAGGTCGCCGGGGATTAGACTTATCTTCATGAATCTTATATCCGCCCTGGCAAAAGCCAGAACCGGAAAGACAATAAAGCACTGACGGGATAACAGCAATATCTTCTTTCGAGAATTACGCTAAATCTCTCGTTAGTTCGCTGGAAAAAGAATTCTTTCGAAAAGAGGATTTCTCCGTTTGTGTCATACTTGCAGACAAAGGAGATTATTTCCTTGAAAACATATCAGACGGGAATGAAATCCCTGATAATACTCCCGTTATGAAGGGATAATAATGCGGAGATGTTAATGGCTATAAACATAATACCCTCGCATTTGTTGTCATCTGACATCTCGTAATGAATTAGCGATAATAGCAATTTTTACGGCCGTTTAGAAATAAATGGATACCAAATCAGATATTCTAACTGAATTGAATTAATAATACTGATCAACGAGATTTCGATAACATTGATAAAATTTATATTTTGTGCTTTTCTAGTGACTCTATTTTTTATGTCTAATATTTAAAAAATCGTAGCGTATTCTTGATTATTTTTGTATCATCAAAAGGACTTAGTTTTTGAAAATCTAAATATGGTATATTCTTCTCGATCTTGTATAAACAAATTTTGTTACGTATGCGACTGTTTCGTTATAAAATTACAAAGTGAAATCGCTTACAAAAACTTTGAAGAAAGCTTACTAGTCGTTAATCTTTAAATTGTCAAGTTGGAAATCAGGATAAAAGTTAGGTTTTTCATGTGTATGCTATATATGTTGTTACGCATCATTTCTCACATGATCGGAAACAAAAAACTAAAGAAAAGGAAACTTTAAATCCATCTTGCAATAGAAAAGTAGATCGAAGGAAATAAAGCAGATATTTCTATTAAAAATGACATCCTGATAAATACTTTGATAACAATAAAGTTGTACAGAGATAACAATAAAGTTTTACTGATATTTTTGTATGGGATAAACAAAAACAATTAAGAATTACTTTATTTGGCTTATGTTCCAAACAATTTTTTTTTATTTGTTGACCAGTGTAATTAATCGAAAGAAATAATTGAGAGACTTCTTGAAAAAACGTTGCAGCTTTTTTTTCACCACTACCAGTGCACAAGCAACGTTTTTTTCAACATTTAAAACATGACTTCCATAAAAATTATGATTGCAACATTTCTCCAGAGAGCCCTTATATTAACACCTGCCTGCGCGGACAATGCAAAGAATTGCATTTACGATGATATAATTACACGAGTTCCTATCTCAAGTTTTTATCGGGAGAAAATGTACGAGGGATAGATCCTTATCTAGGTCGCGGTCGATTTCCGTGGCGGCACAGAAAGCAGTAGTATCGTACGATTACAAGTGCGCCCATCAAATATAATACGACTACGCCTACGGAATGGGTGGTAGCGGCGTGAAATAAAAGTAGAAAAAGCTCGTTACGATGAGAAATTCGATCCCACGGCTGCGTGACGAATGCCTCGCTCTTTTATGAAAGATTGAATGGCGAAAAATAAATAAAAAGGGGAAAACGAGAAGTGGGTCCGCAAACGGGAACGAGACACGATTTTTTTCACGCGCTGTTCGTCCGCTTTGCGCGGTTTTTTTGTTCCGTTTGACAAAAATAAATATTATCATAGTTGCCTTCTGTAAGCCGCACAGAAGAAGCACTGACCGTTCAATGCGCGGATCGTTCAAAGGTTCACGGTCGGTGAAAGATATCCCGTTGAAATTTATAGCACATTCGATTTATTGCACGCTGGGTGGAAGGACATTAGAAGTCCAGTATGTATCAAAACGGGAGATAGAGTGAAATGCAATCGGAAAGATGAATAATAACTTTCTCTCCTTTCGACAAGAATGCACGAACAAATGCGGTATATCTGATAGCATCGCGCGCCTGAATATATTAGACCGCGTTATAAATTGCCAAGAGTGAAACTCGCGATGTCGCTTTCATACAGATATACGTGTATATCCCATTTGTACGAATTGAACACATACATATACACGCAGAGATTTATTTTAGTACGACACGCACGATTCCTAGACATTTAGCGATTATTTAAATGAGACATATACATATGTCTCATTTAAATAATTTATTGATAAAATTTTATATAAATTATGGAAGAATACACGAGTATGAGCCAACATGTGATTTCGCATTTACCGACGAATCCTGAACGTATATTACGACAAGGACACGGAAAGAAATCTTTATGCGTACGATCAGAAACGCTTTCTTCCTCTTTTCGATATCTTTGGAAGGGAGGCAGAATCAATAGGTAATCGGAACACGTTATCTACATGACCCCATGCACGAGTCTACGTGACATTTTAACAATCGTATCTAGCGAGGAAGCATTTTGTATTCTCATAATGCGCCGTGCTCGACAATGGGGGTGCTTCGCATGACGTCGGCCAGCGGCGTCAGCTGGCGTCCCGCGCGCTGCTTCGCCCTCGCGTTGCGCCGCTCGGCGCCGCGCATTCTTCTCAACGAACAGGGTGGGTGAGGGGGTGATCTTCGCGGATCCGAGTCTGCGTAGAGGCGCGCGCTGCGCGCGCGAGCCGAGGCTCGGGCCGCCAATCAATAAGGGACCCCCGGAGTACAGGTGGGTCGCGTCGTCAACGACGGCGGCGACGGCGGCGGCGAGGACGGGCGACGACAACGAAGCCAGCGCGGCGCGCATATCGAAAACGAAGCTAACGTGACACGACGCGACGCTGAAAGAACGTAGGAAAAAGTCGACTGCCTCTCCCGGCATTGACACGACACCGAGGGTGAAAGAAACGAAGAAGGGACGGTGTGCGAGTTCGCGCGTAAGAGTTCGCCGAGGGCGGAAGATCGCTTGCGTTCCAACTCTCTCTCTCTCGTCTCTGTGTATATATATCTCTCTCTCTCTGTTTGTCTGTCTCTCTGACCCTCCCTTTCTCCCTTTCTCTCCCTCTTTCTTTGTCTTTGTCTCTCCCTTCCCCGGAAACGAGAAGTTGAAATGTCGGCTGGAACAACGATCGCGACCCTTTGGAGCGCGCGACGCGACTCCGCACGAACGTCCCTCTCGCGTTAGTCGCTCGGCCGCAGTGCGCTCGTACGGGGGTTCGACCCGGACGGACTGGTCTGACGCTGGGATGACGAGGGGACGCGTCGGTTGCAGTCGACAGTGCTCGCGGGACTACGTACACGACGTGCTACATACGCTGGAGATCGGTGCGTCGTCATCCGGGCTGGTCGTCGCTACGCGACTGTGAAAAGGAAGGTCAAGTCGGCACGAGGATTTTCGAGAATAAGAATTATGTTTCGTGCGCGATGTATCCCTGGTAACGATTGGACCCCGCGAACGCGCATACCTTCCCGTGCAAGCGTGTTTACGGTCAGAGACATTGTCCTCGATCCTACTGGTGGCCGCCAGCTGTAGCACGCCCCGAGACTATGGACTCGTCGGTAGTCGACCGTACGCACTCCGTCCTGTCGATCTGTCAAGCGAATCCGAACGACTACGTACCGTGGATATGCCGTGGCGCAACAGATGCATCACAAATTTGAGAGGGAAATAAGAGGGAAAAGATCTCTTCTCGCCGTGTATACGATATATACACTCGTGACACGTAAATCCAACGAAATGCAAGTGATAATTAACGAGCTTTGGGCTCGAAATTAAGGAAAACTGTTCTATTTAAAGTTTTATAAAAACAAAAGCACACACGCGTGACAACCACGCTGACACAGTTCATCCTGCCGTGTTGTGATCAATCTGAGAAATCACTGTCGTAAGTTATGTTCATCTTCTCATAAATCTCGCCGTTATATTTTGAAAGGAGAAGAGCATGAAGCTTCGTTCCGGATGAGATACTCTCCAATGTCCGAATCTAATACAATTTACGCATATCGGATCGGGACAGCGGACATCATCGCGAGGATCGATCACGCTGGACAATTTACTTGATTGACCGATATGCCGCCGAGTGTCCTTTTGTCCGGTTAAACTCATCATTAAGCAAATTTACGAGGTGCACGTTCGTCTTCGTCGACCGGAAATTAGAACGCGTCGTCGGATACGTTATGCCGCCTCGCGCTTCCGCGAAGGACACCCCAGTATTAGCCCGTGCCAAATCCATCGAGGACGTCGACGGAAGTGGGCCAATTTCGCAAACGTCTTGTGTCTCGCCGTCTGGAGGGCTTACACGAACGTTTGTACCTGCGCTGAATTACTAATTGCCAATTATTCATCGCATCCCCGTTGCGCCTCTATCGAGACACCCCGAGTATTTGTTACGCTCGAAACGCTTGAGTAAAGTGCTGAGTAAGGAGAATCTCTTTACAAACACATTCCGTTGTGATCTCGATTTTGAATAATATTTTTCGCGGGCGTTTGGGATTAAACCGAGAGTGAAGAAGAGAAGGAAAAGAACAATTGAGACTGATTCAGAAAGTTATCTTTTCCGAGACTGTCGCCGACGTTCCATCCATTACTTATTGCTAATTAATTATTAACACCGCGATCTCCGACGACGCGCCGACGAGGAAAGTTAAGTTTAAGCCAATCATACACACACGCACACATGCGCACGCAATCATCGTTTTAAATTTTATACCGATATTTTGAGGCGAAGAGAGAACAATTTTTTAATTAAATTAAGAGAGGCGGAACTTTGCGGAAGAGAGAACGTGGATTGCGATATTTGAGAAATTTTATTTCTACGTTACAAGCCGCATAAGAAGCTAATAATTATTATTGATAGTAATTACGAGTGCACAGAGAATTACGCCAGGAACGAGCCGACTAAGTGATTTTGGCAGATGCGCACACGTCCTAGTAACAATGCACAACATTTAATGTTAATAAGCACAAAAAAGAAAGTCTGCTTCGTCGTTCAACATATATTTGGTTTCTTGCTTGAAGCGTAAAGAGGAAATAATATCAGCAAAAAGAACAGCACACAGACGAGAAGCGTAACGGAACGTTAACCCAACAGTCTTTCAAAGCGTCGAACTTTTAAATCAATGCTCTTTTTTGCATTGCCTTGTCTTTTTGCATTGCGAGAAAATAACCAGATAACAGAGGTTACGATAATCAGTAACAAATTACTTCAATTAAATTTAATTGCCTTACTCGTCGTGAACGAGTGAACGATTAGTCCACGGATCTCTTCGCGGATTCGTCGAAAATATATACGGCGCCTGCGAAAAATCATTTGCCGCGAGTAAATAATCGCGAGGGCGATTGACATAAGCGAGATCGTTAATAATCACTTCGCCAAGATTCAGCTGTTTAAGGAAAAACTGTCGAAGTCCCAGCCCACGGGTTCGTCCCAGCTGCGGGACGAACGCATAGCGTTGCGCTCGGTGAAGGATTCATCATTCGATCCGCCCACGTTCGTCAACGTGGCCGCTCGGCCGCCGCCGGTGGTGATAAGAAGGAAGCAGATCCCGTCGATCGAGGGGAAACGGCAGGACTCGACGAGCGTCGCGGACTCTAGCGTTTCCGACGAGGGTCCTCGATCCAGCCGCGAGGGGCTCAACGACATCACGGCCAGGGAGAGGAGGGATCGAGGGCACTCTCGTCGCGGCGAGTCGGGGCACGAGGAGGAGAACGCTCGCGGCGGGTACGACCTCTCGCTGGAGAACGACGGGACCTGTGCGCGCTCGGAGATCGGAAACTCCGGTCACACGCGCAGAAAGCGGGACTTCCTGCCGAGGTCCACGTCGACGAACGGCACGGCGGCGCGGAGGCTGGTGTTCGCGGAGATCGGCGTCGGCGGCGGTGGTGGCGGTACGACGTCGACGACCAGCTCGTCGTCGTACGAGCGCGACCTGCAGAACCTGCTGCACAGCCAGCCGTGCGAGACCATCACCGGCTCCAAGAGCCGCAGAGGGGCTGGAACTTCGACCGCTGGTACCAGCGGACGCTTCGCCATCCGGATCAGCGGTAGCACCTCTTCGGATCTGCAGGAGGAGAGCGAACTGTCGTCCGAGGAGAGAGACGCTCTGATCGAGGACGTCAGAACGACATCGAGCGTCTGCCGCAACCGGATACCCAAGTTCGGCGCCAGACGGCGAGTCGTAACCGCCCCCGGATCCTCCATGGTCAAGGATTATTATCCCAAGACGGCGGAGGATCGTCTTCTGGGCTTAAACGAGGACTCCTGTTGCGCCACGACGGTAACTCTAACGAGGCAGCAGCATAACGTCCACGTGATCAACGAAAACGTCCACGTGATCAACGAGACGGACACCTTTCCCGACGACCTTTCCGGCTCGTCGCAGAAACCGACCTCGGCACCGAACACCCTGTCCCTCGGCAGGAAGCTCTCGTCTTGGAAGAAGGAGGGCAAGGATCTGCTCGTCAAGTCCGTCTCCTCGGCAAACACGCTCGCTCCAACGACGATGACCTGCATAAAGTCTCCGCGTACGATGTCGGAGCATCTCTTGGGGCAACTCGACGTCCCGGTCTCGCCCGGTCCCGCGACCGCGGTTCTCAGCGCCCTCCGCGTTAAGGGCGGCTCGTTGCGGGAGGGCGATCGCGGCGAGAGAGTGACGGACGTGCCGCGACAGAGATGGAGCAGCGTCAGGGTCAAGAGTGGCAGTACCAAGAGCCTACTGCTGGAGAACGGGGGTCCGCAGCAGCAGCAGCCGTTGAAGGGCGCGCTTAGGAAAGAGGTATTCCGTGGAGTCCGTGTAAAAAACCCCGTGTCACATCACGCATTGAAGATTGAAGATTGCAAATTAGAAATTGGAATTCGACAATCAGAACAAAACAGATTAAGATTATCTGATTGGTCGCATTCTAATCTTCAAGTTACAATCCTCAATCTTCAATGTGTAGTGCGATACGGGCTTACAGGCCGTCACACATAGAAAAATTTAAGTCATAACCGTAAGACTGTAAGCATATCAACCAATCACGGTCGAGCATTCTAAACACGCAATTTTGTCCATGATTGATCGATTTGCCTAAGGCCTGACGGTTACGACAAAAATTTTTTTTATATTTGATGGCGTTTAATAATTAAAACCGCTCGATAAATTAGTCACGATCTTGTCGAGTCGCTCTTCGCATATGAGCGAATTCGCCGAATAATTCACAACGGTGATTCACGCAAATTATTCGACACGTATTATTCCATTCTGTGAAAACGGATGTGCTATCGTAAATTAATCGACATCGCGACACAGTTAAATTATCGGGATACTGAATATAATAAACGCAATTTATCAATACATGAATAAGCAATGAATATATACAATTTACTAATGTATATGAATAAGCAATGACTATATACAATTTGTATATAAATAAGCAATTTCTTAGGTTTCGTCGAAACTATCGGATAAATGTCGATAAAAATGATTAGAGATACGGAGAATACACAATACCCAGAGCGTCTGACATTTTTGCACGACTCTTACCGGCATTAATACCTTGAGATGGACTTGAGTTATTTTCGGCAACGCATTGATCGCGATGCACACCTACACGATGATGGCGGCTCTAACGTGACGGGGGATTCCGACCGCGATTCCAGCTGGTATCGTGTGTCTTATTGACGTAGATAAGAATAATACCTTGTGCCGATACCGTACATCTGTTCCCGATGCGGACTTTATTCTAGGCAACTAATTACGTAATTGCTGTCACTGCCGGTGAGGGAAAATGTTATAGTATCTATGCGAGCTTTGGTGTATTCGCAGGTGTAACGATTTTTACAAAAAGAAGTGTCGGAGAACCACTGAACGGACTGATAGATTCATTAATCATTAAACGCGAATCGATCCATAGATGGACAGAGCTTTTCTACGTAGTCACCGAGTATCCCTTAATGCACTGTTTGATAAATTGGTAACAGGTATACGTTCCCTTCCATGTATCTCACGATGAATAATATTTTCTCCGTATTTCCTATTTTCAATAAAATATAAGATAATGAAAAATAAAGATAAGATAATAAAATATTATTGTCAAAAAAATATATTTTACTACTGAGAGAAATATTTTCTAAGTTTGCCTGGTAAAAATAGGATTGGAGATTGCGAGGTTATTATCTTTGTAAGAATAATAGTCTAAGAAGCTTTTAAAGAAGCTTTCGCGGGACGTAAATGCGACACGTGTCGCGAGAAAGAGGAGGCGAAATGTCCGAGACAGGAAATTGTAGCGGTGTATTTGTAGTCAGTTCTCTTGAATCGATCATTTGGCAAAGTCTGAATGTTTCCCCGTGGAGTTCCTTCGATTAACTCGGCCAATAGCCATTTTCATCGGGGTAGACGCATTGTTTTCAATGAAAATACCGTTGACGACTTTATACTACGGGCTAGTTATGGCGAAGAGGATAAACATCGCATTACCCATGCCCATCCCTCAGCGGTAGACGCGTTACCTGCTATTTTCAGACTACACATATGTACACATGGTGCATTCTGGTAGGCTACTGCCTCGTTGAAAAACATCGATCGTCTCCCCCTCCCCTGCCCTGTGAGCTCGCAATTAAATATTTCAAATAAAATTAAATTAATAATTCGTAACAATAACGAGGAATGTATAAAAACGCGCAAGTGCGACATATGGCAAATTCACCGGAGTTTCATATTTTAATTGTATCATTGTACTTTGTCCTCGTCGTTGTTACTTGCCAGTTACCGTATGAAATTTCATTTCTAATGATATATCGGAATTGCGCACGTTATAATTTTGCAAGATATTAACTCGTTTCCATTGCAAATTGCACGGCAATTGCCCTCAACAATTCACGTTACGCTAAATTACAGCTGCGTGCTTTGTGCCCTGTCAAGGTTTTTGCAAATGAAAGGTGGAACTTACGGGACGTAATTTGCTAGAAGGGTCCCCCGGGAACGGGCTATCGAGCGAATACGCCTTTACGAGTCATTACGTGACATCTGACATCTAAAAAAAAAAAGCGGACAATTAGCGCATTTCTGCAATTAGACCTGATAATCGTGAATGTATATCAGTACATCCTGTCTGGTATAACGTAAAATTAATTGATCGGATGCACTTTTCAACGCATGGGAATCCTCGCGAGAGTCAGCGTGCAAAGTAATTGTTGCGACTACCATATCGGCATGCGGCGCTTTGTGTAATGGATAAATTAAAGATAAATTAAATTCTTTTTCCCCGAGGATACGAACGGCGGTACTGTGATAAAAGCATCTGATAATGTTTCACGTCGCGCGCAACTGTGCGGCCGTTATCAGATCGATACGTAACTGTCTCCTCGCGGACAAAGGAAGATGACACGCGTGGGGAAGTGAAAATAAAAAGAACGAGCGATATTTTCAGAATATATATTTAAGGCACTTGGAAATATAAAATGTATAAAAAAATATTTCTAATTATAAACGCACGGTAAATTGAAAATGTATAAAATTCATTAGCATGCATTTCGCGATCGAGGTTTTAAGCGCATTAAAATCCAGTCAACTCATTAAGGCAGTGTCTCATTAGTTATCGCCTAGTTGGAAACTATGTAGATTTATGAAGGCATACAGAGTGACTTTCGTCAACTAACGGTGAGAAGGTGCCGGGTAATACCTGGCGGCCACTTTTATAAAGATTGTAAGTGGATTATGCTTGTTTATAAGTTAAACTCCGTGCCTTGCGTCCGTAAAATGGCACACGGTGGTTCGATTTACAGTCCGGATGCCTGAAAACACATTCTCGGCGCCTGCTTGGTTACTTTCAGTAATTACGTTTTACGATAGACGTGCGCAATATCGTACGGGCGCTCTGAGGAAATAACAGAAGTCTATTAAAATTGTTAGAAAAAATATTACTAACGTTACTATAAAAAAAAACTAAGAATAATTCAAAATTCAAATAGAAGTGGAAAATATTTAAATAATTTATCAATTAAATTAAGAAATTAATTTAATTAATTAATTTGTAAGAAGACTTCCGCAAAGTAATTTATATTCTCCTTACTATAGTTTTTTAAATATAGTTTTACATTGAAGCATACTTCTTAAAATTTAAATAAAAGACACTTCTTGCAAATAATTAAAATATTTTTCATACTGCTGATCTCTCAAACCGAGTTTGCTACAAAGAAACCCATTTAATCTTCCCATTTAACCCAAGAGATACCCATTTAACATTCTTAATTTAGGAAAGGATTTATGACGAGAATATACATTTGCGATTATAATTTTAAATAATGAAGATAATGTGCCACCGCTTTAATAACAATAAGTGATTATGCTTATTAATTAAGCTAATTAAAATGAGATATAAAACCGACAGATTAGCAGATTAATAATGGAAAGAGATAAACTGCTTCATTGTCGCCACGCGGGCGCGATCTCGATTCCGTGACACTGCATGTGATACGTTAATTAGAACGGTTTCGTCCTTCGTCGTTCCACAGCCTAACGTCGCGTGTATGTTTTTAACATAAAACAAGATGCTACACACTTCTTCTTAGCCGTATCGCCGCGCGGTTAAAATGGTTCATCGGACACGCTCGTAAAATGTCAGTCGCCATCGCTCGACCTTTCCGAGTGCACTTAACGCACGGTCGATGCATTATTAAATCAATGTCATATAATCACACAAAACGAATTGAAGTGGAAGTTTCGCGCTCCGGTCCGTATTAATTTGTAATGCGTAATGGAATTACGTTGGCAAATGGCACAAAATCGATGCGAGATTGTCTTGTTGATCTTCAATCTTGACGGTGCGGCGGCGTCGCTCTTTAACTCTATTTATTATATCTCCTGCACTTAATTGAGATCCAAAATTGTGAGTTGATCTAAATGCAAATTTCTCGCTGCTTCCCTCCCTCGGGAGGGAAGACGAGCAGAATTATGAAAGAGGAAAGTTCGCGCTGAGCCGTACAGAGAAGAGAATTCCAATATCGTGGATGAATCAGCCGCGGCGAATATCGACGAGTGCGCCTTGACACTTTTATTTATCCCGTCCTATTTCTGATTTTTACGATCGCTTTATTACACCCGATACTGGGGCAAAGTTGTTCGCGATCTTATATGTATCTTCGTCTTCGTATCTTCGTGGCTGCAATATCCAGGAGCACATATGCGTGTCGGGCATGTTCTTTTCTTTTCGCGAAGAAAGCTCTTCTTTCGGATTCTTCAATATTTCAAATTGTCAAATTTTTGTCTAATTAAATATCTGTAATATTCACATTATCAGCACATAATTGGCTAGCGCGAGTAATTTATATTAAAGTACAGATTTCTCTGGAAACTCGAACGATACAATTTATCTGGCTGTGAAATTAACTTATCGATTCTACAGATTACGATCATTCTTCTCGTAATTCTCGCAGCCAATCTTTTAGATATTAGTGACAACTATATTTCCACTTCATTTTATATTATTAATCGTCGCTGCCAATTTATATCTAATAAATCTGAAAGCTTAATACATTAACGAATAAATTAATACTTTTTATTGGAGAAGAATGACATAATGCGTTTGTTGAAGTTAATGATAACAGAATATAATTATTGGCACAACGGGATAACAAATTAACTTCCACGCATCGTTAGTATTATACAGATATCGCGCAAAACTTTGGGAGTGCATTCCTCGATTAATTGTCTCGCGAATTTTGATTGCATCTTATTGTACGTGTTTCTCTCAATCTCTTAGCCTCATTTCGGATTTTTACGATCCACTTTTACTACCCCTGCGTATCCAAATGTCGGCTTCCCGCATTTACCAGGCAATGAAGTCGGACGGGCAAATTTCAGACGGGCCAGAGGCGAATGTTTTTTGAAAGCACACTCCTCGGCGCCGCCGGTTGCGCTGGCTGGCCGAAACAGATCTCTCCG
Source organism: Wasmannia auropunctata (assembly GCF_000956235.1). Classification (NCBI taxonomy): domain Eukaryota; kingdom Metazoa; phylum Arthropoda; class Insecta; order Hymenoptera; family Formicidae; genus Wasmannia; species Wasmannia auropunctata. Next base: position 1,881,010 of record NW_012026793.1, on the reverse strand, counting down.
TCTTAGTTTTGCCGCGCGTACGCGAGCGTGCGGCCGCGCGCGGAATTGGTGGCAAGAACGCGGCAGGCGAGTCGGCCGAAATTAGATCACTTCGCCGAGTCCGCTGGAATTCACGTTCGGCGTCCCCGAAAGTCACTTGACTGGAACAAGTACAATCTTCCGCGACACGCGACAAAACGCGGCAGCTACAATCGCTGTTATTACCGTAATTCGATTTCCTCGTGGAAAGCGAGTGGTGGTGGTGGTTCAGCCGAGGAATAGTGCCGAGGAGGATTCCGTGAGATTTCTCAAAAATGCCATACTTGAGCTTGACGGAAAACCAAACTTTCTCTCGACCTCTTAAAAATTTCAAACGGCATAGACAGTGAAAGATTTTTTTTGTCCCGACCTCGTGAGGGAATCCAATAATAGTCGTAAAAATCCCTCTTACGAAATCCTTCGTCGGAAATCGATGGGCTGACATTCTTAAACCCGAAGGGCCCCTCCCAATGCCATTTTGACGACTGTCGTCCATTTTAAATCGATCCTTCTGCGAGAGCTAAAACCGCAAAATGTGAGTAGAGGAGGCTTTATGAAATTTGCTGGAATTGCTCGACGTCCCCGAAGGCTATCCGGGAATCAGTCGACGTTCAAGATTTCATTTTAACACACTACAGTCGCAAATATTATCGTTGGTGCTTCGAGGTATATTGAAAAATTGTTGCCCCGAGAGATTTCTCAAGATTACATTGAAATCCCGCGAAGAGAATTCTCGCTGGAAATACACAAATAAACCGAAAAATTGAAGACGATTTAAATTGTCTCTCCTGTCACATTGAATTACTCTCCTGTCACATTGAATTGAATTGAATTGAATTGAATTTTGCCGAAAGAATTCCTCTATGTAAAATCTCGTGGCGAAAGACTGAGTAAATTTCAGTGCTTGCTATCTTGATTAGACATTCGGAAATCAGAAATAAGAGCGTGAGTAAGTCTCACTCAGTGTGCGCTTGCTGTCTTGATGAGACATTTGCAAATCGAAAGTAATAACGTAAATTGAGCGTAAAAGTGCTGCTAAGACAAATTGTTTTACTGAAACGGTGCACGAGAATGTTTATGACGGAGGTAACGGGGTGTGAAATTTTCGCGATCGAAGACAAGAAGGCGACTCTTTGAACGTATCCGTTCAGTGCTCCTTCAGTTCTCCTTCAGTTCTCCTGGTACTTCGGTAGTCGCGATTTAAAGACTACTCGAACCGATGATGAGATCTTTTGTACGGGACGCGGGATTGCGGAAAGCACAGAGAATCGATCGAGCTTCCCATAGAGACGACGTCTAACACCCGACTCTGTACTTGTGTATTAAAGAAGCGCTTACGAGGTGTTTCCAATGTTCAACAGATCGATGTTGTTTAACCAATAAATACGACCCACCTCGTATTTACCGTAGAAATACGATAAATATGTGCCTTAGAGAAATATACATAAAGATTTTTATACTCGATTTAACTGGATTTTTCATATCGGACATTAAATCCGATACGGAAGCGTCAAGTTTCTTCCCGCACCTTTCCGTCCCGTGAACGGATACGTTAAGTAAACGGCCATTGTATCGAGAGAAATACGGGGAAACCTGAGAGTCTGCGGTGTATCCCTCGTGTTTTCCTTTTCGAGATACAAGCCAGACGCGCGAAAGAAGAACTCAATGAGAATAGTTTCGCCACGTTTGCTATCAATTGCAAGGTACACTGTAACCTCGGAAACTTTAATCCGCGGAAAGTTCCGCTGATAATATGAGTTTTATTTTGCGCACCGCGCATCCCGGGGAAACGCTGGAAACCGCTTAGCGAAAGAAAGTTTGAAAAAACGCAACAGTGGAACAGGTGGTTTCCCCGAACGTTTGTATATTTTCCTTTATCGCGCGGATGCCAAAAAGCGCCGAGGATATATCGGCGGCAGTGGTAAGCGTCCGAACGACGATCCGCCACGGTTGAGAATGACACTGGAATTCTTCGTGAGAGTGTCTGGAACCATGATGCGCTCGTATTTCATGAAGGGAAAGAAGCAGAAGTTTGGCTCGACCCTGTCGACGGTAATCGATGTTTGTATTATTCTGTTTTAAGAGGATGCTAAAGCCGTCTGTTTTATCGACAAAAATACCATTTTTGTTGGATACAAAACACTTCGTATTAATCGCATAGAATAAAATTTCCTTTTCCACGATTAAAACACACATGCTAATGCATCTGGCTCTGGTGTATTTTGTACCAAAAGCAGGAAAAAATTAAGAAATTACAGATTTCGTTATCCATTTTAACCTCAACATGGCGACAAATACTATCAATTTGCCAAAACGTTTACTTCGTGAAAAAGTTAGGCAGGTTATACGCTCGAAATGAAGGCAGAGCCAGATGTACAATAAAGAAATGAATATAGGTGAGTCGTTAAAATCAAATTTAGAAGTCTAAATAAAAGTACATTTGTATCCTACAAATTCGTGTATATGTATGCGTTAGATATATTGATGTGGTAATAAACATGACACATCACTACACACTACTACATCAATATCGCACGCATACATACTCACAAATTGTCGGTAAAACAGCGGATTTTTAGAGTTTGATCTAGGGTTTAGCATCCTCTTAATAGAATTAGAAACGCGCTGTTTACCTTCTACACGAATTTATTGTCAAGTTACATAAGACCGTAAACGTATTTCAGGTCAGTCTTATACATTTTTCTATTTGTCTAATCAAAATTAATTATTATTATCTCAGCGAAATTTAATTACTCACCGTAATTATTACTTACCACATACTTATGATTATTTAAATTTTTTAACTTTTAACATTTATATTTAATTATTATTCTATATTTAAATATCTATTTAATTATTATTGTTTAAAATATATATTGCGATGCTAATAAGATTATTTTTTAAGCTGCGCAATTAGTGCTTCCTCGAGTTTATTCTTGCGATAACTATGCTCCTCTCTCTCACATATCATCTTAATCTAGTCACATTGTTTATTCACGTTTATCTGGGCTATCAAGCGACGAGCGTGCTCGTCCAATTTGCGGTGGAATGGCGCGTACATTCCGCGCGGCGTATCGATCGCAATATTGCGTAGTCCCGTCGACGTGCAAATCCGACAGGGACGCATTCATCGGGCTGACCCGTTATGCATTACCGAGGCCGTACATCTCGAAGAGCGCCAACAGGAGCTTTGACAGGAGCTTTCTTCCCGTTAAAACGGATTATAACTCCGCGCTGTCGCCGCGACGTCGACCTCCTTTTCAAGGTACAGGCAACGTCTCGAGGCGCGACGCGACGCGTCGCCCGCGTTGCGAAAATACGCGGTCAATTGCGCGCGGACGGAATGTCCATATGGGAAACGTCATTGTCCCGGGTTCGCGCACGATCAAATTAGTTCGGGATAAATTCCCGCCTAATTTTAGTGTGACTCACCGGAACACTTACGTGGAACGTCATCATATTTCGCGAATACGCTCGGTGTAAAATTAGCACGATGAGTAACTTCTGTCGTGCTTTATTCCCGTTCGCTAAAGGTGATTTTAAATGCGACGCCTAAATCTTCTATTTTACTACTCCGCGACGCTATATTTGCTACGCGAGGCAGGTCCGTTATTTACGTGACTCAAAAGAGTATTTTCGAGCTTCGTGGACGGAGGGAGGGATTAAAGCAGCCAGTGGCTGCTTTAAAAACGTTCTTATCGCCATACAGAAGTTGCAAATACATATTCTACTTGTACGCGTCGGGTACATATTTACGCGGGAAATGGCTCCGCCGTGAGTCTGCAAATATTAAATCCGCGGCCGCGGGGGAGTCGGGCTATATCGTGTCGTAAAGGAAGGAATGCGTAGTCGCGAATTGCCTATCGTAAACGGCTATTATGTGACTTTTGGTAGAAGTACTTCGAAGTTGTGCACACCCCCGTCTTTTTCGTCCACACGATATTTCGGCATCGCACAAAGAAAACACTTCTTCGATTTCTCATCGATTTCACGATTCATCGAAGATCTTCGCGAATCTCGACCGCGATGCAACAGTTTGGACTTTAAGAATTTTTGAAAGAATATCAATTTTTTGCCATCACGCTCGTAATATTTTTCGCACGACTTATTATCGCGCTATTTTACTTGGTTCGTTGAACGCTGGTAGATTATGATCACGTAACGCGGTACTTATTCAATAATTCCAGGTCATGGCGCGTGGTAACTAGCTAATACTATCCGCCCCATCCTCTTTCGTATATTCAATTACTTCATCTCCATTACATCGAAATGAAGCGTCTTACGTCGAGAAGAGAAATTCCACCCAAACATTATCCGCATAAATTAATAGCTCACCACGATGAAGTTGGTTTGCAGTTATTACGCTAAAAGCTTCGAAACTCTTAAATTTCGCTTAATTTTTCTCTTAACGGTAATTTAATTATCTCTTAATTTCTCTTAAATTAAGAGATAAATTACCCGTTTAATTTAGTATTTGGAACTTATTCCGATATTTAGAGAAGATAATTGACCAAATTCGAGGAAAAAAAAATACAAAAATAAAAAGGAATTTTAAAGAGAAAATTGATGCTCCATCTCCATTATATTCAAATGAGATGTCTTAAACTGAAGAGAAATTCTGCACAAGCAATATTCGCATAAATTAATGACTCACCACGATGATGTTGCAATTATCACGCTGCAATATCTTTTTCTGATTTTTAATTTTCGCTTAATATTAGAGATAAATTACTCATTTAACTTCGTATAGGAGTATTTGTATAGGAGCTTGTCCCAATATTTAGAGAAGATAATTGGCAAGATTCAAAGAAAGAAAAATGCAAAGCTAAACAAAAAGGAAGCGTTAATTTTAAAGAAAAAGATTGATGTTTTTACGATGCAGTATAATTTGTTAATCCGGACAGCATGTGTTTTCGAAATCTGTTTAGCTGAAGGCAGAAAAAGATGCCTTGTAGTTTGTAAAGGACGGCACAAACTATTGCAATAACTCCGGGTCATTGGAATGAGGTCGCCCCTCGCGATCCTTCTCACCTAACATCGGGCGCGCATGAATAAAACATGACCTACCTGAATTTACATCCTCGCGGCTGTCTCTGACGAGCCAACCAGCGAGTTTCTAACCCTTCCCCCTGACCCGTCTGACTACACGCTTTCCGCCAGATGGAAGCTGATAATAAAAAATCGATAAAGAAGCTAAGGAAGAAACTAGCGAACTACCCTGAGTCTTTTCTCTTTAAAAACATTTTTAGCGGGATGGACTTATCTCCAACTCCATTACTGAATATTGGACATCCGATAAATCCGATCAGGATGTAAGTAACAATCGTGCCGTGTCGTCCCAGATCAAATTTCGATGACAATCGCGCACTGATCAACAAAAGAAGCCAATTTCTTAATCTAGAAAAATATGTATTGAATTAAAAAAAAATACAACATTATTATTTAGAAATGGGACAATTAAAATAATGAATTTACAGAAGAAGAATTTATAGAATGAATTTATAGATTACGCGATTCAAAGCTTATTAATTCGAATATACGGAAGTGTGGAACACACACAGTGTAGTTAGTAAATACTCGGGACCACACATGAGGTACGTGATGAATAATGATGTTGGCATCCGCATCAGCAATATCCCATTTTCCATTTTTATCCGCTTATCGGTCGCTTATCGGCGGGGGGGTTGATAATAATAAATCGACGCACAGGGGGTCGAAAGAAAGAGGGAGCGAACTGCGACTTTGCCCGGGGATATAGGATCGTCAGTTCATGTTACGAGCCTCTCGGGCGCGGGTTATCGTTATCGAGCTCCGGAGCTAATTTCTCGACTAGGCTCTCGGCGCGGCTCAGTGTGTTGTGCCTCCCCCGAAACACTTGATCGGACCGAAAATATGCTAGCTAAGGGTGTGACGGCGGTGCTACCCTAACCCGCATGCCGCTTCTAGCGCGAGCGGGATAGCCAGCCAGCCAGCCCCTGAGCCAATCGAACGAACGCCTCCCTTCGTCGAGCCGCATTGCATCAGTGTTAAACTAGCGCTCGAACGGCGCTCTTCCGGTTCTTCTCACGTTCTCGCGCGCTGTAAACAAGCGTCCCCGATTCTCGCTGAGCGTTGCCCTGAGGGATCGATAACTCGAAATATTTCGGGAGAGCTCCGGAGTGGAGCTGCCGATCCGCTTTTCATTTCGCGGCGACGCCGAATCCGCGAAGTTTCCCGCTCGCAAGCTCGAAAGTTTCTCCACTCGATAATCGAGAGCGATCGCTCCCGAGAGGGATACTGACGTTTCCGATGTGTCTTCCGGTGTTGTGTATGTGCGTCCGGTGAACAACCACGCGCGAATCGCGGCCGCGATTGCTTCAACGATCTAATATCGTGGCTTGTTGTTGTTCGGTATTATTACGGAATCGAAGCACTAAGCTTCTCGAAGGAATTGCGCGGATTACGACTAAACGACTAAGTGGTTAAGCTCCCACTCGAGCACGAAGCCAGGTGTTTGAAGCCCGCTCGCCGGGCAATCTTGTGACGGGTAATCCCTCCCGCGAACACCCCCTCAAACATCAGGCGGGTAGCCCGGGAGAAACAGTAGCAGCTCGACGGGGGAGAGTTCACGCACCAGCTGTTTCGGTGGCGATGCACTCGGAAATGTGGAGCAGCGTGATTCGGAAGATCTACTTTCATCCACCGGCCGGATCGGGTTAACGAAATGGATGTACGGGAAGTTTTAGTATAAACTATTCCCTCGAGGGAGGCCGGGAGGGGGGGGGGAGGGGAGAAGAAAGATCTCGCGGCTCCTGTGTCCGTTGATTTATGTCCTCGCCGATCGTTTTTGCCAGTGAATCGCGCGCGCTTCTTAAATGGCAGAAAGTCAAATAAGTAACTCGAAACACTTCCTACGCTAGACAGGTCAGCAAATTATATCGCTCGTAATCGCTTTCGCGCCCTTCTCCCGTGTATCTCTTGTAAGGGATGTGAAACATACATCACGCTCCACGCGCGGCGCTCTCTAAGGGTGTTTCACTCGCGATGCAATTTAGCGCGAACAATGCAGCGAGCTGGTATCGTACATCACCGTAACAATGTTTTGATAATGTTGCCGGAACGTTTCGCCGCGAGGTGTAAAAACGGCGTATTAATGGAAAATTTCCCTTTATCTCTCTGAAACTGACTTTTTTCTATACATTTTTTCTATATATGATACATAAAACGCTCTGTTCGGATCGCGTTATTAAAATATAATACAAGAGATCTCCTTTTTGCCGGACAGTATTTTACTTTATGTGAACGATTTAAAGCGAAAAAATATTGAAAAAGAAAAGTAGAGTTGAAGCGGATCTATTTCAAAGCTTCAATATCGCCTGTGCAGGTGCTGTCCCTCGGAGCAGACGTCCTCCCGGAGTACAAATTACAGTCCCCCAGAATCCATAAGTGGACCATACTGCACTACTCGCCGTTTAAAGCGGTCTGGGATTGGATTATATTGCTGCTCGTGATGTACACCGCCATATTTACGCCGTACGTCGCCGCGTTTGTTCTATCGGATCCGGATTACAACAGCAGAAAGAATAAGAAGTACAGTGATGACCCCATCGTTATTATAGACTTCATAGGTGAGTCAATACAGTTTACTACTTTACCAAAGTTTATTTTTTTTTATTTATATTTCTAGCGCAAAACTGTGATTAACAATTAGAACGTTGATTACAAGTGCAATTATGATAGTAGTGGTAATAATTTTTATGATTGTTAATTTTAATAGTTAGTTTAATAGTTGTCATGGCTTAACTTTTCAAGATTAGAATGAAATTTTATTATAGAAATAAGTAAAGTAAAGAAGGTTAATTATTACAAGTATAATTATGATAGTAGCGATAATAATAGTTTTTATATCGATTAATATTAATAATTAGATGGTTCAGTGGTCGCCATTTTCGAATGAAATTCTATAACAGAAATACGTAAGATATTACAGAGTTATCTAACATTATACGATAAAACTGGCTCTTAGAGTATTAAGTTTTCAATTTGATATCGAGCAGCATTGTATAACGTTTCATACAATATAGGATAATACGTGTCACGACTGTCTGAAACAATAGAACGGATAAAGAGACAATAGTATAGGAATAGAATGAACAGAGAAGAAATCGGAAAAATGTTCAAACGAATAGTGTTCTGGAGATGCTATCGTTATTTTGCTTCAAAAATCGATTTTCGTTGAAACTTTGGTGAATACAACTGTACCCGATATTATATTCAACATTACCGGGATGCAGAAATAAAATTAAGATTAACTCTCTAGAGGTGGCATCGTCTTGTCGTAAAAAAAAAATAATTTTTTTTACTGATTTTGCTAAAAAATATTTTGTAAGTGAATAATCTATCGAAATATCAATTGATGTCTTTTTGGCGGTTAACAAGCACTCTTTTTTAATATTTAATGCTATACATACATTTCCATCTTTAGTTCTTAAATGTATCTAACTAATTAAATATAACTAATCTGCACAGATCTCAAATTTTTTTCCCGAATTTATCCTGAATTTTATTTTAAATCGTTCACGTTAAAACGTTTTTTAACGTTGCAATTACGCAACACTCGCTAGGGGGTTAACGACGATCTACTTTGATACAACGAGAAATTTAATAGTTTACATCCGATAATCATGGAAAGTATTATTAGAAAGTTATCGATTCCTTTAGAATACAGTAATGCATTCTTATCTTTCAGTCGACGTCACATTCATCGTGGACATCATTATAAATTTTCGCACGACGTTCGTCAACAGCAACGATGAGGTGGTCTCCCATCCTGGAAAGATAGCCGTCCATTACCTGAAGGGTTGGTTCATCATCGACTTGGTAGCTGCCATCCCCTTCGACCTCCTACTCGTCGGATCGGACACTGACGAGGTAAGTCCCGTCGCACGCTTTGCATTATCCTTAGATTATCTTTCTTTCAAGTCGGATCTGGCGTTCGAGGGACTACATCTTATCCTAATGATACCGAAGCCATCGAATTCTTTGAAGTTACAGAAATTATTATATTTAATATATATATATATATATATATATGTATGTATATATATTTGATATTTGTTTTTAATAGGTCGCATATCATGAATTTAAAAATTCTTAAATTCAGATGCATCGAAACTGAAATAACGAAAGTAATCTTGGAAAGTGAAAATCCGACTCTCGCGAATGTCAGATCGTCAGACAGAATTTTCTAGAATGTCGGTGTTAGCTGGTAAATATGATTAGGATGACATGCCGAGCCCAAGTTACGTGCCCATAGATGTGACTTTTTACCGGACTGGTGCTTAGTTCGTTTCTCCCTATTTTCGACCATTTCTCTCGGTGTTGAATGATTTCGTTTTTCCTTTTGTCGAGAGTTTAGTCGAGTCGTCGTGTTAATGTGCACACAATGTATACGTATACGGGGCGAGCGAGAGACGCCACGTTCTAATGGCCAGTTCTTCTCTCGCTGTCCCGGAACGATTTTACACAACGTTTAAAACGTGTGCTACACGTGCGTCGTGAATCAACCGACCGTCTCGCGACAAGCGTGGCCCCGATTTTCCATTTCCACCGTTTCCAGATTCAGCCTTGACAGAATTACGGCTGAACTTACTCCAACTAAGTAACTACGTGACGTTTAGTGCCAATTATGTCAGTCACGAAGTTACGTACTGCGCGATCCGACATGTGTGTAACTTGACTTGTAGGTGAAATAACAATATCCCTTTATCTCGCGAACGATACCCCGACCTAACTCGTACCTGTACGCACACGTATGCATACACTCTTCATAAATATGTGAGTAAATATATAGTTTGTCGCTGTGAAAATTTCTGCTCTGACTGTCAAAGTACTAGACTATACATATATATCAGGTTTTCGTCAATATTCTTTTCTATTTTTTTCCTTTCGTCGTGTTTCTTTTTTTTTAATTTGTTTCGTTTTTTGAAATGAGTTTTTTTTTTTTAATTTTCTCTCATGAGTTATCTTTATGAAATTTCTCTTACGAGATATCTTTATTTATCTCTCTAGCTCTTTCTCTCTCTCTCTTTCTCTCTCTTCTCGATTTGTGTGAACGATACCGGTGGCTAACGAAGGTATATCCCTATACAGGGGATAAAGAAACGGTGAACGTAATTAACCCTTCCTGTAATTAATTTATTTTACTCGCGCGCACCCGTAAGAGAGACCAGAATATCATTTGCATCCCCCTCCCCCGTTCGGCTAGTTTTCCGTAACGAACGTAATTAATGAAGTCATCCATCTCGGCGATTTGTCTCGTAAAAGTGAAACGAGGTCTAGAATGCGTCTACGAATTTTCTTATTCCTTACTTTAAGCGAACGCTCAATCATAACGATCTCTGGAAAAGTGAAATTATAAAAATCATCCTCATGATGTGAACGAATTTTAACCTCAGTTTAACGTTTCCGTAGCTCGGCTTGGACAAGGACGAGGTTAGTTGACACATAATATACACAAGAGATCCTCACTGATCGTGTCTTTTCTTTCGTTATATTACTTAATGAGAAATTTACAATTCCACACCGTTTTCACACACCAAACGATTAAGATCACCACCGCAATCACGATTTTTCTCTCTACTAACTTCTTCTTTCTGTATTTCTCTCTCTCTCTCTCTCCCCACTCCCCCCCCCTCTTTTTCTCTTTCTCTCATGTACGAACCGCTTTAACACATATTACACATCTTAAATACTTTCAGCACCGTCTCTTTCTCTCTCTCTCTTGCAATATCAACCATCCCCCTCTCGGCGATACCATCTCGGCGATCAAGAGCCTTCACGCGACTCACCACACGTACCAAAACATCTCACTCGATCACTGCAACCTCATCTTATATCTGCCGAGGAAGTTTGAATAAAGTTGATGGCAAATCGTTGCTCGGGGGGGTTTCCCTTCGATAAGAGAATTCTCACTTTCTGCAGTTTGCAACGGGATACAATAGAACGCGAGAAGGCAGGGTTTTCATCAACTCTATTCTCACATGTACGATATTACTAAAATTAAACTAAAGTGCATGTTTCTTTTTCCATTTTTTTTCTCTCTAGAGTTCAACTACTGTATGAACTTATAATGACTCGCTTTCGGTTAATCCGTGCAAGATTTGGAGTAAAGTTTAACGCCGTTTATACAAAGCGCATTGCGGCTTGTATACGTTTGCGTCTCTCCTCGCAAAATCCGGTCCGTTTCCGCAAATTGCGTGCTACAGGAATAATTATTAGAATCTGAATTTTACAACTGACAAGTGGATGGCACGTCCGCGCCAATGCAGATTCACGAAATTTACATAATATTGAACGTAAAAGAATGGATTAATATTCAGTTATGTAAATGACGGAACTCCGATTCCTCACGTATTGGCGCAGATGCGCGTTTAGCTTTCAGTTGCAGCGGAAAAAATTTGAATTTCAACAATCGAAAATTTTTACCGCCGATAGTTGAGCATCATTGATTTATCGTGTGGAACAAAAATAGTATATGTACAATTCGTGCTATCAATATCCGGTGAGAATTATATAGTTGGCTCTATTACCTCTTTATTAGACACTTTCTTACCAGATATACGAAACTTCGAATCACATCTATATTGATCGCACGATTAAGAATATGCGACGAGTATCTACCTAATTTATGATTTTTATTTTTTTTTTGCATCCAGCTTGTCAAATTTGATTTCTAGCAAACGAAATGACATCAAGCTTGTTTTACTCGCTCGAGTATCGCGCGACTTGACCCCTTTTTAGGGTTGCAGAACGAATATATGATTGGCTTATCCTCGATCATATTTCGTAAAACTGCTTTTTTGTCGAATACACAGGCAAGCATATGAGCATCACACACGAGATCACATACATACACACGCTTTCGTTAAGTCATCAATCTTGAACAATACGCACATGTACCTGAGCGCTGTTTTTATTAATCACGGTGTCATGAAATATTGATGGATTTCGAAGGGAAGGGTTTTTAATCAAGAGCGTTTTCACAAGTGACAGAATAAATCGAACCACAATTGGGGATTGAAATGAAATTTCATAGAATATGAATTGATTGCACACAAATCACATACAAATATAAACACGTACACAACACGCGCAATCCGAAACTGATACACGAGCGGATGCGGTATTATCAATCGTGAATAGCAACCAATAGTAACACATGATGAGAACACTTTGATTGAAAATATCTCATCGCGATTTCGTCAGCAACTACGCGTATACGCTTGAGCTATTTCTTCTCTCGATTTCTGTTCCAATACTATGTTGGTCCTACCATTCTGTTTCTCGAGCTTCTTTTGTATCTTTTTTTTACGTCTCTGTTGCAAGCTGTACAAAATCGTGATTATACTCGAAAAAAAAAGAAAAGAAAGGTTTTCTGACCGGCGGATTTTTTTCCGATTAACATGTGTGCGTGCGTGTATGTGTGTTTGTGTGTGCGTGTTCGTCCTTGCGCTTGACGGAATTTTACGTTCCATATTTGTGGCGATTGAAAGAGCACGAACGAATAAAAAAAGTAGAATCTAATATCTCTTTATTCGTTTCTCACAAAAGTCGACTTTATCCATAAATCGACTGTCCTCCATTTCAAATTCCTTTTAATAAAAATCTTTATATCGGATTTTTCTTCATAGATTTATGGACTGACTTTCCTATTTATCCTCTTCGTACACCTGCTCCTTCAATTGTCATACGCTTAGGAACGTTTGTACATGTGCGGTTATGCGCGTGTTCTCTATCGCTTATGCGCTTTGTTCTATCTAGCCATAAACGTGAGTCCGTGTGTATCAAGCGGCTTCACTTGTTCGAAAAATTATACTTCTCCTCGTCTCAAATTATTATATCGCCTTCAAAAGTCTCGCTTCAAACGCACACGAAATATATATGACATTGATCAAATTGTTTCGACACAATTTGGAACACAAGTTTTGCATGATACTCGTAAAAACATCAGGCTCGATCTCTTTCACTTTGAAAGCGTTCGACCTTTGAATAGACCTGCACCTGCTGCTGTTTGCATGCTTAGAAGTGCTTTTTTTTTTAACCGAGAGTTTTCAAACTCTCGGCAGGTAAGAACGAAGAGGAGGCATGAATCACGCCCAGACAATATTTTCGAAGCCGATGCAATCGCAGATTTACGGTCCAGCTGCAAATGCTACAAAAAATGTTTTGAAGCCTTCTTTGATTGGTCAATTATTAAATTCTTTCTTCTGACTAGTCAGTCGAATGTTTCGAAGCATTTGTAGCGTAAGTGGACCACGCCTTATATCTTATTTCAATGAGTATAGCTTTTTCTTTTTATTTCAGCCTTTGTGCCTGCCCGGCCGATTTGTAATTATTATATCACGTTTTATTCAAAGTTAGCTACGTAAAGAGTGCTCGCACTGCAGTATAATATATTTTATAAAAGTCATCTCTGTCTATTTCTTGGAGCTATGTAGATTTGAAACAAAAGAGTCGTAAGTGACTCGAATCGAAACTCGAGCTTACTTGCGACAAGCCAACTCCGCAACAAGGAGGTCGTCACTTTAGTGAGGCAAAGCTCAAAATCGAAAACGCGATGCCTTACTTAATAATATCGCGGAATTAATTCCAATTCGTTGCAAGTCGTTGAAAGATTGTTTCTTGAACGCGGACCCGCAGCGGCTAGGATTGGCGCCAAGGAGTGGCACACGCCGCGAAGACGACAAGACTTCAACTTTGGTATTTGGCACGCGACGAAATGTCACGCGCGCGTATCGTGTCGTGATATTCCGGCGAGCTACGCGACGCGTTCTCCGAGTGTTTTCAGCGGATTGATGTGCAACCGGAGTGACGACTTCCGGCGCGAGTAACACTTCCAACACGGAAATGGCCTTTACGCGAACGTCGGATGATTAGGTTTCAGATAAACGTCCGCTGCAGATAAACGTTCGTATTGAAGCGCGCTTAATGCTTCGAAATGACAGATCTATATTTGCCGCAAATCTTACGGTTTCTACCGTGAAAGTAATAACATCTTTATAAAGAAAAACAAACAAACAAAAAAAAAAGAATTTTGAAGATCCTCGAAATATTCGTTTTATATAAATGTTATTTATGTAGACACGCCTTTTTTGCTGCAAAGGCACGTTTCATATCTTTGCATGAGCAATTTCATGAAGATTCACAAAACAATAAAAGACATCATTTCATCAAAGTCATTTGAGCAGTAAGCGGACGGCGTTGAGTAAGGCCGATTTCTGTACAACGAGATTGATGTTCCGCGGGTTCGCAGAGTCGGAAGATAGAGAAAAAAAATGATCGATCATTTTCAGACGACGACCTTGATCGGACTTTTGAAGACGGCCCGTCTGCTGCGCCTTGTCAGGGTGGCCAGGAAGATCGACAGATACAGCGAATACGGCGCTGCCGTTTTGTTACTCTTAATGGCCACTTTTGCCCTTATTGCTCATTGGATGGCGTGTATATGGTGAGTGATACCGTCCACATATCTTTGGAAGTACCTCGAAAATACAACGTCTTTAATTCGCGAAACGCGCCAAGTAATATCATAGCTATTTCTTCAGTCATGTAACTTCCTTAATCGAGTTGAAGTTACTTTTTCTTAGACTTGATTTACATAATGCTGCCTTTTTATTAGAAAACTAGCAGCTAAAAAAATACATAATTCTATAAATTAAAAAACCTTAATTTAAAAAATATAATTTTATAAAAAAAATAAATAAAATATGTTTACTGGCGAAAGTTAACAATTCTATAAATTATATTTTTTTAGCTGCTGGCTTTCTCCAAATAAATACAATTTATTCTTTTTTTAGCTATTAATTTTCTAGTTATCTAAAATACCAACATGCTAGTTGCTAAAAAAAGCATCGTGTAAATCAGCAAAAACTAGGGAGATCCATCTCGTTCTATTATAAACTTTTAATTGGTCGAAAATTTTGTAATTGGAGTTACATACGTACATTTTGTACAGACAATGCTCTGAATACGATGCGTTACCTCTGGTATTTCGCATTTTTTAAAGGTACGCCATAGGAAACGCCGAGAGACCGACCCTGAAGAGCAAGGTTGGTTGGCTCGACATTCTAGCCAACGATACGCATCAGTTTTACTTTCACAATAACACCGGCGGGCCAAGCATAAAAGTAAGCCATTCGCGCGAGTACTATGTCTCGAGTACGCTCCATTTGAGATCGCACTCTCCTTGATGGCGATATACGCGCGAGACCTTTTTGCCCAATGTTGTAACACTTGTAATTTTTCCAGAGTCGTTATATCACGGCACTATATTTCACCTTCAGCAGTCTCACGTCCGTAGGCTTCGGAAACGTGGCGCCGAATACCGACGCCGAGAAAATCTTTACAATAATCGTCATGCTGATCGGATGTGAGTCGATAAACAATGACAGATCTCTGTTATTTACATGCACACGCGCGTTTAAACTTTTTAAATTAAATTATAAAAATTATATTATTAAACATATATATAATTAATAATAATTATTAATATATTTATAATATTAATATAATAATAATAATATTATTAATAACAGAAATATAACTAGTGTATACTAATTAAATTATAGTAAAAATAGATAAAATATAAGCACAATAAACACTTTATGGCAAAAATAAAATAGTAAAATAAAAATAAAATATCAGATATTTTTTAAATAGACTTTCAAATTTTGATGGCATCTTGATTAAATGATCGCTTTTAATCAAAATTGATTTGTGTCTGGAATTGAAATCCGTCGTTAAATATCGGGTTTGCGGCTTATTTCACGAGATACATCGATTTTAGCCCTGATGTACGCCAGTATCTTCGGTAACGTATCGGCGATCATCCAGAGGCTATACAGCGGCACCGCCCGGTATCACACGCAGATGCTCAGGGTCCGGGAATTCATAAGGTTCCATCAGATCCCGAATCCGCTCCGCCAGCGACTGGAGGAGTACTTTCAACACGCGTGGACCTATACGAACGGGATTGATATGAACAGCGTTCTGAAAGGGTTCCCCGAGTGCCTTCAGGCCGACATCTGTCTTCATCTCAATAGGAATCTTTTAAACAATTGCCGAGCCTTCGAGGGGGCCAGTCCAGGCTGTTTAAGGTACTTAGCCCTTAATTTGCTCTGAAAATCTGATTGGATCTTGAGAATATTTTTATTTTTGTATGTTTGTGTAACTTTTTAGAAAATTTCTCGAATCTTTTATACGAATTGAAACACTTTTCAGAAATACTAAGAGAATCTTATGTTTTTTCTAGAATTTTTTATGTACATGAACGTTCTAAGATTTCTATATAATTTCCGAAGAAAACTTATAAAAAGAAGTTTAAGTTATTTTTCAGAAATCTTCATTAAAAGATGTGAAAAATTCTTAAAAATATTATAAGATATTATGAGAATTTTTTTTATCAGGGCATTATTTTTAAACTCGAAACAATATTTTATTGTTTTTATTGTTTTTTGCAAATAGAGAGATGTAATTGTCTTTTACACATAATCAATTCATGATGATACAAGAAAGCCTTTTTGTTTCTCTTGCGAAACAGGGCATTATCCTTAAAGTTTAAGACGACGCACGCGCCACCGGGTGACACTTTAGTCCATCGAGGGGACGTGCTGACTTCCCTGTATTTTATATCCCGCGGAAGTATCGAGATCCTTAAGGACGACATCGTGATGGCCATTTTGGGCAAGGACGACATATTCGGCGAGAATCCGTGCATTTATCCAACGGTCGGAAAGTCGTCGTGTAACGTTCGCGCCCTTACGTATTGCGACCTTCACAAGATCCATCGGGACGACCTGCTCGACGTCTTGGCACTCTATCCAGAATTCTACAATCACTTCAGCCAGAATCTCGAGATTACTTTTAACATGCGAGATGTGAGTGCTTATTCCCGTCTTTTTCCACGCGCGATTTTAAACGGAGAATTTTCTTTTAAAATTTACCCTGAAAATTATGCTAATTGTGGGACAACATGGTATTTCGACAAATTTTAATGTGCACTACAATAAATTTGTTGTAGTATATATTTAAAAAAAATAGTGATAATCACATAAAATTCGTCGAAATAAAATGTCCTACGATTAACATGATTTTCAGGGTAAATTTTAAAATAAAATTCTCTCCGTGTACGATTCAATATAATTCCGTTCTTCTCTTTTGCTCCAAATTTAATGTTACTCGTGAAAAAATTTATAGAGAGGAACATTCTTATATTTACATTACATTGGATTTTGATATTTTTTATTTTAATTAAATTTCCGCTTCATAAATATTACTTAAATTAATAAATAACTTACCAGCTCGTTATTATTGTAAACAACAGTCAGGATAAGAGGCCAAAGACGAACGAAATACACGTGTCAGTTAATATTCAATATTACTGATTTTACATACATATTCTAACTTTGAACTGCGCGCCGTTATTTTTGGATTCAACGCAGCTTTGATTGAAACAGAACCGTATTATCACGTTATTAATTTAATAAATATTGATGCTCACTTGCATCTAATAAATCCTCCTCTCCCTCGCGATACCAAATAAATGTTAACTTGCATCTATAAGATCTACTCTTAGCATTTATTTGGCGTCGTGAGGGGGAGGGGGGGGGCGAGATTTATTAGATGCAAGTGAGCATCAGTACTTATTAAATTAATAACGTGATAATACGGTTCTGTTTCAATCAAAACTGCGTTAAATCCGAAAGTAACGGCACGCAGTTTGTTGAAGCTAGAATATGTATGTAAAATCACATAGTAATATTAAATATTAACTGACACCTGTATTTCGCTCGTCTTTGGCCTCTTATCCTGAATATTGATTACTTAAATTAACTGCATGTGGCAGTTTACATTCGCACCAGCCTGAAATACGACCAACTTGATCGTTGAATACGATCCAACCTGACCGCTAATTCATCTTTAGGAGGAGCAGGCTGGTGTCGATCCAATATCAGCAAGGTTTCCTGTCAGTACTCCGACCGACGTCGATGTCGACGCCAGGAGGTTCGCTTTCCGTCCACCAAGATACCGTCGGGGACCCAGTGCTGGTCCTGGCACAAATCTTATTCCCACAGGTCGACAAGACTCCTTGCAGGACGACCAGGATGACTAGTAAGATCACCTCCCTTCATCGTATCAATTTTCTCGATCCACCGTTAATAGAAAGATCAATATTTGACACTAATTAGATTAATGGATAAACGATTTAGGAATATTAGAGAAAAAAAGAACGAAAGCACGGCGTGTTACGTTTATTAGAGACGACAGATTGATCGAGCAGCTTCTTCTCTATCTGTTGCAGCGACAAAGGTAGCGGTCATGGTATCTTAGAGTTCAGCACGGACAAGGCGGGTCAAGACGTGACACCGTTGAATTTGGAATTCGACGAGCCCAAACAGAGAAGCTCGACCTTAAACTCGATAACGGGTGAGCAGTTGTTATTTCCTTTTTTCAGCCTCCTCGACGGCTTCGAGGAAACGTTGTTTCGATTTCTTTCGTGTTTGCTTCTAATATTCTGTTTGAGGAATGTGTTATATATTGCACGACAATATTTTATCCTCTATACAGCAGAGTATTTCCTTTTAATACCGAGTTATCAAGGATTTTTCATTTCGGATGTTTTCGATTTTTCGCTCATTAACTAACAGATCCCTTGTAAAAGATTGACCGCAAACATTTTGCGCTCGCATTGACGTCTCGCATTTAAGCGCTAAATATATCCGCAAATGCTGCAAACGTTAGCGCTAAATTCAGCTTAATCTTGAATTTTATTTAATTAATAAGCAAATTTCAGTGGTTAAAGATGGAGATTTAGATTATCGCATTTAGTGTTAAATGCGCACGTAAATTGGATCTTGGGCTCAACTATTTAGATCCGCTTACAATTTGTGACAATGTTAAAAGCGTTTTATCTTTCTCGTAGGCTTTCTATAATGTATTTTGCCTCCGGCTCGATGTAGTTCATTATGTATGAGTTATTTCAATCTATTTAGCATTATTACAGTGACTTCCTCTTTCCTCTCGTCTCTCTCTCTCTCTCTCTCTCTCTTTTCTCTCCTTCTCTAAGCGTATTGCTTTTTGTTTGAGTCCCAAGTTCGTTAACACCTTGAAACCTGGTTGTTCAGGCATGCTAACCCATCTCAAGCGCAGCATACCGGATCTACGTCAGCACAAGATTCATCTGCAGCCGCTTACCAGTCACGATTACCTCGCGAAACAAAGTAAGTACTCCCGTACATTCCGAAACACCCCGAAGTAGATCAGCCCTCGTACTCGTTGCACCTAAAGTCATCCCCCCTCCCCCCCCCCGACTCGCCGAACTTTCGCTGCACCGCTCACCAGAATCCCCCGAAGAGACTCCCATCGTACGACCGTCGTTTCATCTGGGATCTTAATTCTTGAGACGCGACGCACGCCGAGTAGTAGAGAGAGCATCTCGCAGCGCGGTTGCACATTGTGTATGCGATAAGTAGCACCCAAATTTAAATGCAGCCTCTCCCGTGATTACTCACCGGTGGTGTTTATAAAACCTAGTGACCACGCCGCTGACGAAACCGGCGCGCCGGAGTTCCGCCGCCGGCGAGAGTTGCCTCAGTCAAAACGTCGTTCATCCCACTTCGACAACGTCGAGCCACTACACCACACCATCGCCCCCGCAGCATCCTCATTCCCATGGTAGGGTACCCATTTCTCTTAATCTCACAGTAATTTACGCGCGTGACCTCTGCTCACTTTCTCTCGTCTCACACATACACACATATACACACGCCGACGTATAGTTCCGTCACCTTGCGCTATCATATTCGTGTATCTATTATCGAGAAAGAAAAGTCTTGTGCTTATCATCGGTAATCACTGTTGATCACCGTCGGGAGATGTGATGTGAGATGTGTATATATTTGTTATTATCTTGCTCGCGAACGAGATCGAGAGTTGCCGCGAGATGAAGTGACGTTTGCCCCTTCCAGGCGACTTTCAGAGCGGCCCGGGTCGGCCGGTGGAGGAGATCAACGCTAGGATCGATCAGCTGTCGCGGCAGGTGTCCACGTTGGAGCACTCGATGGCCGGCGACATCAGGCTGATCCTGAGCCTGCTCCAGCAGACGCTCAACTCGTCGAGGGAGAGTTCGAGCATCGAGATGATGCCGGGAACCGCGCCGGTCGGCGGCGCGAGGCAGCCGACCAGCAGCCGGGCGCCGGCGTTGGTCCAGAGATCGGCGAGCGAGCCGCAGCCACCGACGGTCCCGGCGGGCAACGGAAACGGGAAGATCCAGCCCAGCACGTCGCACGGCTTGTTCAGGTAAGAACGAGGGTTGAACGAGATACCGGCCCGTTGAAGTTTCCGCGTTCTAATCAGTCAGATCGCGCACCTCTCTCTCGCGCGTTGAGATTCGACATAAGAGCTAGTTAGCTAGTTTCGCGTGCGAACTTTTGTCGCTGCGTCGACAGCGACGGTCTTGCAGTAGAGAGGGTTTGCGATGTGTTCCGCGACGCGGTAGCGAAAACTCTGAAACCTGATCTACGCAAGAAGTGTAATCGATATTCTGTTATTCTTGAAAAGCCTTCTTTCGAAATCCCTGGATCAGTTGCATTTGATTTCGGCGTCTTTTATTTTGGAAAAGTTGGACAAGTTCCGAAGGTGACCACCATCACGTATTCTTCTTTGAAACTCTTTGCGAGCAGTGTCACGGAGATCGAGTCCAAACGAACGGCATGCGGCGCGTTAGTAGAAAATTATCGCCGCGTTGATAAAAAAAAATGACACGAATCAAACTTTAACATTTTTTTAAAGGAAGTTTAATGTAAGAAATTAACTCTGAAAGAGTCTTTAAGATCGATATTTTTTATTGCCTGAAAAAATTATGTCGCTTACAAATACTTTCATTTATTAACAGAAAAATTAATAATTATAAGCTTTAAATGAAACTTTTTAATAAGTTTTTAATAAAGTTTAATAAGAAATCCGTGGTCAAAAATCGATGAAAAAATATATTGCAGTTGTGGAGATCTTTGATCTGCAACCAATCCGCGATCTCGGCGAATCTTCGATTGGCAGCAGTCGGAAATAAAAATGCTAATTTTTTTTATTTGTGTCATTTTTCTATCCAACACGGCGATATCCATCACGAAGATTCTAAAAATTCCCTTCCAATCACAAGCATAATCATAATTTGCCTAAAAATCAACAATTGGATCGCGTTAATATAACTGCAATTTTGTACAAAGCAATTAAAGCAATTAGATTTTCTTCTAGAGGCGATGTGCCGCTAGTCTGGGATTCTGTAATCCTTAGGATCACAGTATCATATTTTTAGCACTCTCTCTCTTTCTTTTTTCTGTAGATTATCATCTCTAACGTCGCACGCCTCGAAAGCTTTGACACTTATTAATCACATAGCCCGTTCAGTATTTAGAAAGAGTATCTAGAAAAGTAAGAAGCATTGCGTTAAAATAAAAGTAATCTTTCATTAGAAGATATTTCCTCTAATTTGCACGTATTTCTTTCTTCTGTCTAATCTTATATGTATATTTTTCTTCACACATTCAATTAGTCTCTAATTAACTCGACTAATCTTTTTACTCCTATCGAAGAAAATATATTTGATCGAAATAGTTTCTTCAGCAATTTCGTTAAACTCAGTTAACTTCAATCTTAACTCCCTTTATCTTTCTTGGAGTAATCAATTGAGCTCTGATTTTGAAGTTGACTGACGTCGACGGAACCGATCTTGGTAGGATGAATCATCTTTCATGCACGTTTAGATAGATCATTCTCATGGATCGTTTTTCACTCGTAATCTCGATCGATTACAGCCGACGCGAATGGTATCATATATGTCGGTATACCACTGCGCGGCCGATAGTCCCAAGCGCGCGGGGGCCCGTGACACTGCTCGGGATCAAACTTAGAGGATTAGAGGCCTGTGATCGAATAATCCCACTGTACATAATCACGTACGCTTCAAGTATATATATACATATATATATATATATATATCTCGCTCGGCTATCCTTAGCGGTTTTCTCATGAACAAAAAAAAAACTGATTCCGTCCGGCGATTCGCTGATACGAGCTTCGCTCCCGTCTGCAACAGACCTCCCATGAGGGATCATCCAATCTCCACGTCGTCGGGAACGTCACGGCTGACCGTCACGTCGGACACGTCCGCGCTCGCCACGGCGCTGCAGACGGCGTTGAACGGTCGGACCGGGCCTACGAGGTCGCAGAGCCAGCCGGTTGATCTGGCGGTGCCGACCAGCACGCAGCAGCAGCCGCATCAGGCATCCCACGCCGGTTGGCACAGCCAGCCCGCCGCTTTCAGGAGGGGCGAATACCGGAGTGGGTAGGTAGTTTTTGATTAAGAAAATAGAGGTTTCTAACGCGTTAGCAAAAACCTAGTAGCAAAAACGATTTTAATCTATCTTGTATGTCAGAATTTAACTTGGACGCGATTTTAATCTGTCTCGTGTATACATACATCGGAGATTGGCCCGGGTGATTTTAATCTATCTTGTATATTAGAGATTGGACTGGGCGATTTTAATCTATCTCGTGTATATCGGAGATTGGCAGAACTGCGTTGGCAGTGATGCGTTTCCACTGTTTCAAATTAGCTGCTCGGTCTTGTTACTTGCTCCAACTTTGTTGCAAAAGCTCGGGAAACGCGTCACTGCTAAGCGTCGGCTGCTAAACACGAACGCCGATTGTTGAACGTCCGTGTTTAGTGGCCCGCGCTCGACGCCAAACAGAACGCCGCTATCACGCCGTTGATAGAAGCGTGCCTTGCGGCAGATACAGCTCGTTCAATAAGCGATCGGAGCCGGAGGGCGAGGATCCGTGGAGCTGCGTGGTGCCGGAGGACAGCCGAGGCGGCCAGCGTCCGCGCAGCGGGGACTCGCGCAAGGACACGTCGAATCATCGCGGCGGCACGTCGGAGTCGACGTCGGGGCAACAGGGTCGGTCGGGGGACAGCAGACACGAGGGTAGCAGTAGGGGACAGGCGAGCGGGCCGCGGCAGCAGGACTCCTCGAGGCAGACCAGCGAGGACATGTCGTGGGAGTTCACGATAAACGAGGCGCCGATCGCGAGGCTCGAGTCGCTGGACGAGCTCGATCAGGACCACGGTAGTTAAGGGAAGACACGCGCGGGGGAGGCCGTCCTCCTGTTAGCTAGGAGCCATGACATCAAGCCGTGAGAGGATCAACCAGTCCCGATCGACGAGACACGGGAAACTGCGACGCGCGAGAGCGACCGGAGAGGCGCGACACACCAAGGCCGTTCTATCCCTCCGTAGGAAATCTCGTTCTTAATCCGATCGATATCGCAGCCACGCTTGGCTCGAAGTCAAATCTCGCAGCTGAATTGCTAAGAACGTAACGAGCGACATTCAATTTAAAGGCGCGTGCTGTTGAAGGGAGCATCGAGGTCCGAAGATAACAAGATGTAATCTTACTTACTAGTAACTCATTTACATTGAGATTAAAGGGATCAAAAGAAGCGACACACGGTGAGTCGTGCGACACAAAAGCTGTCTGTACATCGAGGTAATTTTTTAAATTTAATTTAAATCTGAATTACATTAAAAGTCTACTTGTATTAATACTTCTGGAAATGTATAAATTACGAGAACAGTCTAACAAAAGAATTTCGTAAAGTTGCACGATTGGGTATTAAATTGAAAAAAAATTCGGCATTTTTTTTTAAGACTACAAAATGAAATATGCTTCCTCCAATCACACGTACTCTAAAAGCCAATCTTCTCAGCGCGGAGGTCGCTCTTATTCTGCTCTAATTCGAATTAAACGATCGCTTGCTAAAAATCGTCGTGCGATTTAGGCTCTTCAAACGTTCGGCTTCCGATCGAGCATTCGTCCCTTTCGACTTCCTCGAAATAGCGGTTCAAACAATCCGACATATTCGTTCCCTTAGATCGATTTTTTACGCGTCGAAGAGCAGCGAATGAAAGAAGTAATATCGTATCTCGCCAATTAGACGCCAATTATTTTACTCACTGGAACACAAATAATTATTTATATATATTTACACGTTAAGACAGACACCTTATGCGCTGTATAACATAAGAGGGACACGAGATAAAGGCGAAGGAAGCGCATTGAAAGTACACAATATGTCGCGCGATGGAATTGCAGTAAAATCTTTGACTGACGACAATCGCGAAAAAAATCAAGGACAGACGCGAACGAGATGTCTCGTCTCGAGATTAGATTGCCGAAGAAGAAACGTTTAGCTCGTTAACTATATTACGTAAATATTCCTACAGCAAATGCGTGCGATCGATTAACGTTACAAGCGCGTTGAGAAAAAAACCGCTTTATTTCCGCTAATTTATCGTGTGGACGTTCGGATAGCCTTCGATTCGTGATTTCCCGCCGACATTTCGGCGTCAAGTGAGATGGAAATGCGACATTTTACAATCACAATCTGTTCACACCGCAGAGTTTTACATAAAAAAAGAAAGTTCTCGAGCGTGGACATATTTTCGATTTCCGAGTTAAATTAAGGGTTAATTAAGACGACTGTGAGAGCATCTTCTTTTTTATTCTTGCTTATAGACGACGTTAGACCACAGTATTGAGAGTAAACGGTACTTGCAAGAGAAACTTTCGCGGTATTTTATCACGTAGCTATTTAAGCAGGAACACGATAAAGAAATGATATTTCTCGGTTCTTCGGCCGCCGTATAAAGTAGTCCTTCATACAGACAGAAAACGCGACAGCGAGAGCGTGTCGCGCTGGCGATATTAGGCAATTTATCAAAGTTTATATCCTTATAATTGTTATTCTTGTAATTATTCTTATTACTATTATTATAGTATTATTAGTGCTCTTATTACGATTATTATTATTGTTATTATTATTGCTATCGTATAACGGTGGAAAGAGCGCAAGCGCGACGAGGAGAAAACGAAGAAAATAACACCGATGACATAATGCCTACGCAATAATATATACTTCTACATATATATATATATATATATATGTATATATATATATATATATACACATACAGAAAGGAAGATATAGATGTATATATATAAATTTTTTACGAAATATTTCGAGTCGCTACTGCTCCTAAACGCGTATAAATCATCGATCTTTTTCTCTCTTTCTCCCGTTTCTTCATCTCTCATTCTCTCGCGACGTCTCTATTTTCGCCATTAGATTCTGTCACGAATCGCTTAAAGAGGCTAGAAAACTGCAAAGGTTCTCACCCCAACTGCAGGACGAGATTTTACAATGATTTTTTACATTGCTTTTACTCATTGTCAGTAGAGAGAGAAAAAGAAAGGTGGAGAGAGAGAGGGAGAGAGGAATCGTGAATTCACGGGAATGGCGCTTCGAGATCGTTCATGGATCGCTGGATGTATTCGTTCTTTGCTCAGTATTTTTAGGCTGTAACCGATACCGAATACTTTCGATGTAAAAACGATTAAAAAACACACACACGATTCGTAGTCTATTAATTCTCCGCCGGTGAAGCACGACGGCGCAACGGCGCAGCGCTAATGTACGGAGGAAAAAACGCAACTTTTCAATTTTTGCAGGTAGCGGTTTTTTGATTGTTAAATTACCAGTTACATACACACACACACAAGTGGATTCTCCCACTTAGATACACGGCAGGAGTTGTATGTATGAACGGTTAGACGATCCTTTTTTTCTTCTCTTTTTTTTTAGAAAAAGAAAAAACCCGACCGATAAAATTGTCTCGAATCACCGTTGTGTATCGGAATGTGTGACGAAAATACATATCGCCGCCTGGCCTTACGTCGTCGGCCGTATCTCCTCGGAGTTTTCGCATTAAAAGGATACTTATTATTCTTAACTCACGTGGGCTGGTTCCCCGAATACTTGACGCGCGCGGTCTTCAAAAAGATATATTACTCCTTGACTGGTATGGCATTCTCTCTTCTCTCTCTTCTTTCTGCTATCATTTGCCGAATGCCGTTGCTCATAACGAAGGATTTTTATTCGTTAACGATTGTAGCAATAAATATACCCACAATTTGACCTACTTTTTTTTTCTTCTCTTTCGATTTCAATCGTAAACTGCGGCTGTATCAAAAGTGCAATGTTTCTGCCGTGCCAATTGAGAATTATCTACTTTTGGCGTTGCTTTAACTAAATATGACATCACTATTTTTATAGTCGGATAAAAGATACGCGTAGAAAGCAGTGTTCGTAATCTTATCTTATCTCTATTATACTGAATGACACACTAAATAATTTACGGCAAATCAAGAAAATATCGCGCATTTTACTCGCTTAAGTCTCTCGTTCTAGCTCATCCACAGGATTACATATGAAAAATATTCAAACTTTTTCTTTTTTTTGTAAAAACATTTTTGAATAAAGTTAATATCAATAATACGAAGCTGATATTAATTTTATTCTGAATTGAAGACATACAAAATTTTGTATGGAACTTTACGTAAATTTTCTTCTGACATTCGGAAATAACGTGCAGAGAACGGGAGAATTAAGTTTGTGTGAAAAGCTGAGAGACTTCGGCTGGTCAAACGTGGCCACTCTCGATCGCGCGGATCAGCAGACGCGGCTGGCGAAGACAGGAGCATGCGATGCGCGCAAAAAACGGGGGAGGGGAAGAATGCGTGATCGAGTGTAATCTCCCTCGCGTCGAAATTGCGAGTCGCGCTCGGGCGACACCGATTGCATCGCGAATCTTACGACAACGACGACTCTCCGACTTCCCTCGCGAGCAAGCGGTTTTCACGAGTAGACGCTACGTTTAAAAGACAAATTTCGCAACCGCGTTACGCTCTTCGCGGAGAAAATATATGTAACATTTTATACATAGTATCTGCGCCCAATTATAAATTCGTGCTGTGCAAGACAAGTGGCGTCGCTCTTTCAAATCCCGAAGCCTGGGGACCGGCAAGGAGAGGAAACGTTCCGAAGGAAATAGCTTATAATCGATGGAGGATCGTGATTAAAAAGTCCACCAGTGGAACTTCCTTTCTCTTGAAGTCCCACGGAGAAAATTATCTTGTCCTAGAAATATCATGGACATCTCGAGAAATATCCCGCTTTTGTTATTAATATTCCGGTAGTTGGATAGAAAAACTAAAGAGGATCCATTGAAATTATTTTTATCACTTCGACGAAAGCGTACGCATCGCTGTTTTTCGCGTGCCACTAGTTTTTCCAACGCGGCAAATGATGGACGAATGACGAAATGCAGAGAGTTCGGTTCTAATTATGTCGAGACTTCTTAACCTTCTTTGCTAAACGCGATAATAATTGATACGATCCACTCTGTGTGCCTCTTCCTTACAGAAATCCAATTTAATACCGGAAATTACTAATTATTTGGAGTATTAAAAGCACTGTAGTTCAGTGCTTTTAATGCTCGAAATAAGTAATTAATCACTATCCTCCGGTATTAAATTTCTGTAAGGGCTTTCTATAACAATTCCGAGAAGCTCGATATCGCGGAGAGCAATCTTCGTAAATTGCTTAAAAGAGGATGCTGAAGTGCAAATCCGTCGCCGAGAAAGGATCCGCCTGAGGTCCTTTTCGTCGGAGCTTCGCGACATCGCCTGGCGCATGACTTTCGTCCTTCGTCCTTCAACTATTGAGTGGCTAACGCACGAGTAATATGTATCATCGGGTATCTCGATCTCCCTCAGATTCTCAAATCTCTATCGCCTGCTCGCCGATGAAAATAAAATCCTGCGATCTCTCATCGAAGCCGCCTCTCGCTTTTTCCCCTACCGCGATTGGTTCATTCGCGCGTGTGTGAATACGATTCTGAAACTTTTTAATTCCAGAACCCCCCGAGAACGCGTGTCCTCGCGCGTGTTTAACGAGGCTCGAAGCGAATTTCGTGCCCCGAGAGAACGGAATTGAAGCGAAATTTCGTTTCCGAGTTTCGACTACATCTGGCTCTCTCGCGCTCGCAAAAACGTCGGAATTTCGCGTCGCGCCGCCGCGAGGCCGAGGAGAAATGAAACACCACGGTGTGTGCGAGCAAACAGCGGAAACGGAAGGAGGAAAATCCCAATCGCGGTAGGTGGATTTAATCACGCGTTCTTTATCCAAAATCAGCGGTTTAAGAGATTGTTCTGTATATAATATATGATATAATCTTGGATTGTACGATTGTACGTCGAGCGCACTGATTTGTAACACTTGTAACATGGAGATTAGTTCGAAAGTGAAACGCAAACAGAAGAGAGACTTCTTACGCCGCCTCCCCTCTCCCCCGCCTCGCCCTGTTCCTGTCGTCCAGCTAACATCCCTAACTGCATGAGCGAGATGGTTCTGACAGCTCATTACGTCATCTCGTCGATTCTCACAAGGACGGAGCAGCTCAAGTTGACGATAGGTCAACTTCGGTAAAAAAATCTAAATTAATTTATCTTTATTTAATTTTAATTTTATTCATTTTGAAATTCTTTGTTTTTTACAAAACTATAAATTGTAATTATATCATCGTAATATTATATAATTTTTAATTTTATCGTTACAACGACATCATTCAATATTATTTTTATCATTATCGTAACGTTATTTTTATAAGATTTCAAGAAATGAAATTGGTCGAAGTACTGTTTTAAATATTGAGTTATCGTCCACTTAGATGTGGACAAGGTATTGTTTTATTATCGTGCAAGTTGTGAATTAATAGATTCGATCTCGAACGAAAGCGATTGTTGATTAGCGATGGAGCAGGCGCTGGGAGTGGCGGTGGTACTGGTGGTGACGAAGCGCTATGCTGTGTATCTATAAATTTTCATATATATATATTGCATAAAATATGTTTATTACATATTTTCACTATGCCAATACGCATTTTATTCATACATGCCTCATCATATCCGGCTTCCTCATATTGCCCCACGACTTTTTTTCTTTCTTTCTTACTATCAGCAATTCGTTTTTAACGATATCGCTAACAATAGATATTAAAACTACGATGTTTAGAACAGAACTCTAGATCGAAAAGATTACTCTTCATTTTTATTACTTTAACGGTGATTATATATTTTTATGAGTTTCATCATCATTCTGCCATTGATTTTTTTTCATGTTACACTGAAATGATAACAGGTACAGATTCGAGAAATACATAATAATTGAAATTTCTCTAAAATTTTAAGTGCATGTTACATTTGAGAGAAAAGTACGGCGTAGGAAAATGATGACAAAATGATTGGTGTGTTTGTTCCTCTGATAGCAATTTGCTATTACCACAGAACCAATTATATTCGGTTCACGAAGAGTTACCGCTGTCGAGATTTGAAGCGAAACGACTACCTAAGGTAAGTGAAAACACAACTCGCGTTCGAGCTGCTTTGGTTAAGAATCTCATTTTTATCGTTTCTAAATAATTATTTTGTATAGTTATATAATAATAAATGGAAAAATTTACCAAATTAAAAAAAAAGATGCAATTAACTCGAATCTAATTAATTACGGTTATAGTAAATTTATTCCGTTTTTATTAACACCAAATTATAGTACCTTGAAACGAATTATTATCATTATTTTATGATGTCTTTGGATAAAGAGGCTTTATATATAGATACAAACAAACTTACACACTTACTTTACATACTTACAAACTTACATCATATGTATGTAAGTAATAGCATCTAATTGCAAATAATCTTATTAATTCAATGACAGCGCATATATTAATGTAATCTCTAGCATTGAAAAATAAGTACGCCATGCCCTTATTTTAATAAAATATAATTTGTTTCATTAATACTATTATTGAATTAACAAGATTATTTTTAAATAGATTGCTGTTAAATATTTTTTTCTATGCACAATTATCATGCAACGAAAACGCATTGTAAATTCGACTGCGTATCCGAGTTGGATCGATTATTTGTGATTGCAAATTCAACGTTCAGCAAGAGCCAAGAAACGAGACCCACGAGCGAAGCTCAGTTCGTTACAATTCGATGCACAGGTTACCAATTGATGGCAATCATCTTGTTATTATGGGATATAATAGCGCTCGTAAATTACATCTGCGCGGTTAATCGATTGCTCCCGCGCTCCTCGCGAATTACAATATCGGAAGATATAAACCGGCGTTTGCTAACGACATACTTTCTACTTCACATCGTCAGAGAAACAATAGAGGTAAAGGATGAATGAAATCAAAATCATCATGCTTTTTAAAGTTTTGATTTCATTTACTGCGGAAAATGTGCATCAAAAGTAAGAATTGTTAGGCTCACGTGTGATGATTAAATAATTAATTTACGATTAAAAATAAATATGAAGAATATACCATTGTCTTAATTAATAACGATATAGTCTTTATCTTTAATTTCACTGTTGTTGCTAGTTCGTTACAATCTACATACACATATATGACAAAAGTGGAGAGACGAAGATGTCGCTTAATGAGCAAGATCGATATTCTAAAGAGACGACAAGCGTTACATCCGGAGAACTTTCGTTCGCGTGATTCGAATTTCGTCAAAAACGACATCCCGAATTCTTCCTTTTCCGCCTTTCTACAACGCACCTCGCAGTGTGCACCCAACGCGTAATTGCATTCAGCGTCGCGAATTTCGGTTTGCATGCTTCGTGACAGGTTTAAGTTAGCGCGATGGAAATCGAGGAAAGCAAATGAGCGGTTCCACGATGCAATCCACTTGACAATACGATACGATGAAAAGCTAATGGCGTTCGTATTGCATTTTCATTCTTGCGACATATTCTTGAAACGTATTGTTGCGTTCTAAGAGCGTTATGTGATATTATTTATCATATACTTAATCATAACTTATTGAGTTGCAATGCGTTAAAATTCTAGAGCATATTACGGCGACCGCTAAGTCATAGATTTTAACGAGACACTTTCTGCATTTAATCTTCAAGCCAATAACAAATTTGAACGAGAAATATTCTCATTATTTTAGAAAATATCTTATTTTTAACTTTTTCAGATTCTGTTTAGAGAACGTAGCGTGAAAATCGTCTTGCGATTTATTATAAAACTACGTCGGTAATATGAGAGAAATGTCAAGTTAAAATTATTTCAATTTTATATCAAAATTTCTCTTGTTTAATTATTTATTAATGGCGTCGATTATACATACGAAGTGATAAAATTCTGCCCAATTGTCATTCACGAAGCAATCTCGCGCGTTGTAACGTAACCGCATTGCACGCGCCGATTTTTGGCAGCCGCAACCCGGCAAGGTAAACATCACTTTCTTGATCACCGGAGCAAAGTGGGAGTCGGTATAAAGAGAGGATATATTCCGTAGCGATGGTCAGTGAGTTTAGTGAGAGTGCCGTGATCATTTCACCGTTCGTACCACGTGAAAGTCAAGTATGAAGGTACGCGCTTCACAGTTCTCATATGCGTCCGCTCCGTTCATCTATCTTGATTTGTGGAGACGTGTGAAGTGCCAATGAATACTTAAGCGTCGACTGAAAGAAGAGCCGCGAAAGAAGTTGCACTCGCAACTTTTTATATTTAAATAATCCGCGCGCTCTTCGCGCGATCTCTCGCGATTCTTTTCGCGTATAAGAGCAAAGTGGATCGTAAATCTTGCGACGAGAGCAACTGAAAAGTAGCCATAATCTTTGATTTATTAATGACCTCTTGCACTTCTTCTTCTTCTTCGATCGGTTCTTTATTGTCAGCGGCGGATTTCACGTCGCTCGAGAGCAAGCGCACCTCGCTTCTCATCCACGTGAAAGTTCCACCAGGTCTGGCCGCATAACCTTCCTTCGGTATAAGACCAGTCGACGCGAGTTTCACACTTGCAACAATGAGGAAAATTATATGCGGGAATTATAGCTCCACAGTCTTCGGCTGCAGGCCGTGAAGAAATAATTACTGCAGCATGTTAACATGTGTTTGTTTAGATCCGTGTAGTTTTTTTACTTTCTACACGAAACGGCAAGTTCCACTCCGATCTCGGCGAGCTATTTTGTTTATAATAATCCCCAATGTTGATCCTTCGTGCATAGCATACATAAGTATTGCTTATATTCCATCTGCCTCTCTCAATTTCTCTCTGATTACTCGATAAACACACGCGAAGATCTCATCACACGTGACTAATATTTTGCCAAGCCTTTATTTGCGAAGAGAAAGATGTATAAATTTTCCACGATATTGTATTTTTTTTTTACACACTTTGGAAGTACCGTGGAAATTTAAAAATAGAATGCGAAAGTACTCTGGAAAGTTTAGTCTTCGCACTGCTTTCATCTCTTCTTCTAGGATTTATTTTCCAATTAGATCACTTTCCAGCTATTATGCGTGTCCGATACCAGGATACGTGACGGAAGATGAAAAAGTTGACAAATGAATGATATAATCCAGTTGGCAAAAAAAACTTCGCACGTGGCTACAAAAAAGCCCTTGCACCGGGGATTCGTCTTATTTTGTCGCTTTTCTATTTTTTGAGAATAAAAAAGCCTTCCGTTCGAGAGGCCCGACTCTGTTTCTTGGTACGGAAGTCAGAATATTTACTAGCGTCCGTTTGCTGCATACCGGTTTTTTTAGAAATCGCCGTGAATACGCGCAGCGATTACTACGAACGAAAACTAGGTCAGCCGATGACTCTACGCATGCAAGATCAAGGTTACGATGATCACTCTCGCTCATTCAAGTGGGACAATTCCCGATGCGACGGAATCGCATATTATTCAACGTCAATTCTATTATTTTTTGTATCCCTCCTCGTAATTCGGAATTGTTCTCGTTTTTTTTCCACTTCGTTTGACAGATTAACGACCTCGGAAGAGATTTCGATGTCTAAAACACGGAAAATACAAAATTGTTCCGCGGAGAGAGGCAAATTGCACAACTTTAATCTTATCGCTAATTAGCAACAGTTAAGTTTTAGATGTCTCGCGGTATCTGCGTGAGCATCAGTATTCCGCTGTTTTTGCCTCAAGTCATGTATGGCGATCCGCGTGGTGAGCGCACCTCGAATTGCCGGTAGTCGCGTGACTTTCACCCAGCACCGCTCTACTTGCTACGCTCACGTTTTCATGTACTATACGCTCGAGCAATTCGGAAATTAACACTTGATTGACCCTCAAAATGCACCGTTTGATTAAATACGTTAACGACGCTTAATATTCCTAAACCACAATACTGCAATTTATGGGCACTCATCATTAAACTTATATCGTTGTACTATCGCAATTAATCCGGAAATAGTCATCTAGGTGATTTTTACACTCCAGCAGCGAGAAAATAAAATTTAACCTGGTGGAAAAATTCTCATATTTTATAGTATTTTAAAAATGTTTTTATATATATTATACTTTAAATTTATAAAGATTTATGAAAAATACCTAAAACTTTTTCAGAAATAATAGAAGAAAAAGTTTTAGACTATTTCAAAATTCACATATATAAGGAAATTTAGAGAGAGAAACAAATATAGACTTTCTCAGCGTTTCTGAAAAATGTTTCAATTTATGTAAAAAAAATTTGAGATATTTTCTAAAAAATTATAAAATTATACAGGAATTCTGAAAAATTATATGAAGAATTCTAAGAAAAATGTTTGCTAAATTAGTTACTATTGTTTTCTTCATTGAATCCATATGTTTTTTCTTTTTTTTTTTTTACTTTTTTAAAAAATAGACAGTAAATCTATATACATAATAATCTCAAATACTAATAAATTATAGAACAATTAATTCTACAACATGTAGTTAATAATAGTGACTTTTAATTGAAGTATAAAAATTACTCCAGGCAATAAAAACTAGGCTACTATCCCCGGATAAATAATCATACGCTTGTAAAAAATAAATTTGTTTAATAATCTTTCTCATTACGTTATACATTTAATATATAACGAAAAATCGCTTCAAAAAATTTACGAATTGATTGTAATTCTTCGCATTTGTGTGTGTCGTTTTGTCGTGCGTTTCAGCTGACGGAACTGTTGATGGTAACGTGGTGCTCGATAATCGTGGCTCGATCAGAAACCGTGGAGAGCGATCAGGAGACGTTGCTGAGGAGGGCCGCGGAACAGCTGGAGCGATTAGAGCCGTATCGAAGAACGGACGACCGCGGCGGAGAATCCGATCTCTCGAGTTTCCTGGAGACGTGGAGGCCCATGGTGGATCAGAATCAGTTAGATGGGACGAGGGGCGACGCGGATCAGAGTATATCTTGGGAGATGCTCGAGGCTCCGGTCGATCAATCGGAGCCGGACGCGGCGAAGCGAATTGACGATGACAAAAAGATGATAATCAGCGTTATCAGTGATCCGCGATACGCCGCGCTGATGCGGGACAGGATAAAGCGAGGCTTCGACGTCGGATCCGGCAGTCTTCTCACCAGCATAGCGGGCGGAGTGTTAACCGGAGTCGCGAGCGCATCGAGCGGCTCCGCAGCGAAAGCATCAGCGGGCAGCAGCGAGTCGGCGTATAAACCGGTATACGGTGCACCTTCAGTGGAGCACTATTCGGTAATCGACATTTATATTCAAGTATGAACTTTCATCTCGCGTACTTCGCGTTCCTTTTAACTTGAATAAATTTTAATACGAATAGATAGTAATAGAAATAAAAAATAAATAAAATAGATGAAAAGAACAATTTATCTAGAAATTTAGATATATGTAGATCTAAAAATAATTTTGTTGAACCGCATCAAAATAATTATATAGGAAATTCAAATATGATGAGTAATGCTGCAAAAAGTTTCGACATTCTAGCAACCAGCTTGAGAGTTCTTACATCATTATTTTGATAATACAACAAAATTATGTTCTGTATCAATCTAAATTTTTTGACACTTTAGCAAAATCATTCTTTCCGTAGAGAAAATTATACTTTTAGACAGGAGACTTAGGAAAAAAGAGAAATTGGTTTGACTAATTGGTAATGCTCTGCCAAAGTTGTCAAAAGGAAAAGTTGTTATTTATGCTGGAAACGTGATATAGGTCATCCATATTGCCGCAAAGGAGCGAAATTCTAACTGGTTCTTCGTTCACTGTTTGCCTTTTTTCATTATCCGTGCTTCTAATTGCCTCATGATCAAGATCTTTCTCTTTGGATATCGCGATACGTTCATAGCAATTAAAGTAAATGACACTGCAAAGTGAAAATCACGGCGTCGCACGTTAAACAAGCTATTATGCGGTGTAACGAGCGATTTAACGCAACGTCAATTAGAAACTGAATGGGAAAAGGATGTGTCGGTGAGATGAGATGAAAAAGATATATCACTTCCGCTATTTCGAAGTTTTACATTTTCTTACGCAATAAATTACAATTTAACGTTGTGATTTGACATCATGATCTTGACATTCGATCTCGTTATTTTCTTCAGTACGAAGAGAAACCATTCGGTCCGTGGGAGTTCAAGAAGGCGATTTTTGGCACCTTGTTCGAAGCTCTCAAGGCGATTGGTGGCGGCGTGTTGGCTATCAAGGGTCAATTGGTCAAGGGAGGTGGTTACCTGCTGGCGGGCAAGGGTAAAGTTGTCAGCAAGGCAGGGGACGTTATCACGTCCTTCGGTAAACAGCTGGCGGCCAGCGCCATAAAGTCACCAGAACCTTATTATGGTCATCCACCGGTTCATATAGGTAAAATCCCGCAGCAGATTATTTATATTTAAAAAACGTTTTTGTGATGCATAAAAACGTTAAACAGACGTTATTAACGTTAAATGTATATTTATTAAACCATCGAAATGTCTCATAACTATAACATAACTATATATCAAGTCTATAAACATGTTTTAAAGTAGTAAAAAAATTTTAATGGATCTCGTAAACGTTTTATAAAACTTTTTTTATAACGTTTATTAAACAGTTTAAAAAATTTAAATCATAAACGTTTATTTTTCAACGTTTATTAATTACGTTTATTACAATACATGATTTTAACATTGTTAAACGTATTTTGAACGCAATTGTTTGCTCGCGATGCACTCTTCATCGAATAGGATTTGTCGAGGTTTTCGATGCCATCATTACGATGATAAAGGATCGATTAGAAAGCTATTAAAAAAACTGAGTTGCATTTGTATGTACCTGCAAATTACAACGTCGCTCATACTAAAAACTTGACGCATTTGCTTTCTATTGTACGCTCACCTGTATACCCCGTATTCAGCCGATTAGACGTGAAAATCTATCAAGGATATATCATTTTATATCAAGAAATAGCAGTCTAAATAGAAAGTCATTTTAGTATTTAGTACGAGCAGACTGGTTATCCATAAAGCCGGACATTCACGATAATCACGCGTCGAGGCCTAACTGAGTATTATCCGCTTTTCTCGAATCCGTTCGAGAAACGATAACAATCGAGTGTTATAATCGATAAAAGAGCCTCGAAATAGATCAGTATAAAATGTTCTTTAGCGCGAACATGTACTATTACTGTTGATCGATAGTGCTCATAATCATATCCAGATCTAATCATTGGATTAATCGCATTAAAAGTGAGATCTCTATTTCTTCTCGTGCATGATATATTTGTCATCAAGTACTTTCTTTTGAAATTACAGGACACGATCCCGGCTACTCAGGGCCACCGCTACCAGGCTCCGATGAATATTCCGAAGCGCCGAATGACTTCTCGCATGAGGCCTACAGCGTGCCATCAGACAGTAGGTTTCACATTCCTGTATATGTAATTGTAACATTGCAAAGTTTATATTCCGTTCACGTATCTTCGTGCCTTTCTAAGATCTCGGTAATTAACTCAGGGTAATGATTATGCGATTGATAAGTGTAACTGCTTTCATCTAATATATTTCCGCCGTTGTATTGAGCGATTATTTAATGAGAAAAGAAAACAGAGCTTTAATATGGAGCAAAAGGAAAGGATTAAAATTAATTTTAATCTTTTAAATTATTTAAATTATTTAAAAATTAAACAATAAATCTTTAATTTCTCCTCGAGCATTTC
Source organism: Wasmannia auropunctata (assembly GCF_000956235.1). Lineage (NCBI taxonomy): Eukaryota > Metazoa > Arthropoda > Insecta > Hymenoptera > Formicidae > Wasmannia > Wasmannia auropunctata. The sequence continues at coordinate 1,844,035 of NW_012026793.1, read as the reverse complement.
GAAACAATCAAATTGCAGATGCTGTTAAATCCCTAAATTTATTCGAGTCATAATGCAATTTGAATTTCGCTTTCACGAATAAATTCTACCACCGGACGTCGATGTAATCTGACAATTATAATGCCTTTGGCTTTTTGGTTCGAACACCGACACTTTCGATCTTCTCTCGGTAACACATGTTAATGCGCTCGATTACGCCCGAATTTCCCTTTCCGTATCGCACGTCATCATCGCCAAAGCAGCGCGCGGTGAATGTCAATGTCCTCCTTCCGGAAGAACGTATAGTTTCACGATCCACGAATGTTTTTCCCATGAATGTATCAGCACACGCGACCTTTCACTTTCCCCGAAAGTTGGCGAGAGAGATGCAGCGGCTACACGGTAAAGCCTGTTTCCTGACATACTTCTTCAATTTCTTTTTCGATTTTGTGTGTACGTGCGTACTTCCGTAACGCATGATGTATATAATATGTCGAAATCATCAGCGAAAGTATATTACTTGGGCAAAATACGGTGATTATATCGAATATTTGGGGAAACTCTTTAATTAAAAAGTAAAGAGATGGTTCCACGTTGTCACTTGTACCACGTCTGAAATTCACTTCTCTAGAATTTACACAGGACGTGACACAAACGCACTCCACTCCGTATTGTGAGAAATCCTGTGATAGCTCCCTGCATTGTATGTGTAAGTGTACCATCCGTGTATCGAACGTGCGAATGTAGAACTGAATTGTCATGTTACTCCACACTTGGCACTTGCCCGACGGACGTGTATTACAATATACCCTCACTCGGCACACGCGCAACAACGTGCTAACAACTGGTCTCCGACAGTATCCGCTTTTATGCTCCAACTTGACTAACGAACTCGTACTTAACGCACACACTCTCAAAAAGCACACCGAATAAACTTGTCGACGCGACTGACGTGACGTCACGTTCACAGACCACGGCCAGGGAGGCCTGCTGATCGTGACACCGACGAAACCTGACCTGGACAAGTACAACGATCAGCATACGAACGCGGCGGTGCAAGGCGGCAATCCGGACCCGACCAAGAGCTCCGTCTTCAAGAATCTCTTGAACAGTATACCGAAAGGTAGCGTGGGCCTCGGTTCGAAGGATCAAATCGTAGCCGGCCAGGACAGCCTCAACAACAACAACAACAACCACGTAGACCCTTACCCTCCCGCCCAGCATCCGGTTCCGACTTACGGTGACCGTATTCCCGACAAACCGGCGTACGGCTACGAACAGCAGAGTTATCCCGTCGCTCAAGACGGCGTATACCAACAGCCCGAACTGCCGCAGCTCACGTCGCATCAACACTTCTCGAATCTGGGCCTGGACCAGAATCTCGGCCTGGATCTGCAGGGATACCCGCCGCTGCAACAGATTCAATACCCGAGCCCGTACGGCTCTCAGCTGGACTCGCCCAAGCTGCCGCACGACGACGGCTCGTCGGTCTACGCGAGCTTGTCCGTGGACACCGAACCGCAGGTCGCGCCGCTGAAGGTGTCCCTGCTGGGCGGCCATTCGGACGTCCTCTCGGAGCTGCCCAAGCTGCAGCCGCACGTGGACTTTCACGGGCAGCCCGAGTACGGGAACTACCTTCACGGCAGCCTCGGCGGCCCGTTGAGGGTGCCGCTTCTGAACCCGATGCCGTCGGCTTACTACTGGCACAGCCAGGGCTCGTTGATACCGACCTCGGCACTCGGCACGCTGGATCACTTCCGTAAGAGGAACGTCCTCCAGAGGCGGGCCGCGTACGCCAAACGGCTCGCGCGTTACGCGTCGTTGCAGAGGCTCCATCGGCTCTAGGGGTCGAGGCAAGTAACGGACGTCGGCGACAAGTACGATGGAGGCGCGTGTGAATAATTCCTTTCCAAAAATTTCTTAGGTACAATAATCCTCGAGTGTGACGAAGATTTTTCGACGCCGAGATTTCTATCTCCCATATATGGTAAAATGGAAACTGCATACCTAGACTGATGTATTTATTATATAGCCATGTGACGCCGTGTTTTTCCATTTCGCGTGTGATAAAATTAAATACGTACTTCCATGCAGGCGGTTACGCATAAATATACATACATTGTACACGGTACATTGAACACGTATTTTTACTGAAAGCTAGACAAACAAATAAGACTAATATTATCTAAGCTTTATACGAAATCGTTGCGATTATTCGCAATCAAAAAATAAAAATTGCTTCGGAATGACACTCGTAGATTCATATCAGGTTTAATTAAGACATATTTGCAAATAAAGAACGTTTAATTTCTTCATGAGGAACGAGCAATTTCTCCGTTCTGACAAAATAAATTAGTTTTGGTAGGTTAAAGAGATTAATGAGTTTTCAACAAAAGACATGGGATTCATTCTGCCTTCGTTCAATTTTCAGTGAGAGACAAAGGTGGAATAATTTCCGTGTAGATTTATGTCTCTGCTGGAAAGCTTCCAATATATATATATATATATATTCCTGTGATTCTCGTGACAGATTAATATACCAATGTGTAAACAATAAAAAAGGACATCGGTATTTATTTTATTGTATGCACCGTGCTCTCTGTTGCAGTCTACGCGTTCGCGTATTATCCACGTCCGGCCAGATACAGGTACAAATGGCTGTATCCTTATGGACGATAAGAACTCTCTCGTCACCGGCCGCGCTCACACACGATGGGGACGACGAGGGAGAAAGGAATCGGCGAAAGCGGATCTACTGGATACGTTTCTGAGCCAGCACAAAAGACCGCCCACGTATCCGACGGATATACCTGTGTACCGTTGGAACACATAGAGTTCACGACACCGAAGTGTGTCGTACGTATAGTTATACTGTGTGCCTCGAAAGACCCTTCTGTTGAACGGAGCGGAGATTTGAAGATGCTCCGTTATCTTTTGAGACGCTCCGTATACAACTCGGTCTGTCGACAGAAACGAGCGGTTTCTGTGGGCAAACCAGAATGCCTGAACCCGAATATTAACGAAATAACATCTCTAACATATGTAATTATATAGCAACCGTTGCGATTGTATAATTATTTAATTTGTGATAAAGACTCTTTAGAGAAATGTAATACTGTAAGTAATACTATAAGTGTTAAATTGATTAGTGATTATATTACTTAATTTGAGTATTAAAAACACTAACATTACAGTGAATATTAAAAGCTACGAATAATGCTTTTAATACTCAAACTGATGTAATAATCTGAAATATCACTAACCAATTTAATACTTACACTAAATTTTTCTGAGGGACTTTCTAAGTTCCATGTTCGCCATTCGCGATCGAATATACGTAAGTCTTGAAAGGACACCAAAATAAGCCATGAAGCCCATGATAGGGGACACCAGAATAAGCCATGAAAAAAATGGTCGTAGTATCTTATGTATTTGTTAATTTCTTTAAAAAAATAAATAAATGTAAAAACGATTTTATATTAAACGTCTATCTGAATTTTGTACAGGGAAATATATTTACGTTAGAAAACCTCGATTTTAATTATTTATACAAATGTATTTAAAACCCACAATCGTCAAAATTATTGAAATTATAGAAATATCCATGTTGAAAATCACATGAAAATTTCGTAGGGTGCAAATTGAATGTCGCGTGATCAATGCTCAAATAAAAGAACAAGTGTTAAAAAGGGTTTTTTAAAAAAGAACTGACTTGTTCCACTGATTGTGACAGATGATGTCTTGTTCCACTATCTGAAGCATTCCGAGGGATTTGTCTGTTCTTTTCTGGGCACTTTCGCTTCGCGGGCTTCGCTGCAAAAAGATACTACCAGCGACATCTCTGTTAAAATTACTAATTCAGTTTCGATATAACTTGCAATTATTTGCCAAAGTTCTTACATATTGCGCTCACGAATCAAATTTTACTTTATTTATATTAACAATTGTTAACAAAATATTTCTAAACCTATCCTTATATCTTATTTCATTATTGTTAGTTTATTATAAATAAAATAGAAAAGAATTATTTGCATATTGAATTGGCACGATATATGGCGAAAAAATCGGGCATAGATAAAATCCAATAAAGTTTTAATATTTTTTTTTTCTAATCCATAGTATTACTTCGAATGTTGTATAAACAAGAGATAAAGATTCAGCATTTTCTAATCGTCAAAGTATTGTTCGGATTATTTATATGTATATTAAAAATAAAGACGGACGAATACAAAGTACAATGATTAATAAAAATAAGCGAGAAAAAATATTTTTGCATATTTTATTGTATGTATAATGTACATATAAACACGTACGTTTTTCGTGTTTCACTTAGGGCTTGCGTTTTTATTAAATTTTAAATTCTTAAATTGAAAATATATTTTACGTATAAGAAAATTTCTAAGTTTAATTAAGTAATATAATATAATAAAAATAAAAAGTGCCAGTATAAAATTGCATTTGAAAAGATTTATACTTTTAGACTTCCATCAAGAAATATCTAAGATAACTTTATCATTATACTATTGTCTATTACACATACAGTTTATATATTTTGTATGTACGTATATATACACACATAGCACGGAATAAAACCAACCAATATACATAACATGGAACAAAGTCGAAGACTGTGTTACTCGCCGGAAATATTCGTAATCTGTGAGAGGACATGATTTTCGAGTGCGCATTTTTTCGAGAATAAAGCCCCAGCAATCTTGAAATGTGGATCAGGTGGATGTAGCACGGACACGCACCACAAATCGTATACCCGCGGTGCAGAAAAGTGAATGTTGCTATGTAGTTTACAACCACTTCTTCAGAGGGCGTTAGTTGCACAAGGCCGTCGTGTTCTCTCTGGTGGACTGATGGTACTGGTGGTATCCTAACCTATTTTATTTGGTGAAAGAAATACGTCGAACGTCGGAGTCAGACGTTCAGTGAGATCTGCACAGGGCTCATCAGGGAGATTATTTCAAGAAACTCCACCTATTTTTCTTCTCAAGCTTTGAAAAGCAATTAAGGTATAATGACAATTTTTATTTTACTAATAATTGTTACGTACAATTACAGTGTACAAGTAGATACAAGTGATAATGAAAGAGAAAAAAATTGTTTTAATATAAATTATATTTATCCTGTATATATAATAATTGTTTGTAGTCGATGTCACTAGATATTTATATTTCTAACTGATTTTACATATAAATTACAGCACAATGGGAGAACGGAAGGGAACAAATTTGTACTATCCACCGGACTATGATCCCCGTGCCGGTGGCCTCAACAAGTTCCTGGGCACTCACGCGCTGCGTGAGCGAGCCCGCAAGATCCACATGGGAATCTTGATCATACGATTCGAGATGCCCTACAATATATGGTGCAACGGATGCGGGAATCACATTGGCATGGGTGTTAGATACAACGCGGAGAAGAAGAAGATCGGAATGTACTACAGCACCCCGCTCTATCAATTTCGCATGAAGTGTCATCTCTGTGACAATCACTTTGAAATAAAAACAGATCCTGCTGTAAGTTGTAATTGACATTGCAAATTCGATTACTGCTTTTTTACTACATTTACTAATTTGCCACTGCTTTTACAATCTGCCTGCTAATGTTTGTTAATATTTTCTTTTGCCTTTTTAGAATCTGGATTATGTCATAGTGAGCGGTGCGAGACGTCAAGAGAATCGATGGGATCCTAAACAGAATGAGCAAGTGGTACCTGAGACGAAGGAAGTATCGCGCAGATTGTACGACGATGCAATGTACAAGTTGGAGCATGGGATGGAAGATAAGAAAGTAGCGAAGTCTCGAGATACAGCGCTGGAAAGTGCAATAGCCTTGAATGAGAGTGTCTGGAAGGATGATTACAGCTCGAACTGTGCTGTGAGAGCTTTATTTCGGGTATAGCCATCAAATTTATTTTTATAATACTACTATTTATAATTTTTTTTTACACGAAATGTATTTATTATAAATAATAAATTAAATTAACTGACTTGTGCATTTCATATTACAGGAAAAGAAAAAGGAGCTCAAGAAGAAGCAAGCCGGAGATCATGCATTGCTAAAAAAGACTGGATTAGATATTGACTTGGTAAACGAACATGAGGATGACATCAAACTGGCAAAATTACTCGCTCACAAAAAAGGTAGGTTATTCAGCACTTAAGCGAACTAAAATGCACATTTTATTATACACTTATGCTTTAACGAATTCTTTCTTTTCAGATGCAAGGAAAAAAGGTGGCACGGAATTGAAACGGTTAGTCTCGATTGTACGGTATAAAAATAGAAAAAAAATATCTTCTTCGAATGACCGATTGAAACTACAAAGCCAGGAATCGCCAAAGGTACAGGAGGTAACAGATAACGCTACTACCTCCAAAGCCAGTAGCTCGAGCACATCTCTGGTCAATTACGACAGTTCCAGCACCGATAGTGACACTTAGAACTTTAGGTACCTATCTCGTGGAAGTGATATGTACGGTATATAATATATTTGTAAATAAAATGTTACAGAAACAAAAAACTAAGTTTTGCCACAAGATGCACTAATATCAGGAATAAGATGCGGCACAATACGTAACGAAATACAAAAAGTATTTTAATAAAAAATATATTTCTCGAGAATGATCGTAGCTATAATTTTCCATCAAGTTACATGCTGGAAGGATGTTTTACGAAAGATCGAAAGAAGCCGTCGCATAACGGAGGCGTGTAATGCTTCCTAAAACTACATTGCACTGTAATTCATTCTTCATTCTTAGAATACATATATTCCTATTATAAGATACATAACAGTGAATAAAGATCTCTCGTAATGATCGAAGAAGTTGAACTCGTGTCGGATATCAAAGCTTACAAAGAACAGATGTATTGTTTTTGCTGGGCGTTACGTTTATATTCGTGTGTCTAAACATCGACGACGGGCTGCTGCTCGACGATCGCCGCGGTCGGAGCCGGCAGCTTCCTCTTCACCACGTAGATCTTCTTATTGGAGAGACACACGACGTAGCAGTGATCCTTGTACTTGATCGATATCTTCTCGAAGGGATCGTGCAAGGGGAACGCCTTGGGATCAACTTTACTCGTCAGCGTGACCAAACTGCTCATGATATTTGCCACTCTTTCGTCATTCTCCAAATCTCCTCCGGACTGCAACACAAATGTGGAAGATTCTACTTGCCGTTACAAGGAAAAAAGGAGGCGCACTGTCGGAGAAGCTGCATCTTACCGTCAACACGGCACCGTCCTCGGTTAGTACCAAGAATCCGATTTGATCAGGTATGCGCTCCAACGCCAGCATCTTCTGCAAAGCACAAAAGGAGCACCCGTTCTGTATTGGCCACGACGTAAAATTAGGGGAGAAATAAACAGAAGAGACAATGACGTAAAATAAGAATGTGAAATCAAATTGAAATATAATTAGTCTCTCTTTCTGCTTATTTGCAATATGTATTTTAGCGAGTTACATACATCGTTGTTTATCCTAACCTACGCAATGAAGACGGAAAATGGAAAGTGAAAAAGCTCGTTGGCTTACGTATGATGATAACGTCAATGAGCGATGAAATGTCATGCATACGAGAGATTGATAAACACGCGTCTCGGCACTGACGAGAGTGACGAGGTAATATCAAATCAAAGACGTCGACGTAGCGGAATTTGTGAAAATTCACTCGAAAAGCTTGCGGCGTACCACCGTGCACTAACGCCCTCTCGGGAATCTTCAGTGACTACCTCGAGAATCGCAGCTATATCGACAGATTTGTAATGGCGGTCAGTCAACGGAACGCGTCGCGTCGTTCGTGTACGTTTTCCCGTGATTCGTGAAAGCGAGTTTCGCGCGCGAGGTCAACTCGTCGCGAAGTGTCAAGTGTTCAACCACAACGCCATTCATCATCGTGCAGAATTGCTGCTGGATGCCGTGGTATCGCGACGTCGATTGACTTTCTATGCATCCGCGGAATGGACCGAAATCGCGTAGGTACATACGCGCCAAAGCAGCGGATTCTGGCTTGCCTCTGGGTACTTCTGGGATCTTCAAACGATACTTAATCTAAAGGCTCTTCAACCTCGACGTTCTAGACGCACGCCCAACACACTGGAACAGAAAATTCACGCCTCAGTAGGGTATGTAATATCATTAATAGCGCGAAGATGCGACAGTTTCGTTAGGTGTACTTCGTGCGATCGTAGCGTCGACGTTGCTGGACGGTACATGGCATCAGTGACGCGTTGCATAAATGTTTCGTCAATTAATTACGGTAGTAATCGGCAGTAATTTCAACATTTTTCACGTAAATTCTCCGATCGCAACTTCTCCAATTAGGATAAATATATACATGTATTTTACGTATTTAACGTATGATTCACTATGGCAACGTGAATTATTTGCCTCGTTATATTCGAATTACAATCTCTAGTCACTGAGAATAAATAAAATATTTATTCTAATAAATATATATATAAAAATAAAGGGGGTAGAGTATTGGCAACGTCGAGAAAAATATCGAGCGATACTTCGCATAATACTGCCAGGATTTGGCAGATTTTGGTTAATTCTAAAAATACAAGGTTTTGCGGATTATATATACTTAAACGCTTATGCAAATATTTATCACGAAAAGTATATAACTTGGCAGGGAGACGCTACCGCGTCTCCTGTCTCCCGATGTGGATATTTCCCTTGTCCCTTTCGCTCTGTCGATGTGTTATCGTATTCCGTTACCACTCCGTCAGTGATAAAGTAGAAATCTATTCCAGGTAGCATGACATATACGACGCGAAATCTAGAGCATAAAGCGACGATGATTCTCAATTCCCGTATATTATCCATATTCTACTTTTGTACTTTGTACAATTGTATAAAATACAAAATTGTGTTATTAGCACAATTATTAGCGAGAGCGACAACGCATAAATTGTTCTTATATTTATACGTGCAGGAATGCATTATAGTTACGCGTCCACGAACGCGCCATCCACAGAAAGATCGCATACAGAACAATCGCGGAAGTATATCCTCCGGTTAGGTGTGTATACGTTTACATCTTTCATTGCCGAAAATGTTCGAATTAAATTAAAAAGCGTGACGAGAGTGTCGCGCGCAGGGCGGCCGCGCGCGGATCGCACGCTTGCGCGACGCTCGCGCGCCAGTGGTTCTCCGCGGGCGCGGCGCGACCCACGTCCATTCGTCGCGCGTCCTCCGAGCGCGGCTGTCGCCGGGTCCGTATGCGAGGCGCGCCACCCGTTTGTACGCCCGTTCCGTGCGCCGCAGACCACGTGGTACCGCGCGGCCGCTTCGATTCCCGATCGCGCGGCGCGCGCGAACCTTCGAAGCTAATTTCACGCGTACGCCGCCCTTCCTCCCTCCACGCGCGTTTGAGTTTCGCATTCGCCCTCGCGATCACGGCGTTCCTCGCCGATCGCGAAAATCCGTTCGACGGCGCGGGAGAGGACGTCGTTGCGTATATACGGAAATAAACCTGTCGAAATTCGAGTTCCCGACGAGCGCGAGTGACATGTCGACGGCGAGGAGCGGCTATTGATCCCCGCTCCGTGTCCCTCCCGTCCACATTCGCAAGTGCGTGCCAGTGCAGGTGATATGTCCAGGAGGAAGCAGGCAAAGCCTCGATCTCTTAAACGTAAGTCATTATTACAACATTATATTTGTTCAGTATGAATATTCGATGTTAGTAGCCATCCCGATATCTCTCCCCCCCCCCCCCTCCCCTCTCTGCATTGAAATAATGAAATCAACAACAAATATTAATTAAAGATTGAGCATGCGATATAAGTAAGTTAGCATGTAACTTCGTTATTAATTTTATCTATTGTTGTCAGAAAAAATATCTCAATAACAATTATATTCAACGTGTTTGCGGGTTGACTGATTCTTAACGTACGCAGTCTTGTGTGAAGTATAGCTTTTAAAATTATTTCTATCTTTATGGAAAACAAGTCATTACTCGTTCGCAAATCTTGATTACAAAACACCCCAATCTAAAGTGATTGGTCGAGAATTGACTAATTATTTCTACCCAGCGGGATTATACAAATCGAGATAAGTTAAAGTAGGTACGTCATGCGCTATGCTTTTAATCTCAAAATAACAGATAGTTCTAATTCATGATAATACTAGAAATCTTCGCGATTCATCATATCGAAGGAGAACAAAAATGGCAAGGGAAGGAGGGAAGCTTTGCGCGCGGGAAAACGCGAAGGGGGAAAAAATCAAAATAACACCAACGCGAGAATCCACCGTTTCCTAGGCGGCTTCGTGAAATTAACGTTTATGAGCTTTCACATTTGTGTCGCGAAGATACGCGAATAATAGGAAAGTTCGTCGCAAGGTGCTTGTCCGTGTGAGAGAGAGAGCGTCGTTGTGCGGAGGGAGAAAAAGAAGTCTTGGCTAAAAGGGTGCTTCGTGAAACTTCCAGACACGTGCAACCGTGTGTGCCCCGGACATAAAAGTAACGTACGATACGAGTGCCAAAAGTCACTATTGTTGCAGAAAGTCTACCGTAACGCCGTAGTAATTACAAAAACGGCCAATATTATTTGAGCAACTTTAAAACTTGAGGATTCTACTTTTTTTTTTTTAACGATTGTACATTTGCATTTCATGATCGTACGTTGTAATATTATGTTACATTTTATTTTGGCGCAACACAAGATAAAGCGTGGTTTGTAGTATGATTTAAAAAGCAGCAAGTAAATAATCTAAAAAAAAAAAAGATTTTTCGTTCCCGAGTTCTTGACATTTTATTTCCGAGAAAATAGATTGAAAACTTTGTCGTTACAATATAATTTGATTGATATGTTTGTTACTTACACATACATATTATTCATTTTTATTGATTAAAAATACTTTCTATGAAAGTATCTTAACTCTTAACCTGTGATCGAGTTATCACAATTGTAAACAAAGAACTTGTCATTTGCTATATAAAATTATATTATTATAGTCATTGATTGTAATAATCTTATTAATTTTTTAAATTACGGTTAATTTCTTAAAACTGAAAAATACATAATTGCTCCATTCACGAAAAGTTTATTTTAGCCAATTGTTCATTTTAACGATATCAATTATCGAGTAACGCAGCGTTTGTATGTCAATTCGTCACGGTGAATAGCGAAAAACGGAGACAAATAGAACGGCAAAAACCGTCGAAACTTCTGCCCCAGCGTCATGCGGAGGATGTTGGATTGTTGGAGCAGGTCGAGAACGCGCGTACGTGCAACCGAATAACCGAAATACAGTGACTGTAAAGATTGAAAGAAGGAGAGAGAAAGAGATTAGACGAAGAGGGTGAATGCTCTGAAAGAGGCGAGTCATAAATGTAGAATAAAGACTGAGAGAAATGCAAAAAGCGAGACAAATAAACGTGGAAAGAGAGACGACGAGAGAAAGGAGACGCGTGTTCGCGAATAAAAGAGAATAACAGAAAGAGAAAGAGAGAGAGAGAGAGAGAGAGAGAGAGAGAGAGAGAGAAATAGGTGAGGGTTGATGAAACGTGGAGGATAAAAGGAGGACAAAGCGTGTCTCTCACCGTAAAGGATAGTGGAGAGAAAGAGAAGGAGATGGAGAGCGGGACATCAGCAGACGTGAACGGTTGGAGGGCAGAAAGAGAGGAAATGGGTACGCGGGATAGATAGAGAGGAAGATAGAGGGAGAGGAGAGTCAGTAGTCAGCCAGGATGGAATTAGGTGGAAGCCCGCGGGAGACCGGCGCTCGTCCCCGGGGAATCCCCGGCCTCTGTAATCACCAGTTCGCCTATCCTATCCAATTCTGGTCGCACTCCTCTGTCTCTCTCTCCCTCTCCCTCTCTCTCTCTCTCTCTCTCTCTCTCTCTGCTTCTCTCACACTCTCTCTTGTCCTTCCTCGTCTCGCATTTCCTTTCGCACGCGCATCTCTCTCCTCCAGCTTTCCAACCTCTTCCTACCTTCTACTCCTATCTTTCCTTCCTCTCTCTTCGTTCTGTATCGTTTCCGCCAACGATTTCTCTCCTTTCCTTTGAGCTCTTCGCTGTTTCTTCGAGTTATTCTCCATTTCGACTCTCCGCGCGCAACAGTTCCTCATTCGTCTTATTTTTATTTTACAATTTCTCTCTCTTGTATACACTTTCTTCAGGTCCTTTATCGTTCATGCAAGAAATTGTGCCATTCTCAGAAAATTGAATATAAAAAGTGGAATGCGTGAGTACCGTTTCAAACACGATTTTTAATATTTAAATTGTACAAATTATAGACTCTTGATTTCCAACTGTGAGCTATACGTGCGCTTCAAAAATGCGAAGATCTCGCAGGCTCGCGATGGCTATACGTAGTATCGTGTGTATACGGTATAGCGCGGCCCTTTTTCCACCGAAATTGCGACCGCGCCGCGGTACTCGTATCATTTCTCGTTTGTTGGCAGAATTGACGATTGAGCGGAAACGAAAGTTTTCACATTGCTCGTTTCGAGCCGGAGCCGCTGGCTGCTCGGTAGCCACATCCGGATTCCAATAGCGGACGTAAAAGGCACTCGACTACCGAAATATTGGCGCTGATTGATGAGCAAAGAGTGTGTCGTTTCACGAATCACGATTTAAATAGAGTAAAAGTAGGGGTGATAATGTCCACTTATTCTTGTTTCGCGAAGCATTAACTACTCCTTCTGTTGATCGTAAAAGAAAAATCATTTACTATAAATAATAACATTTTCTAAATTATATCAAAACATTTCTAAAAATTTGTATTGAACTGGTATACATATACATGCACACAATTAAACAGAATTATTCTTGATCGAGAATTCAAGAATACATCATATGGATTGAATTTGTAATATAACGCATAAATTTTGTTTTAATTAGTGCAACTTTGTGATATTTTTATTTTCTTAAGGAGAATTAAAACTACTATCCCTTGAGTTTTTATTTTCTAAAAATTACATATATAACTAGTATTTCTAATAGTTACATATATAACTAGTGCATACATATGTACACACAATGATAGATCTCGCCATTTATTAACTTTCATTATTAAATATCTCAGCAGTAAAAGCTGTATCCATCGTGTCTGCAACTACGTCTATCTGAACCTGGTACCGACAGGATTGTTAGATTTATGGCCAAACATCCGGTAGTGATACGCGTGCAAATCGGCAGCAAAAATATCGGACGAACATTGTACGCGGTTTTTTTTCCCGCTTGTTTGTCGTGGCAAATAAAACCGTCGTCTTTTATCGGATCAAGCCGGACTGCTATCGCGTGGTCAGGACGTCACGAGCCAGTGGTTAGCCACGAAATAGCAAGCCGGACCGATAGTATTGCCAGTGATATAGGGTGTTGCTAATTAATGCACGATAATGAACCTGCGCGCGACCGAAGCCGTATTAATGGATTCCAATGCCCTCGTCATAACGTGGACAACCGGTAGGTAGCAGTTGAACGGAGGATAATTGCGTTAATGGGAATATATCGGCTTGCGTCGGCGAACCTCGGGTTATTCCGACTTGCATTTCGAAAATCATGAATTAAATCAAGCGAACGGACGTGAAGCGAGCAGACAGTTGGTCGAACTTCTGCCTTGTGATCAAATTTCGATAAAATTATTTCTTTTTCTTACGACTTTATTAGTGTCGAATATTGCGCTAAATAAATATTAAAATTAATTATTTTTGTCACTATTGTTAGCCTGATGGGAAAGAAGATATGATCACGTAGAAAAAATGAAAAATGCAAATATAAATTTACGAAATGAACATTCTTTTTGTCGATTTGTACATGGACGGGACACATTATTACAGAAACTGGTGGAAACGTAACTGTATCGAAATTGTTAGAGAAATCTTAATTTATCAATCTGCACAATGCATTATTAGGGCTGCATTATATATCGTATGTAAATCCGCTTGCCCGTGTGCATATGCATTTCTAACGGCAAGTATGAAGGAACGCCTAAATATAAGCGCATTATAATTGGTGAGTAGGACGCAATGACCTGAATCATGTGCATTATGCCTCAGGAACGTGATTGTAATTTGTGCGTACTCGCATAAATGCATAATTATCGTCCCGGAATTAATTTACACGCGCAGAAATGATTAACGATCCGGAGCTCGAGCGGCGCTTGCTTATCGATGATTATTATTTCCCTCCCTTTTCCTACGTTAAACATTAGAGCTGAAAACGCGATTGGTTGCAATGAAGACATGTAATTAAAGTGAAAATTATACCTTGACTCTCATTCGAACCAGAGAAAGAGAGAGAGAGAGAGAGAGAGAGAGAGAGAGAGAAAGAGATTGCTTATAAATAAAATAGTTTTGCAAAAAAAGTATAATGTCAGAAGCGCAGTTATTCGTATAATAACTGATTGTGATAATACACTCTCTAAATTTTTTGGAGTGAAATTTCACTCTAAGGAGTGAAAATACTGCCACTTAAGTGGCCGAGTGACAGTATTTTCGCTCTTTTGGAGTGAGATTTCACTCTTTTGGAGTGAGATTCACTCCAGAAAATTTAGAGAGCAGTGTAAACTAATTGGTAACATCAAATTATAAGCAATTGATAATCGTTTTATATTGATACTAGGATAAGTAAACGACAGTGCTACCATGCTACGCTCGATGTTACCAATATAACGTTATCGCACTTGCTTACGTCTTTATTTTCTTCGCGATAGCGGACTATCAGAACAGACAGGAGGCGGCCGCGCTACCGGTACAATGTAAATTTCCGGCTTAGCGTTTTAAGCCGTTTAATCATGGCTCCTCTAAAACTTAAGCCGCTATTAGTTTTTGCAGTGACAGCACTAAGTCCTCACCGGCGGTCATAATCATTATAACGCGTCCGCTAACTCGGATTAAGTTATCGGCCTCTCGTTAAATTATTGTCTAGGAAGAGCGCCCGGTTTCTATTTCTATAGGTATACGCGCGTCATGCAACTTCCAGTTATACCCGTTTCTTGCCTCTCATTACATCTCAATAAATAATTTTGTCCTCAAAAATGTATATTTTAGGTATACTTTCATTCACAATTACTTAAAAAGGAATGTTCGCGTGTTCTGTCCAACTTCGTTATCTCTCCAGCTTTGGAATTATTTTTTAATGATATAGTAAAAGCAATTAAAAAACCTTAATAATAATAACAATTTGGAAAAAAAATCGTAAAAAAAAATTATAATGCACGTGTTAAATCAATGATCTTAAAAGGTGAAGATTGGTAAGAGCACGCGGTGTTGCGGCAAATTGCAACAATCGCGACAAGGATCGTCCGTACGGAATTAGAAGACGGGTGAGATGAAGTTGGTGAACTTCGAGACGCGGGCGTCCGCGTGTGCGTGTGCTTCTTAATAGCGGGCGGTATGCGGAAGGCTGCGTGTATCCCGTAGAGGTAGGAGAGCGCGACGTTACAAAAGACATACTCGAGGACGCATTCCCGCGACGCGGCGGTATTCCTTTGAGGAGCGGCCACCCGTTGACAAGTCCGCAAACTTGGCGTCGCTTTTGTGGTGAATGCACGTCGCGCAACGGCGACGTCGATTTAAGAGATTCTCTTTCGGTAGTTTCGGTAGAACCTGCTGCCAGGGATCCGTCTACTCTCGCTCCGAATCGCGCTCGCTTATAGTAAACAATCGAGATTCGCGTGCGAATAACTTGTGAAGATAATTGCGATTTATCCAAGATTATTACGCTCAATGTTTGGAGATTAATTGCAAGAGAAAACAGAATTGTTCTTAATGCCGGATTAGTCATATATACATGTGGATATTGCGACGTGACGGTTAAACGATCGCGATATCTCTCTTTATTTCCTCCGGAACCGAAAATTACATTACTTTGAGGCTGACAAACGCGCGCAGAATCGGCGTGACAGGTACCCAAAGGTCCTCCGCAATATTCCCGAGTCCTTCAGGAGGCAGGTGCCTCGCTGACGGCGCCGGAGGGGGCTCGGCGGCGCCGTCGCCGGCGGATGCTCGGGTCCCACGGGAGTCTGAGTCCGCGTCAGAGCTACCCTGGGTACGCGGTCCCACGGGATCTCCCTCGACTTTCCTCCCGACTACCCTCTCTACCTCTCTCGACTACCCATCGCAGCAACGGCGCGGTGGCGACGGCAGCGGCGGCGGCGGCGGCGGCGGCGGCGGCGGCGGCGGCGGCGGCGGCGGTGGCTCTTCCCAATGGCGGCGGCTGTCTACCGTCTGCCTGCCTGCTTGCCTGCCTGCCTGTCACGGACTCCAAGACGTACGGCGGTTGCAACGGCGGATAGAGATATCGCGCGCGCGATCCCGGATATAACCCGCAGGGCGCTCCTTTATTCGCGTCGTATCGATTAATGACTCGCGGACCCTCGCCGACTTTCGCGAGGATCGACGCGCCCCGCGGGACGCACCCCGACGCAACCGGAAGGGTTTACCGGTGAGGTCAGCTCGTGGAACTTGACACGGAACGAGAGGGATGTTGTCGTAAAATTATCAGAACACTGCGTTAAATTTCTAACCGCTTCGGGAAATCGTTTGTCCGCGCTGCATCATGAGAATCATCGAGGGATTTCTTATCTTACATTAGCGTGGATAGATAAAAACTTTTATTTACCATATATAATCATCTATCAAATGCCGCATATGTTATCTTAATTTAAAATCGCTGACGTTTCAAAGTTTATCTTTTAAATGGACCATCTGCGTTTATCTGCTAATTTTCCGCAACATCGAGTTTGCATGCATAAAGTCTCTTTTTTTCTTGTTCTTCATATTTTATTAAATTATAACGCGATTACATAAAAATCCGAGACGATTAAGGCGCTACAAAATTCGCATCCACGTATAAGAACGGAGGCAGGCGAGATCGCCAGCCCTCTGGAAATTCCTAGGAATCAAGATAAAACGTTATTATTTGGAAGATGCGATATACTTCCACCGCGGGAGGCATTATCGAGAGACGGGGGCATCGTGACTCGAATGATCCTCCTAGAAGGGGTTAAGCCGCAATATGCAGTTATCTTGCCCGGCGTGCATGCCGAAGCCATAATAACACATCCGTTTAACGTTAGCCAGCGGAGCTCGGGGCCGAGATTGCAACCTGTATTTTCGTGAGTTTACCTCCCCCCCCCCGCCTCTCTCCGCTCGCGCGCGCGGCCTGCACCTTCTCTCCCGGACCATCTTGAGAATAGCATCGTCTAGGCCAGGCCCCGTATTACATTGGCTCGTTGCGAAACGACGTACGCGCGTTATAGGTGTATACCGGTGTATACGTGCGGAAAGGGTGCCCTGGAGCCGATACAGCCGATCCCACCCTCCGCCTTTACGATTATTGTCATAAGGGCGCACGCAGCCCCGTCTCATCGTCAAATTGTTTACGATGTTTTACGGTAAATTGAATACGTCGACGTGAGAGTGATACGATCGTTTCTCCAGAAATAATATCTGCGCACAACACCGTTAACATTTTGCTAAACATATTTCTATTTTATAAAAGATACAAGGAAATAGAAAGACATTATTTTCCTAGAAAACACTTTTCGCAATTATAAATGACGGTGAAATTTGGTTTTTACACCTAAAAAAGAAACTCGAGTGATAATCTATATAAGCACGCATCTCGCCTTGAGTCTGGGACAATTAACGAATCGACCGAAACTCGCCGAAAGTCCTCGGTTACACAACAATGATGGATGAACCATTAACCACCGCCGTAGTAACGCGAACCGCGTTTTGGCGCGAGACACGCCTGACAGCTGACAGGGTTCGTAGGGCGTCGAGGTGCACGATCGAAGGACGCGGTACCTTCGCGTCGTGTCTTCTGGAATATTTAAGCTCCACCGCCCCGTCTGTAGATTTGACGTTCATCCGTCTGACGTTTAACCGCAGCAGTTAAAGCAACGTTTAGGTCGCGATTAGGCTAAAGTCAATTTGCGCATTTCTTTTATTAAATTCATACTTTAGTTGTTTTTTCTTTATTTTTCGATAGTTGTAACATACCTACATGCGAGAACCATGAAGTCAATTTTATTTTTATTTATTGTTACTTTGACAGTTACACAGAAAGAATGATTTTGCTGAAGTATATATAGGTATCTAAAATTTAGTTTCAATTTAGATAGAGATTTAAAAATTATTTTGTTGAAGCATTAAAATAATTATGTAGGAAATTGAACGATTTACGTCATGCTGTAAAAAGTTTCGACATTTTAACAACCAGCATAGATCCTAATTTTGATACTCCCAACAAAATTATTTAATGTACTTTCGGCAAGAGGATCAAGAAAAATAGTATACGACCCATGGCCATAATGTTGGATGCCCTGACATATGTGATATGATGGCCTCGGCTGCGCCTCGGCCATCATATCACATACGCCAGGAAATCC
>NW_012026793.1:1739425-1825670 GCF_000956235.1 Wasmannia auropunctata | reverse complement strand
ACAGCCACTCACGAAGTTAGCACAACGAGAGAACAAAACTTCGAGAGATGCGAGTATCGATGTCATGCCTTTTTTTAGATAGGAAAATTCAAGCATATGGACATGAGCTAACGGAACCTTTTTTTTTAATATTATTTAATGTACTTTCGGCAAGAGGATCAAGAAAAATAGTATACGACCCATGGCCATAATGTTGGATGCCCTGACATATGTGATATGATGGCCTCGGCTTCGCCTCGGCCATCATATCACATACGCCAGGAAATCCAACTTTCTGGCCTTGGGACGTAATATACTAATTCAGTTTATTTCTGTTGAATTGCTTTTCAAAGTAAATAATGTTTATATTAACATATGCACTAAATAAATATAAATTAAATTTAGATTAAATTTAATATTTCTTGAATTAAATTGCTTTAACTGAATTATTTTAGATGAATTAACGACATGTTGAGTAGGAACAGTGGCGAACTATAACGATTCAAATTATATCTAATTTGAATCATTTTCAATTATTCTTTATGAATCCTTCCCTAATCATTCATTATTATGAGCTTGACAGGACGATTGACAAATATCTTTATTCATCTTTATAAACGCAGTTACCCGCGTGATTCGCATTCGCGAACAAATCACTCAGCAATTAGCCGGGAACATTCGCACGGCTTGTTAGCTTAATCAATCGTTAACAATGACAAATGCCGTCGTGCGGATGAAAGCTCCGATAGCGCGACAGGACGGACGGATTTTGACGCCTTCGGGGAAACTCGACGAGAGCAATCGAAGCTCAATCGTCGGAGTGGCAAGTTTACGGCGTAAACACGCCGCTGACTGTTCGCCTGCGACAATGAAAAAACGAATCACCGCGCGAGAGAGGAGAGAGAGAAAGAGAGAGAGAGACGATGGCGGACGTAGGTCGGAGACCATGATGCAAAATAACAAACGACCTGTTGGCCGCGCGGACGAGGGTGTAATTTTTAAGTTTAATTCTGCGGTCCCACGTGACAAACGGGTGGCGGTGCCACCGCCCTGTGCGCCGCATCGACCCCGATATATTTTACCGGCGAAAAACAACGGCCCGTCGTTTCGTTCTCGATGATGTATGTACAGCGAATGATTTTCCACCGACTATACGTAGATAGCTTTGTTTACAAGAGTTTTAAAAAACGATTGTCTCACACACACACAACGCGCGCGCGCGCGTAGCGTTACACGAATTCGAAAATTTTCCGCGACGAGATTTTAAAAGCGTGAATCTTGCTGTTCCCCGTGTCGTATACGCGTGTATGTACTTCACGGCAGCTGGCGGCTTTCGCTCTTTACCCGGTGATATGCAAATGTAATAGAATTAACTGGTGGCTTCTCTCCCTCCTCTGTGCAGGGGACGAAGAGTGGGACGACGGTAACGAGCAGAATGTCCTGGAGGCGGCCGAACAGGATAACGAAACGACGGCGATTAAGCGTGAGTGTTATTTGTTAGACTGCCGCGGCTCTCACATGGACTTTTCTTTAGTATTTACGTACAACAGGTGGCAACGGTTCGTACAAGTGAATCATACGGAGATAAATAGAACATGTCCTCCGCAATTTATGTAATAAAAATTACATGAAATCGCGAAACAGAAGACTCGACCTAAATTAAATCGTTTGCGTTGAATTACGCGAAATTTATTTACTTTTCATTCGACGAACAAATATTTATATTGTAAACGTTGATATTAAATAAAACAGTTTTATTTATCAGATACATATATATATACATATAATAATTAAATTATATTAAATAAATTACAAAAATAAATTTCTTTCAACGATAAGTAATTGTGCGGTCATATGTTTCAGAGGATGATGAGGAGGAGGAGGAAGAGGAGGAGCTGCAACGGGCGTTCAGCCGTCAGTCAGAAGGTAAGAAATATTAAAAATGACACAGATGAAATGAAGTATCACCGCTTCTCGCCGTTTGAGTCGTATAACTTGTCGTTGCGAATGCATTCGGCTAATTTTTTTTGCGAGGCACCCGATTTCGTAATATAATATCTCCCGGACGACTTGTGTAACGCGCATCGCGATCTTCCTCTATCAAAAAATTTGCAGTAAAATCGATGCGCATCGCGCAATGAGAACCGCGTCCCCGCGCGCACAAAAACCCTGCCTCCTTTGCGTAACAATGCAAAGAAATTGCGAGAGAAAGAGAAAGAGTGAGGGGAAAGTCGCTCGGTGCATTCTGGTGCATTACTCGAATTGCCCTACGGGCACGCAACAATGCGTCGCGATGCATTGTCATTGTTGTTCGAAGGTGTTCAAGAAGCGCGCGATCCCGCCATAAATCCCATGAATATGGGATTCCTCGGTCCCTCGGGGGGAGGAGAGAACGCGCGCGGCACGTACCTATCCCAAGCACGAGTGCATGTGCATCGAACAATGCCGGTGCATCGCGCGCATTTTTCTCCTCTTTTTCCCCCCCGCGCGCGCGGATGATGAGGCGTGCGCGCGCGTTGGGCTTTTGTCGACAGAATGACAGGATTTTAACCCCTCGTTGAGTTACAACGCGGTTGATACACGCGAATATATATGCATGTTCGATTATTTTATCGCGTGAAGTATTTCATCGGCATTCGGGGCGGGGGGGATGGGGGGGTCAATGAAAAATGCAGAAAGTGCATTTCGCAACAATGTATTTTTCATTCTCTCTTGAATGCAATTATTACATATGTCTCTTTTTTTTAACAGAATTAAATGTCAGGCGTCATTCGAAATTCCCCTGTTGTATTATAATTTGCTTCTCTTCGCGCTTTTGATCTATCCTCTTCATTCCGGTTAAATTTTATTAAGAGTGATAAGGCAAGAATCCGCGCGACTAAAACTTTTTTTTCGTTTTACACCGCAGTCATTTAATTTTCGGCCGTAAATAAATTTTCCCGTTTTCGCCTGTGCAGTGCAGGGCGGCCGCGGCCGGCGAAACGGCCAACAGATTAACCGGATAGCATCTCTCTCGCGACGTCTACTTTTCGTTTCTTCCGCAGTCTCCCGACAGTTTCTATCCGAACTATTTTTGCGCTAAGTAAAATTTCCGCGTCCCCTGTGTGCGCCGCGCGGCGGCGGCGGCGGCGGCGGCGGCGGCGGCGGCGGCGGCGGCATCGTGCCCCACGGTACCGCCCTTGTTACGTAACTAGCGAAACTGTCTCGAAAGATTCGTACCTTTCCCAAGTATCCAGCAGTTTTCCTCCCCGAGGAGGCCGGAGGAAGATCAAACCTTTATCCGCTCCCCCGTACGTACGGCACGATTATTATTTCAGGTTACCTTTCGCAAAGTGTACTTGCGCGCGCGCTTTATACTCGGAGGTAAAACCGGCTTGGAGGAGCTCGCGGAGAACGAGGTTGCCTCCCGCAGGAGGCGGCCCGCGCTCCCACGGGGGATGCCTCGTCCGTCTGCTTACCTGAAAACATCGGGCTTCCTTCGCTTCTTTAATGCTCCGTGTACCCACGCCGCTCATTAAACCATTGGGACATCGTTATTTTCCCTCCCTCCTTTTTTTTCCCTCCTCCTCCTCCTCGTTTTTCAACCCGGCGAACACACTAATGCCTCCGTTTTCACAACGATCGGTGAACGTTCTTAAAAGCCAGCCTTTTGTAACTTGTTTCTTTAAGCCTTTCGTATTTAGTCTCTATAATAAGCATATATAGATATATATTTTTTAATGCGCCTTTTTTATGGATCTGTGCTTTTTTGCGCTTCGTCCTTGAATTATCTACCCTTGAATATCCTAGGGAGATAAATCTCGCTGCGTTTGGTGATAAGAATCTCTCCACTTGAGAGAGATTTGAAATTCTTTCCGCTTAATTTACGTTTAGCATAAGTAGTGTATTAGCATTTTACTGTGACTAAAGGCTTTGAGCAACTATAAAGGCACTTTAAGCTAAATGCAATGAGAATACAGGTCAAAGTAACTGCTAAGATATTAGTACCGGAGTTAATGTTTCACTTTCGCATCCTCGAAGTTTGTCGTTTAACTCGGCGGAACATAATTGGTGTGACATACACTTTCGCATCTGCTTTTTCATCAAAACTGTTACATTCGAAGTTACGCGTCTTGATAATATTTGAAGAACAACATATTCCATTCGTCCACGCAGTATTAACGTGTACATACGAAGCAACGAAGCTAATTTTCTCTAAGAGAATTGCAAAATTCTTATATTCATAATACGGCATTTATTTCTGATATCGCGCACACAATTCAACACTTTCTACATAATACAAACATTATTCTATTTTAGTATCTTTTTCAGATTAATGTTATTAATTTTTTCATTATTTATTCTATTTTTTTATTAACATTATATTTCTTGTGCAAAAGATAAAATTCTGAAATTTTTTTAACTTTTCAATAATTATATCCTTTATGCTTTAAATATTTGGCTTTCCACTACTTTCTTTATTTTTATATAGTAATTTATTCGCTTGATATTTTCAGCGATTAAGAAACTTTGGTACTTCTAGTATTAATAATTCGATAAGCAATTTTGGTAAACCGCGTGACGCAATAACGCATTTACTATCCTAATTTATTTAAGGCGAGGTGATAATTGATGCGCAGCACATACACCCCGCTACGGCAAGAATTTCTAACGCTTGTGACATGCTATCTAACCATGCGATTATTCCGCCGAGACATACCTTAGAGATGCACAAACGCATCGATTCCTTCGAAACATCAGCTCAATCGCAAATAATATATATTCGTATGTCTATCAATAAAATTATAAGAGAGTTAAAAACGAGAATATTTTAATAAGAAATATTTAAATTCCATGGAGAGAGAAAGATTTTTCTTATATCTTACATTTTTATACATATAAAAATATATTTGTTGCGTTTGAATTTTAAATTTGAAATATTTTCCAAACGGCAATAATTTATTATATTACTAGGATCACATTTATAACAAGTTGTCAAATTGAGTTAGGTATCATTTTGGCGAGAATGGATGATGTCAAAGCGTTACTTTGGGAGCACATCGTCGAACGATATAAGTCTGTAATGGGATTTCGGTTACGGGATATCGCCGTAATATGCAGTGCGCGATCACTCTTGCCACCTGCGCTACCCTATCGTCTTTTTGAACGGAACTGGCTTGTGCGTAATCATTTTTTTCGTCCTATTAAGGATCATATGGAACTTTCTTACAATTAGCAATATTTTAAGGCGCTACATGCCAAATTAGCTATCTATATTCTATATCGATATTCTTTTTCTCTTTAAAGCCAAATTGAGATAATAAATTGAGAAATATTTTATAATTATCACTACGAAATGCTTTCTCAGGTATAACTCTGTCTGGGAAGGAAATACAAAACTTTATATACGGTACGTTATATGGTAGAGTGAATAAAACGTAAATGCGCGTTTTGCAAACCGGGAAATAATATGCGCTCGCTTCTAAAGGTATAAACGTGAACATGATACCTTGACTCACGCGGGATTGCTAATGACTTCACAACGAGCTTCCGGCAACACGACGAAGACAAATGTTTAAACGTCCTCGCGTCTGTATATTATCATCATCATCCGGGGAATATCTGAGAGAGGCTCGCTCTCTCTCTTTCTCTCTCTAAAGGTTCTAAATACGAAGACAGGAAAGTATGGCAGAGGGGGAGAAAGAACGCGAGAGAATGCGGATTAACGCCTTATTGCAACCGCCAGCTGAAGAAACGGTGATAGGGAAACAAAGACGGAGAGAAAGTGAGAGAGAAATCGACCTTCGAAAAGTCATCCCCGCCGAGACTCGATTATTCACAGCCGATTGAATGATATGCGCTCGCGATTTTCCGTTTTCCCTTTTCTCTCTCTCTCTCTCTCTCTTGTTATTACAAATGCAGTTACTTAACGATCATCAATATCTTGTACGGAAATTTAATATCGGAAATGCTAAATAATTACTTTTTTTTAGTATTAAAAGCATTGTTTGTTAATGCTTTTAATACGAAAAATAAGTAATTATCTGGCGCTTCCAGTATTAAATTTCTGTAAAAGGTATTGATAATCGCTAAGTATGTAACTGCATTATTATTAGCGCCTATTTCTATAAGGGACTCTGGAATATTTCTGTTTTTATACGGAACATTCGATCTCGGCTTGCTTTTTATGGTCTGAAATAGGTGACTAAAATGTGGAAATATGTCCTGATCAATCAGAAGTCAATTTTGACAATCACGTATGGATTTGAAGTTCCTCTCTCTCTCTCAACTATTTTTATCCGGTGTCAAATATCAAAGCAAAATTTTTCCCTACAGGATACCTAACGCAACTTCTGATTTATTTTGACTGATAATCGACTTGCGTATGGATTTCTTATTTAAAATATATATATATCTCTCTTTCTCTCGCACTGACGAATCACCGGCGAAAAGTAATGCGAGCTAAATTGCACGGTACGCAAAACTTTGGCGGTGGCCCGCCGTGGAAATTGCCGGACGGATAAGCGAAAAGTTGCCCGAGCCGCTCTTGTGACAGATTGAAATCTCTGACATTAAGAAAATGGGGGATCTCGAATTCCGATGGGGAAAGCCGGCAACTCCTCGGGCCCGATGGTGGGTGACGGTGCGCGCGGTGTGGCCCGGGGGCCGGCACGGTGCGGCGCGGCGCGGTGCGGCGACGGCGGCGGTCGGGGCAGGGAAGATTGTAACATCACTCGAAATATCTTATATCCTCCTCTCTCGTGGATTGTCTCGCAGGATATTGTAATAATTGCTGTGACAGATTCGAGTAGCTGGAAATGAAAGGGATATGTGGAGGAGGAAAACATTTCGTTTCACTTGTAATTGAAGCAAGTCATGTTCAGCATGTAGAAGGTGCAGCCTTGAGGAAAGATGAAATACAGAATATAAAAAAGAAGAGACAAAATTATAGAAAGATGCAGTTGAAAATAAGATGATTCGGTGCACTTCGTGTCCCTGCGCGTTTCTGATTTATAATAACAAGGTACACAATGTAAAATAATCAACGCAAAATAATCGCATCGAGCGGTCTTGATCTTGACTCCCCTCTGGGAAGCTGGAAAGTCCTGTAGAGCCGGTCGGTACAGCTGCGACCAAGCGGCGGCTGCGGAGGAGGTAAAGAGCGGCGGTGGAGGGGCAGGGCGGGAGGGTGGTTCGGGAGGGCACGCTCTGTGGGTGCGGCGGGGGATTAGGGGAGAAGAGGGTATATTATGGGGAATGCCAGGGGAATCCCGAGGGACCCTAAGAGCAGCCCCGTGCGCATGCGTCGAGCTGATTAGTTCTCCCCTATCTTCCTCTCTGCTCTCCGCTGCCGTCCTCTCCCTCTTTCGCGTTCCCGAGTGCTGGCAGCACCAGAGGAGAGCGCGGAGTCCCTCGGGACCTGGCCCCGCTGCCTCTTCGCGTCCAACCACCCTCTTCTCCTCATCGCTGCGTCTCTCCCTCTCCCCCTTTCTCTCTCTCTTTCTCTCTCTCCCTCTTTCCTCCTTACCTCGCCTTCCCTCCGTTCTATCTTCCAGTTTCTTCTCTCCTCGCGGGTACCTTCGCCTTTTTACGTTGTTGTGTCTTATATTCCCGATACCGGCACCCACTAATAAAACTCTCTCTCACCCTCCTCCCTTCCCCCTTCCCGCTGTATCTGTCTTCATCTCTGTTCGTCCGTTCTTTACCTGCGTTTCATCCCCCTTTCTCTCGGTCTCTTCTCCTTCCTCCTCCTCATTGGGCTTTCCACGTTTTACGTCTTACATCTTATATTTCCGATATACACAGTACCCACTAATAAAGCTGTATTCCGCAAGCCCCTATGGATTCCCCGAAACATTTTGGGAAATCGCGTTTCTATCGCGCCAGTCACATAAGGTCGCAATTGCATGTTTCGTCGGGTCGACGATGAGTAATTCACGAGTGAGGCACGAATTGACAAATTACAGAATAATTTCCCGCTTCTTAATGACATTTTCTCAAAGAGTATTCGCTCGGGAATAATACATTCGTCTTTATATCTTAAACACCATTTATAATATTATAATTGGTATAATGGAAAGAAAAGAAGTCCAAAATTAAAGAAAAAAAACATGTTAAAATTTATAATATGGAAAAATAAAACTAATTGACAGAATTTACAAAGGACGTAAATTTTTATATAATATAAATTTAATATTATTAAACATTATTAAATAATGCAATTTAATATTATTTCCGATACTCAAATCGATATGGTATAAAAGATATGCATGTGTACTTCAAATCTGTAATGAATATTCGCGACATCAACTTTTATTCCGTCAGTATAAGGATAATCAGATAGCTGCGCTCAGCTAGTCCAAAGTCCAAAGCTGTCGATCACCCGATATACGGTTCCATCACAACATCTCGGTTTCTTTTTATTCCTCGCCGGACATTCACGACGTAGCGAATCTTCATGACAAGCAGGCAGAAGTCACGAGTCTCAACTGACTCCTGATCCAGAAGCAAGGAGAGAACTGGCTCTACGTACAATGGCGCGCTTTCTCGACACGACTGTACTTGGCGATATAAGGGTGTCCCAGGTGACGAGCTGCCTCGGGCCGTGGCGCAGCTCCTACGTATCCCTCGGGACCGACTCCAAGTCCCTCTATCTCTCTCTCTCTCTCCCTCTCTCCCCTTTCTTCTCTCTCTCTCTCTCTCCTTTCCTCCTTCTCGCTCCGCTCGTTCCCGTTGTTACCCTTCATCCCCGCGTTCTCCGTTCGTCTTCCTACCCTCCTATGCGAACCTATACGAATCCTTCGCGTACCTGTATATATATTCTACCTACACACGTACGCACGCCTCCTCCTCTCCTCGTGTGTGCATCACGCGTGGATGCGGGGCGCATACACGCGCATCACGAATACGGCCGAAGGTGTGCTCGAACACACGCGGGGTAATCCGTCTTCTTTTCCCGGTTGCATCCTGCGGTATTGTGCGCGCGGAACCGGGAAACGTATTTTCGTAGACGCGCGAACTGTACCGGTTGGTGCGCGCGGCGCTCTCGCGCTCGGCGGGGTAGCTGGCTGCAAACACGGAAAATATGACACGGTCTCATTATAAACTCGCTCTCTCGACGCTGCCACTTTCCGCCCCTCGTATACGATAATACGATTGCATCACCGCGCGATGAACCCCCGGTATACGGATGCAGCCGCGCCCGCGATCGCGAGAATTCGGCGCGTTTACGTGCGCAATGATATTGTATTTCTACGTGCAGAAAAGTATTTTCGTCTCACCGGGAAAAAAAAACTCTCGGGAGATTTTGCGCCAATTAAAGCAGGAATTTCCAATTACTAAAAAATTTTATCGTATTAGAATTTCGATTTCTCAGATCGAGAAAAGATCGACAGAGAGCAGAGATACTTAATCTCGTAATTTCTGTAAACTCGAATTTTAAGACACTTATTGTTAAGATACAACTCATAATTATACACTTTCCGCAACCAGTTCCTTGATAGAAACTCGACGCCCGGCTATAGGAAGGGCACACGGAACGGGGAATCTTCTTTGCGGAACGTTACTTTTCTGATAAATCGCTTCCGCCGCGCAAAGAGGCTTTGCGAGAAGCGCTCCCAGGTGAAACGGGTATTACGAAGTGACACTTCGGTCGCGCTTTAAATTGAACAATCCGCAGCGCCGTAGTCTAAGCGACCGGAATGACGAACTCCTTCTTTCGAGAGCGCGGCGGCGAGATTAGCGCCGACGTTCCCGGAGATTAGTTCGGCGACTGCAATCGCGGCGGCTCCCTCTCTCTGGTGATGGATAACCGACAAAGGACCGCGCGGAAATACCACCTGTTATTTCTCGCGCGCGCGTGAACGAGGGTTAGATAGAGAAGAGGACCGCGGAAGAGTAGGAACTCGACTAATAATTCGTGGCACTCGTCGGGGCACTCTCTTCAGTTTTTCCCCAGTAATACTTAGTAACTCGAGGAGATAAAAGGTATCAGTATCCCAAGGCCATCCTAACGATCCCTCTCCTGCACAGACTTCTCCTGTGCATTTAAGATCTCTTCATGATGCCCGTTACTGAAAAATCATCACAGAATAGTGTCCTCAAAATGTTTCTCATTGTTCATTCGCGACTCTTCTCGCAATGTGAAATTTGACTATAATGTAATACTTATAACTTCAGAGGTACCATTGGTACCTCACAATTGATTATTTCTATTCCTTAGAATAATATTATATTTTTATAAAAGATAGGATTCTGAAATTTTGTGACTTTTCAATGATTATATGCCCTTTATACTGATGAAATTAAATTTTCATCACTTCCCCTCATTTTCATAGTATTTATTCGCTTGATCCTTTTAGTGAGTAAGTAACGTTATTATCTTGTATAGTGTTAATTGTGTATATATAAGATAGAAATAATTTCTTTACGAAAAAATGCCTTTCACAACCGGCAATCAGCGGCGCCAATAAATCGATATTCGTAAAAATATCACAGCTAATTGCGAAACTGCGTTTGTGAGCGAAATCAGTCGTCGCGATTAGATTCGCGGAGCGCCGAGGAGCGGCGAACTTTCTCGCGCGCGCGGCCCCGTGGAAACCCGACATCGAGATGCATCGCGCAGGAGAGGCGATTTCGTTTCCTCTCGGTCGACGATGACGCTCGAGGAATACACCGGTGTGCTTCTCTCTCGCGTCGAAATATGACGGAAGCAGTCGTACCCGGGGTGCCTGGGGACCCGAGGGCCAGCAGCGCGTCGCAACCCAACTTAACTTTTGCGCGAACATACGGTATCGGGTACCGCCGCTAACTTTATGCTAATCTTCCCTCCTTAGGCTGTATACCGGCACTTCGCACAATGAAAACCTGCGTCACAGAGTAAACTCACTTGCCTCGGTGTACTCAGTACTTTCCGCAGCCTCGAGTTACGCGCGTCGAATTTAAGTAAGGTATCGAAATTCTCGCAAACACGAAAATCTGTTGTCTTTGCCGCCCGCCTAATCGTATACATGAAATACATTATTAAATTAAACTCTTTTCAATTAACGAATTATCTTGGTAGACGTACAACAATCTCATATATTTTTTATTTTAGAGAAAAAGAATATTTATATGGCACAGAAAGGTTTTTAACCCGACTTTTTTTATAATATACAAAGTTGTTTATATCTTAAGCTTAATTCTTTGACAGACTTAGCGCCGTAACTTTGAGATAACGTTTTTATAGGTTGAAATTTCACCGTGACACCCCCCGTGGAGTTGATGCCGCGGCCCGCGGGATGGACCGTAAAGGGGTGCACACACCTGCGTGTCGTAAACGCGGACGTTACGAGGTCGTAAGCTCTCGCGGAACCGAGTTAACCGGGGAATTAGCGGCGGCGGCGAACTCGAAATTACGGCGCGTACGCGGCTTTTGACATGGCCAGAAAGGGTTGGACCGTGGGGCGACCCTTGATAAACGCGAGCCGCGCGTCCGTTGCTGAGGGGGCTGCGTATAAATTTCGCCGGGTGGCACGCTTCATTTAAGTGCGCCGGACAGCGGTCGACGTTAAACTCCGCTTGAACTTTCTCGACTTAATTCGAGATATACATTGCAGGAGACGGTATAGTCTCGAGGTAGGGGATGCGTATGTGGCGATCGAAGAAAAGGAATGAAGGATTATGCTGAATATTGCAGCAAATGTGTTTCTAGAAAAAATATACATCCTTTGTATAAATAACGTTTTGCTTTTATTATGCATTGTATAACGTTTTGTATTTGTTATGCTTGTCATACTTTTGTCAGAAATTGCTATACGTAACATAATACAAAATTGTTTATATCTTTCTTCGCGTTTGTAAAAATATTTCGCTTATATAAAAGCAAATGCTTTGAATATAAATAAGTACTTTTTAATCATTGAATACAAATTTCCAAGTATAAAACATTGAGACCGATTATATTCGAAGTAATGGAAGTACATGGAAGGAATGGTTTTGCTGTGGTATCTTTAAAAATTTAATTAGAAACAGATCTTGAGAATAATTTTGTTTGGACTATCAAAATAATTGTGGAACGCTTAATTGACAGTGCTGCAAAAGTTTTAACATTCTAGCAACCAGTTTGCTAGCGTCTTACATAATTATTTTAATAGTCCAAACAAATTATTTTCAGATCAGTATCTAGCTGAATTTTTAGATATTTCAGCAAAATAATTTTTCCGCAATTCGCATTTTTTTTTTTATTAAGATGCATGAGCATGAGTTTGCCATCGAAAAAATCGGTCGCGTACGAATCGACGTCGATGAAGAAGAGACGTGCCCCAGTAGGGACATCGTGCCAAATTAATTCCTACGAAGCCGCTGTCACGTACGTACACGTACGTACATGCGTACGCACGTGTACACGTATAGCGCATTTGCAATGTGTGCACGTATATACGTATACATACGTACACACGTATACACGAATAGAATACAGGGCTGATAGTCCTGCAACGGCGAAGTACAAGGAACAGCCATCTTTCTCAGAAAGAAATTAAAGTTTTCCCCGAGGTATAGTCTTCTTCTTCGTCCCCCATCCTCTCCCCCCCCTACCCATTCGTCTTTCTCTCTCTCCTCTTCTCGCCGCTATCTTAGCCGCCAGAGTCCCGGTGTTAGGGCCGAAGGAAGGTCGAAGGATACTGTCGTAGGGTGGTCGTAGGGTGGCACCGGCTAGCCCATTGGTATTGTTTGTGACGCTCCCCGGGGAGCACGGCTCCCTGCCCTTAACAGTGGCATGTGCCGATGACACTGTACCGGGTGTCCGCGCGATATCGCTTACCGCCGCCGCGCCGTCGCCCTCAATCATTAAAGCGAACGGGGATTCTACCGATTGTAAGTGATCGTCGCGTGTGCGTCGTTCGCACACGTAAAATCTTGCGGTCGATCTTCAGCCCGCAAAGATTTCACGATTGGGACACATTCTTTTTTCTTTTTGTTTTTAAATATCTTCTTTTGTAGTACACCTCTTTGTCGCGTGTACGTTTGGGCCGGGTGGTCACGAATTATGAAAGCTCATTTCACGCGCGGTCATTATGCCGCGCCAATGGTCGAAATTAGCTTACGGACACGAGTACACGCGCCGACGGTGTCTATTATTTCCGGCTGAATTAGCCGGTTCAAAAGTCGGCGGCGCGGCGGCGGCGGCCCGACGCGGCGACTGGCAATTCCATTTTCCAGCGAGGAAGGGACACACCGCACGTACTGCACTCACGTTTTATTCCGTCGGCGGTTTCGGCGGTGGCGTCGATGATATCAGCGCCGAGACGGCCAATTAAAAACGTATCAGCCGTCCGGGGCGCTTCGAATTTGAGTACCGACCGAATTGAAGAGCCCCCGAAAAATACAGGTTTCAATACGTTGTCTCGCGCAGTCAAATAGAGGCCAATTTTAAATGATACAAAAGTCCCAAATATATGAATATCTGAATCTTGACAATTCTTGTTAAATAAATCACAGTACAAATTATATGTATTTTCTTCTTAAATTATATATATGTAAAAAAATGTTTTTATATTTATATCATGATTAATAATCTCTCAATTTTTAATATAAAATTTAACGACTATTGTTAACACCCCTATACATTTTTTTAAAAAGGGGAGCAGCCTCTCGAGTTTTTAATTTAATTGTATCACGGGCTATTATATCGCACAAAATCTTTCGTAAGACGAGAGATCTTAATAAGAAAAATAATAACAATATATAATAAGGCACACGCGTGCTTCACGCAATGATTGAATTAAGCATATCTCGTTAATGAGACAAATATAAATTATAGGGTCAGCTTACCATAATAATTTGCATTGTCACGTGACGCTTTTGCTCTCCCAATCTAGGGGTCGGCGGCGCTTAATTGGGCTGTCATTATGACGCCTTATGGGACGCGGGACTCGATTTAAATTACGTAAAACGATAACGCAGCGTTAATGATAAAACGACACACGTAATTTATAAATTATTTTCCCCCGCTTCTTTATTCTCTATACAATTTATTGGTAAAACCTACGCACGATTACAAAAAATCGTGAAGTACAAATTCCTTCTTTCAAAAGAGATATAACCCTCGGTAGACATTTGTTTTCAAAGTGTATATCTATCTGAATGTCGAAAACAGAAAAATCGTTACTCGAATAATGATATGGTACTCGTAATTGCCGTTGGTATACCTAAGTATTTTTTTTTATACTTTGCCTTTGATGTGCTAGCTATACGAAATACATTCGACACTCCATTTTAAGTGCCGCAATCTTTTCCCTCCCCTTTTCGCCGTCCTCCTCGGACGGAAGGATCCAATTCCGGGCGAAATGAGAACCGGCGACCGTGAGAGCCACTGGCGCGATCCCGCGGGACCACTGGGAGCAGTGGGAAGCCTCTGTACCCGTGCTGGGGCTATACCGGGCTACGCCGTGGAGAGGGCGCTCCCCAAGGAGGTAATTACCCTCCCTGCCGCCGCCCGACCACCCACAAGCCATCGCAACTTCAACTCCTGCCGGAGTTACATGCTAATACAAAACCAAAACCGGTTCCCAACAGCTTTGCTAGCCGTTCCGTCGAATTCCCAAAATTCATATACATACGCGTGTACTTGTGTGTACATATAATATACGTATGTACGTGTGTATACGCGCGCGTGCACCACAATGACGACAGCACCGGGGGGTGCGCGAGCGCCGTGAAAAATGATGCTGGACGTCGCGGCGGTTGGACAATCGATCTCCCCCAGTATTTACGCGTAATATCTGACCGACACGGCGCGTTTAATGTATGTCGCATATCGTGTAGAAATTGCGGTTACATTTTTTTTTACTGCGAATTAAATTATCGCTCTCCCTTCCCCTCCTCCCCCCCCCCCGCTCCGCTTCGCGCTCCGCGCGAAGTGAGAATCACGTTGAAATACCCACGTTATCCGCGTTAAAAGAATTTTTCGTATTCCGCGCAGTGTCGGTGTATCATAACACGCGCGCATACGCTTCCGCACAACGGGAGTTCGCGATGGGAAAAAAAAACGTAAAAACGCATACGTTTGCTTTAAACATAAAAGCGGCGCGGGATTAATTTTGCATCTAAGGATAATAAAATAATAAATACCTGACGACTAGAAATTAGCGTGTGTGCGGCTAGTTACACCGCGCGCGGTTTTTTTTTTCGCGCGCGCGTTTTCATCCTTTTTCTCGAAAAAGAGAGAGCGACAAAATGATTATTTCTCGCGAAGGAAAATCCCCGTGTATTTTTTTTTCCAATTTCCCTGCGTCCCGTTGAACAGAGTAGAGCGAGAGTCTCGCGGAGAGTTTGTTTTTCCACAAAAAAAAAAAACTTTTATATCCCACCTGAAATTTTTATTTTATATTTCGTGCCGCGCGCGTCGGCGGGCCCCACGTCGTCGGCGCGGCGGCGGCGGCGGCGGCGGCGGCGGTAGCGGCTCGAATTCGTTTTTTAATTGGCAAATTTATTTGTTGCGTACGTCCTGTGCACGCGCGCGCCAAGCGCTCGTCCGTCCGCGCGCGACCAATGATGCAAGAATATTACGATTTTACGTTGTCCGCAACACGCGTCCGTGTCACTCGATAACATTCACGCCGCGCGCGGAATGTCGGACGTAATGGTTCGATTTGTATCGAATGACGGTATCGGATGACGGTGATACGAAACGATTTTGGAGAACGGGAAAGAGAGAGAGAGAGAAAAAGAGAGAGAGAGAGAGAGAGAGAGCGCTCGGGCGCGCGCGGTTTCTCGTTACGCGATTCGCGGCGCGAATTAAATATTCGACGTACAATCTAGGACGCCGCACAAATTCGCGATTGTGTGCCTAGAAGAGTGAATAAAGAGAAGGAGAAAGAGAGAGAGAGGGCGGGAGACTTCCTTTTTTTTCCTCTTTTCCCTTTTTTCTTTTTTTTTTCTGGTTCGCTCAGTGCATTTCGGTAACAACGACGAACTGATTACCAACGCGGCGTCCCAAGCGTGCAGCCTTGGAACTCCCAAAAGTCATACTCGTAAAAAAAAAGGGACTATTGTGCACCGCGGACTTCCGGGTTATTTATACGAGTTATCTCGTCCCCGAAGCGCCGCGAACCGAGCGCGAGCTCGCGCGCGCGCTAGCTCGCGCCGCGCCGCGCCGCGTCGCGCCGTGCATCGTTGCAGCTGCAGTTGTTCGCGCCGTGACTTACGAGCGATGATAATTCCAGCAGCTTGAGTGCCACGCGGCTTTTCGTTTCCACCGCGGTCTTAACGTTTTATTCCGCCCCGCGGTTTCCTCGGATATCGTCTTATCAGTGAGTTATTTTCGCGTTGTAGGAAGCGGCGCACGGAAAGAGGAATTAACTAAGGATTGCGACTCGTGAGTGTCTTTAGGAGATTTAGCTGTTGATCCCGGCGCGATACAACTGTAATTGTGTTTCTCTCGCTGAGAAAAATACGTATGGCTGTTTTTCTCCGCTGTTTATATTTTCTGTAGCTGTTTTTTTTATATTTTTATTCAAATTGTCGAAGAATAATCCTTTCAAAGAAATCCAATTTAATACTGATCAATTTAATATTGCTCAATTTAATACTGGTCAACTTAATACTGACCAATTTAATATTGACCAATTTAATACTCGAAAATAAGTAATTAATCAATATCTTCGAGTATTAAATTTCAGGGAAGGACGGTTTTTTTTGAGACCAAAAAATCCTTTAAAGAAATTTACTGTAGATATATTAAATTAATACTCAAAATAAGTAATTAATTACTAACCAATTTAAAATTTACAGTATTAAATTTTTCTACGGGATGCTCAAATCGTCTATATATCTCGTATTGACTTCGGACAGCTTCTTTGTAAAATTCATTTCAATCTCTCACGATCGCTTTGTGTCGCCCACTCGATATTACAGCGTCTAAATAAAAAATAATCCTCCGACGTATGAAAAGTTCATACGGAAGCCGCGAATGCACGCAAATATTTTATCATCGGTGCGCGCTAATAAAAACGCGCGATAAACCACGTCGACCGGCCTGTGTGGTGTGCCAACCTCGCTAGGGCTGTATCACTGTACCGTCGCGGAGACGCGCGGTGCAATTTTTTTCCGTCGTATCGGATGCGGACGCCGTAAAGTTCGATTATCGATGCGAACCTGGTGGCCGCTTCGGCCGCCGCGGTTGTTTCCCCGCAAGTTGTGCTTAAAGTCGCGCGTATCCCGATGGGAAATTTGAATTTTGGCCGGTCTTCCTCCCATGTACGCGAGTACGTGTGTACGCGTATCCGCGCGCGCGCTCGCGTGGATACGTTGGTCCAAGGCGGTTTCGGGTCTCCTATGCGCAGGAATGGGCTGTGGGAGCCAATATCACCGGGGTATGGCTCCCGCGGGATCACCGCCGCGCCGCTCTTTTCCACCCTTTCCCGTATTATTCGCGTCCGCGCGCGCAAGCGGCATCATCTGCGGCGCAGAGGCATAGGCCGCTGCCATCGCCGCCACCGCCGCCGCCGCCGCTCCGAGCTCGTTCCGCTCGATCGCCCGAAATCCCATGAAATTTCAATGCGGAATCCCTATTAAGAGCCCGGCGGGTTACGGACGCGCGGATCTCGGCGCCAGGCGCTAGACGGGAGACGCTGAGAGAATGATGTAACTGCCCGCGAAGACACCTTCGTCAAATCCGAATCTTAACGCTTAAATGTGAGTTTCCCGAAGATGTGAATCTTCTCGAAACGAGAATGCTGTTTTTATGAAACAAAATTCAAAATTGGCTTTCGAAGCAATTTTTTTCATGTAAATAATTTCGAGAATTTAAATTAATAATTTAAATTATTATCTGCATCTGATAGTCGATCAAATTCAATTCTTGTAAGATGGATATACTTATAATTAATGTTGTGCTAATTGTAACGTGTTTTCTGTTTTGTCAGATTATCTGCAGGATGGCAGGTCAACTTCCGTCCAAGGCCCAGATCTAGAGAATCAGAACAGCCTCGACAGCGGTGAGTCATGTTCACTCGTTAAGTTTCCAGACAGATAGCATGTAATGTGTCATACTTTGACAAGCGGGATCCTTGTAATTTGACACTTACCCTGATTGGAAACTTTCTCATAGTTTTAATTGGCTTTTCGTTTTAAAACGATTGACCGCGTTTGGGGTCGCCTAGATCCGCATAAAGACACTCGGTGATCCGTAGACTCTAATAGGCGTCCTACCATGCGATAAAAAGGGGTCGCTACCCTCTCGCGTTAGAGATTGCTCGTTCTGACTGGCAGAAAATTCGTGATGGATAAAGTCCTCAAACGGCAAACGAGGTAGGTTCCGAGACGGAAGGATTTAAGAAGACTTTTATACGAGAAACTTTGAATTACGGCGTTCGAATGATGTTCTCGAACGGAGGCGGTTTTCGCCTCGTCGACGTCGAAGGGACATAAGTACAGAGTAGAATTGACCTCAGTGGGGGCACCGTCGCTTTTATGCTCGATGGGCCCGGAGAGTCGCCTCGAAACAACTTCGATGCATTTAGGTCGAAGTGTTTTCAGTATATCCAATTCTCTTTGCGAATATTTCAAGCGAGATTGAAAGCCTTCGACGCACAGCGCACGGTTCGACCCATTTTGCAACGATTTGAGGGGTTCAGGGTGAATTAAATTTCCTTTCGAATCACCGTCGGAAATCGTTTATTAGACCGTTTCGTTTCTCGTTCCTCGTTTCTCGCTTTGTGTTGCGCATATAGTGTATTTTTCAATGCAAAACATAAATAAATACCCTAACGCGAAATTCTCGAACGAGAAAGAGAGAGAGAAATCGGGTTTCCCCGCGGCTTAGTGGGCGAATAGACAATGCTCTCATCTACCTTCTCGGCGCGCGCGAGTCACAGATACAATGGCTCCCCATGCATTCGACATATGCTCTCTGTAATTCGATTACCTTGTAACAGCCAAAGCTTTGGGTAAGGGACGGAGGGGATTGAGCCGACTTAAGTTGACTAATCTCTCGCCGGCTCCGTAGCGCGGGTAGACTAGTCCTCGGCAGATAAATCCGTGAGGACCACAGGCGCACGCTGTGCAGGGAAGATCTTTCGCTAAATTCAAAGGCGATCGTCATAGAATAATTTCAGTAATCTTTGTCACTCACCGAGGAAAACGGATTAGGATTTCTCTCTTGCAAAATTTCTCTCATGTAAAATTTACCTAAAAATAAGTTGAAACCTGCAGGAATAAAATTACAATTAATGCAGGAATAACTTTTTATTCCGTTTTTCAGTATTTTGTTTTGCAACCTCTGATAATAGTATGAATTTGTTGACTCAATCGTATGATAACGCGCGATATACTTTGTAGAGTTGCATCGCGAGAAAATTTAATCGTCTTATATATTTTGCATTTTAACGTCATCTTTAGATAATCATTCACCCAAGCCCAAGATTGAAAATCGTTCGATCCGTCAGCGAGAAAATTTCGCGGAAATGCCCGACCATCACTTTGCCGGAAATTCGCGAGACTTCTCGACGTCCGGCTCACCCAACCGCCGGTGCTCCCCGATGACTGGCGCAATAATTGGAGGATTACCGCTTTCCTGATGGTCAACGGAGTTTCCGTTTCGCGAATTCGACATACGCTTATATACGCGGTGATTCGATTAGCACGGACTAACAGAAGGATTGAGCTTGAGATGAGAACTGGTGGCGAGCCGTTGACCGGCCGGCCCTGGGGTTGGCGAAAGGGAGGTCGCCGACGAGGGGTTGGGGTCGGACGGTCGGTCAGCCAGCCTGGCCGACGGCTAGCCAGCTAGCTAACGCACTCCTGGGAAGACGTAAATGTGTCCCTTTAGTGCCAGCTTCCGTTCTGCGATACGTCCACCAAAGGGCTTGGCCGCTTCCTTCCTCTCTTCCTCCCTTCCTCTTTCTCTCTCTCTCTCTCTCTCTCTCTCTCTCTCTCTCTCTCTCTCTCTCTCTCTCTCTCTCTCTCTCTCTCTCTCTCTCTCTCCCTCTCTCTGGTGGCATCGAGTAATGTTTTAGGATCTATTGACGCACCAACGCTCATTTTGCCGCAGGATTCGTGCGATCGTTCGCTTTCTCGGAACTGATTGAAGCGTCGCGGCTCTCAGCGGGAAACTTCATCCGATAAAGCTCGTTGACTGCAAACGTGCCTGTGAAAGGGTCCGCGTACACTGTAAGGATCCACTTACGCACACCTAAAAATTGTGATTTATGCAATTTGTAATCTATATTTGTAATCCTATTTGTATTTTTCTGATTTAACCGATATGATGGCCGGGTTCATTTATTTATAAAAAATTGAGTAACATCATATTTACGTATTTTTAAACCTCCGTTTTTTTTTTCGACGTTTATCGTAGGCAGTAATAAATAATACGTTAGCATGCCACCCAAGACTAACGGCAAATTAGATGTAAGCGCTTAAAAAATAATTCCCGCAAATTGCCGCGGCCGCACATTACTTTTTTTTCCTTTTCATCGCGCTTTCTCCCGCATCAGGAGGAGGGAAGGAGGGAGGATTTAAATCGGGGATAAGTTCGCACGGGACATACAAAGGGAATGTGTAGCAGGCGCGCTGCTGTATGCAGTATGAAAGGACTAGATTTAATGGTGGTTACCAGACGTTGCCGTTTGTACATGTGGCAGTAGTAGTTTGTACTTAGAGATGCGCAAGCCGAGAGCTCGTCGGACGAGCAAACACTTAATTAACCCTTCAAGTTAGCTCTCCAACCTCTTTCTCCCCGTCTCTTTCTCCCTCGGCATCTTCCACTACATCCGAAATGAAAATAGTACTTTACCAAGGACAGTTGAGTTTGGCAAAATTCATTCAGGACGAATCAGGACTACTGTACTCACAGTAGGTATTTTGCTTCAAAAAATGCAAAATAGCATTTAAAAATAAATAATTTATCGACTCTGCAGTTTCTGAAAAGTCGTGAATCGCGCACACAAAAGCTTTTATATATGGTATATGAAATTTATTTACGGAAGAATTCAAAATGGGAGGAGTGCAATTCTTGTATATATAATATACTTGTTGTTTTAATTCAATTTAGTTACCAGAAAAAGAATTGACTTTCATATTAATTTTAACATGTTTATCAATATTTAATGTAATTATAAAATTATGTATTGTAAACATCTCAATCTTGGTATACAGCAACTCGCTAAGGATTAAAAGCGCGATAGAAGAAGTAATAAACCTGCTTCGCAAAGAGGATAATTTTACAAAGTCAAAACTCGCGCGGAATCGTCTTGAATTAAAACGAAGTCGTTTCAACCCTTCGCGACCGCACTTCTGAGGGGCTGCTTATCACGACGAGGAAAGAGAGAGGAAGAGAGAAAGAGAGAGTCACCCAACATCGGTAAGAGGCAGTCGTGGGCAAGTTTGGGCTATCCCGGCGGGCATTCTCGGATTCGCAGAGATCCCAATCTCTTAGGCGGGTCGCATCTCTTTTCGGTTCCAGTCAGTCAGTCACTTGATCCGGCTCATCCCACCTCCCCCTTCTCGCCTACACCCACCTCCGTAACTCTCCCCTCCCCCTCCCCCTGTTCCACCCTCTATACTCTGGAGACCCATTGCAACTTTAAGCGCCTCGCATTACGAGCGTTCGACTCGTTTCTCTCGTTTCGGGCTTTGCCCGAAGGCTATGCCTCCCTTCTTGCCTCTGTGTGCTCTTAATTTAGCCATCTACTATACCCTCGCCGGTCGCCGGCTCGCCACCCCCGCGAGCCACCCACCCGAATTCATTTCAGATGTTTATCTCCAGCGGGAGGAGAATCGGCTCGAAAACGGATTAACCTCGGACGATCGCGCGAGTTTCGTTTGTTGAGATCGAGTATCATAGTCCACGGCGCTTTATCTGTGTGCGCGATATCAGATTATTTCTAAATGAAAAATCTTCCGAGAAATGTTTCGCGGATATATATGTAGTATTGATGAATAACTCATATCTAAAATTTTTACATCAAACTTCTGATGCAGAAATAGATACATTATTTAAGTAGAAAAAGTACAGTTATAGCCGGACATTTCGTCAATAGGAAGAATATTGACAGATATGTACGCGTTTTATTAATGGCAATGATGTCTTTATAATGTATATAATCAACATTACTCAAATTAAGCCGGGTATTATTTTAATAACGGCCGCCGGACAAATAATTGCGATTTTACTTGTTTCGTTAGCCGATCAATTATTGAAAGTCCGAAATGAGATAAATAATTAATAATTCACGAGTAAATGAATTACACAACGAATCGATTAATGGGACTGCATACTTTAAATTGCAATTAGTCAATCGTAATTAATTCGTAATCAGTCAATGGAGCCCTTTTCAATCATGCGGGATTTCGGAACAGATAGGACTCGTGCGTAACGCGCGCAAATGAATATCATAATTTCTCCTGCGTTTTCGCATTGATCGTGGGATTGCGTCGTGCGGCCTGCCTTCGCTGAATCGCCAACGCCAATCCGCGGCTTGTAACAATCTCAGTTGACACGTTGAAAATTTAACCCGCGTCCGTCTTTGGACCCTAAGGAAGCTCCCAGAGTTTCATCATCCATTATTCGGCGAGAGCATAGCCTATCTTCGGCCCGGCATCCTTAAGAAGCCGGAATAAGTGATGAGGAGTTGCAATTTCATTATTCTTGTAATTTAATGATTGTAATAATTAGCGATCGTAATTACGAGGCTCCGATTAAGTTACGTTTGATTAGTTTGAGTGGATTTAACGGACTAACATTTCGCATTAGCAAACCGAAAATGACTTTATCTACAAAACTTAATTAAAATGTTGTGCTACTTTTCAATTTATATAACATTAAATATCTTGACATTTATAACATTATATCTCCCCTTCCCCTTCAAATCGAGATTTTATTGAAGTAAAATTCACCTAGAATTAACTAAATGATTGCTAGCCAAACATAATTATCGAATTTAGAAATTTTTATTATTGCGAGTATTTTAATATTCATTTCTATTAATGTAGATTAAAATTTAACTTACTTTTTACCTGTTTTTAGTTCTAAAAATTAGAAAAGGATAAAGAGAGTGTTGAATTAACCCATATTAATCTGCATTGGTAGAAATGGACATAAATCCTCCGTTGACGGCTTGCCGCCGCTTGAACGCGGTCTCGCACGTGAAAACGTATGGAAATGACAAGCGGCGAAGTCGACGATTCGCGGTGCGCGCCTTGCCGAATCCGCCGGCACGTTACGGCGCACCGCTAATTGACAGCGTCGCAGAATGGAAATTGTGTCAGTCGCGCGCGGGCGCGAACGGATATAATATCGATCGAGGCGCGCATCGCGCGCGCTTGGCGATGATCGCGCCGGTTAATTTCGTCCGCTCGTCGCAGACGGAGATTCGCCGCCTGTCCACCGGGTGTGTGATGCCCGGTGGTCGGTGCGACGGTTAGGTAATTAGCACGGACGGACGTGGACACGGACGGGCACTTTAAATGTCCGCCTCTAGCGGGCAACCGCCGCGTCGGCTTAACTCGCTTATTATTTAATAAACTTCGGAAGTTTCACACGCGTGCGTTCGCGCGCGCATACACATACAGCCGCGCGCCGCGCCGGCGATCGGCGGGATCGGCCAAATCTGAAATACGACCCGGCCAGGTCGTCGCCCCCGACGGCATATAACGTTTAAACGTTTCATTTGAACTTTCG
The DNA here is from genome assembly GCF_000956235.1 of Wasmannia auropunctata. NCBI lineage: Eukaryota > Metazoa > Arthropoda > Insecta > Hymenoptera > Formicidae > Wasmannia > Wasmannia auropunctata. Next base: position 1,802,050 of record NW_012026793.1, on the reverse strand, counting down.
CGACCGTTTTTAACTGCCCCACTCGTGATATTGGCTTTTTATCTATCAAGAAAAATTGTAAACCCTCCGCGAGTTGCGTGATTATAAATGCTGCGGGCATTCGTTGTTAGGGATCAGTCTTGACGGTTGGAATATTTGGGTTAGACGTTGAGAAACACATTTTTAGGAAAAGCATTTATTTTTAGGAAAAGGTTTGAAAGACAGCAATATCGGAAAAAGTATAAAAATTAAATAATGTCTGTCGTTAATTAAAAAATTTAATAGCAATTTCTATGTGCTTTGCATGTTTATAGTCTGCATTTTGCATAACGTGTTTTAAATATTGTGTCCTTGTAAACGTCTTTTCATATTAATTATTATTTCTATGAATTTATAAATATTAATAGTTACCCTTAGACTTCTGAAGCTTTATCGACTGACGGTAGGATCGATTTCTCTTCGCAGTGTAAGACATCACCGCTGCAGCGTTACTTGTCCGACGAACGTGCTTTTGAGAAGTGCAGAGGAAATATTTTATATTTTTTGTTATAGAGAAGAATAATTGCTAAATAACTCTTTTATATTTTTTCAATGAAATTTACGGACCATTTTTTATTATAATTTGATTACAACTTCACGCATTTTTGTTTTACACTACAATATAGATATAGCTTCAATATAAAAAAAACTAATGTCGGCATTCAATATAATAAAATTCAATATAATAAAAAATACTAATGTCGGCATAAAAAATTATCTGAATTAAAATGATAGTTGACATAATAATTAACGAATTGCCAATGTTTCCCATTCGAGCCATTCGTTCATCCTTCGCTGTTCGTGGAGAAAGGGTCATTAGGCACGCTCATTGCACCTCTTAAAGAATTAACACTTGCGCTTCACGCCCTCTTCCTTCCGCTCGGGCCTTCGGTCTTTCATAGCTTCCGCGCTCGGCGCTAATAAAATAATAAATACACGTCGTTGTAAGGGAGATGACGGGAAGGGGAAGGGAAGCGTCAGGAGGATTCGAGAGGGCGGAAAGCGGCGACGCGCATTTTGCACCTGCAAGGTGGAAGACCGACGCCCTCTTCCACTTCGTTTTCTTCTTTTTCTTCTTCTTCTTCTTTCTCTTCTTCCTCTTCCTTCTTGGCGTCTCGTTTTCCTTCCTTTCCCCACCAGGATCGCCTTTTACACCCCCTTACAATGCCTCGGCGTGCATTACATACAACTCGGTTATTTCTCCAGGGAGTTTTCTCACGTGAATGCCGCGAGAGCACGCACATTTGCGCGCCCGCCGACGTCGACGCCAGGTTCCGCGCGTGTATATGCGACCGTATGCGCTCACGCACACCATGATCCCCGGCACCGTGGATCTCTCTCTCTCTCTCTCTCTTTCTCTCGGTGGATCGCCGGGGCGAAAGGGTGCGAGGCGGAAGAGGGAGCCTTGGAGGAATCTCGCGCAGAAATTTCGTTTGCCACCGCGGGATTAGCTTTTGGGAATTATTAATTTTCGAGGGGAACCGCGACGCGCGCGTCCTCGTCAGAAATGCGCGATAAAAAAAGATTAATGAGATAATGCGAACGCACGGGCGGGCGCAAATTGCCTGATATCATCGCGAGTTCGTGTCCCGGTGCTCGAAATGCGCTCGCCAAATTATACGAGCGACGATTCGTGGGAATGTGAGTCGGAAATAACGGATGCTGCGGTGAAGAATCGATCGTTTACAACGTGACAAATATGAATTCGCATTTAAATGAACGGAGAGTTGAACCTATCTATTAAAATCATTGCATTTTTTTCAAAGTCGAAAGTCTGTTAAGATTTATGTAAAGAAATTATATAGAGAATTATATAAGATGTTAATTCTTAACGAAATAAATTAGACCAATGTCTTTATATATTTTTATGTATTTATATATATAATTATATATATGTATATTTTTATGTTTCTTATCCGTATTTTTTGTATAATTTTTCTATCATTTCTGCATCCATCTTCAAAATTAATCTTCCTGCTTCTGACAAAAAAAAAGAAGTCTTACCACTCCTCTTATAATTTCAAAGTCTTCAATTATTCCACTTGATTCCGCCGCCTCATACATATTTTCTGACACCCTGTTTAATCTAAATTCCATTATTCTTCGACACCGATGTATCGATATTCCTCATTCGAATCTCGCAGCAGTGGCATCCCCCGTGTGCCACGGCGTCCATGTTGTCGGGGATGTGTTAGTAGCGACGGTTCCTTACGGAGGAACGGGAATGACAGGGTGGCAGGCGGTGGTTGCAGAACGTTGTGGCGATCCCTCTATCCCCCTCTTTGCTCTCTCCTTCATACAAATACATACACATGCGCGCACACACACACACACACACACACACACACACACGCACGCACGACACCCGCGGGAATTTAGGCGAAAACTTTTGCCGGGCCGCCCGAAGGTGGCGGAATTCTTACGACGGTGGAAAAGTTTGAGCCGGGCAACTCAGCAACGTACTTTACCGCTCGGCGATTTCGCGTTATCGCCCGGCTTCGACGACGCTTATCGTTCCCGTTGCTTCGCCGAGAGAATGCTAGAAACCAGGTGGGTCGAGCGAGCACACGTTGATGCAGTTTACTTGTTCGCTTTAATTTCGAATCAGTAATACGAAGTATACAATGCGATGGAGTGTGACCCCGTTTTTTTTTGTGGCCTTGTTAAAATCGAGAGTATTATTCATACAACATACTTCATGAAATGAAGAGTAGTAATAGTATTAATCCCCGATGATCTTTGAACTTAACGGCATAATTTTCCTTTCTTTTTCAACAAGATGTTCCAACAAAATAATTCTGAATTTTGTAATTTAAGCAAACCAAAGCCGACGCAATAAGAGTATCAAAAAGATGGACGTAATTTGAAAAAATTGGCAAGCATTTCCAAAAAAAATTATCATATCTTTCTAGTAATTATTGTATACATTTGAGAAAAAAATTCCATTAATTTTTACATATATCCGATCGTCTACGATAAGCGATGTCACACAGTGCACGCGCCGAAGGCAAGCGAGGAGGCAACGCTTCGCTCATCGCCTTCAACGCATCGCGGCCCGAATTGGAAAGCGGCACGGAGGCCTAATGAACGGCGGCCGTTTCGGACTCGCATGCCGGGCTGCCGTGCGTGGCGGGACAACGAGCACAGCGCCGTTAAATTAATCCGGGCGAAGCTGAGTGCCCGGTAATCATCATTACCCCAACCCGGGCGCCCGGATTATTATGTTTTCCGCTCGCACTCCGGCCTCCGGGTTTTCGACGATGCTTCCGCTCCGCCGACGCTCGTTTACGTCTTCGACGTGCCCCGCGCGGACGCGCGCGCGGCATGTAGGGCAATCCGTCCACACGCGAAACTGGTCCGTTCGTAAATCACAATCTTGATCTTCTGCGATAGTGATATTTTTGAATTATTTATATAACATATTTCAAGAATTCTTAATAACATCGTATTCGAAGAGACACCTTCGTCAGCGTAACGAATTTAAGCGGAAGATTCCGCCGCGTTGTATAAGATCGAGGAGGTAACCGCGGTTTCCCGCAATGGAACGTATATAGATATTTTTCAAGCGTTAGCGACTCGAACGCGTAATTTTACATTTCTAACTTTCGACAATCAATTTAATCAATCTATTAGATTATCTTTTGAATTAGATATGTAAAAGTGAATAACATAAAATGTTGGGCGTTAGCAACTCGAACGCGTAATTTTGCATTTCTAACTTTCGACAATCAATTTAATCAATCTATCAGATTATCTTTTGAATTAGATATGTAAAAGTGAATAACATAAAATGTTGGGCATACGAAATGTTGGATTATATTTTAATCAGACTTAAATTGTATCGACAAATTATAAGAATTGAAATAAAAATCAGCAATTACTATAACAATAAGCATCTTGCCAAGTGTCACTGGCTAGATCCTCTAATGCCATTAATCATACAAAAATTTATCTTATCCCGAAGAAAATTGCATGGAGAAAATAGAAATATGGCAAAATTTATCGCGTAGTACAATTAATTAAACATAATTATGAATGGAGTTTAAAGGAGGTATTAAAATACGGAGTACAGATCCGTATATAATCGTAAACGACCTCGCACTGACAGTCACTCGCCGGTGCATAAGCCGCGTATATATATCGCGGAAAGCGAAATACAAAACGGAGTTAGGGACAGACGGGCGTACGGACGTACCGCGCACAGGAATGTCCTGTGCGATAAAATCTGCCGACCTGCACCTCCGGCTCCTTGGCCAGAAAAAGGACGCCGCGCGCCGTGCCGCGCCCCTCTCGCGGTCACGGCACGCAGCCGCGCTCTCCTCCTGGTATTGAAACAAATAGATACGCGAGAACGATCGTTCTCCGATCGCGGCGCCGATGGATCGGCAGATTAATGCGAGCGATAAGGAGTTAAATCGGAACACTTAGTTCCGGCGCTACCGCGCCGGCTATAATTAAACGCGCATCCACGGCGCGTCCTCGATGTCCTCGTGAACATGATGAAAACGCGAGTGGTGAACGCAGGAAAACCGGATGTCTTAGCTGGGCAACAGGATTTATATGTTTCACGTACACGTATGCAGACGGCAAAATGCAATGAACAGTCTTAAATCTTTATTTTATAAAGTAGGGAACTTGAATCGACATGTTTATTTTATACGTTTAAGATATTATCAAATGCGCATATAAAATGTATGTCCTTAAAATACAGCCTTGGTTATAAATATAAAGTACCCTCACAAATTGACGTAAACGTCTTATGTCTAACGAAAAATAAATTAAAGAACAATTTTGATCGAAAAGTAATATTTATTTTTTTAATAATTTGAATATTTTGTTAATTCTCCTTGGGCTTTTTCCGAGAAAATGCAATAAATTGAGAAAATTGAGAGTGCTTCCCTAAAAACAAAAGCATTGCGCGCAATATCTAACTTTGGCCGATTTTTACGGTTCTCTATATAATTATTTGTTGTACACATAAGCCGGCCTTATTGTTATTTACGCACGCCCGTCTTTCAATGTGTATCTTTTTTATTATTAGCTTTAATATTAGTCATTGCGACAAATATTACCACAGCCTCAACGTGGTCGAATAGAAAATATATCCGTCCCGGAATGCGAAGGGTATCCATGTCTAGTCTCGACCGAATTTTAACGATTCTTATTATTATTTGTTGTATATATAAAGCTTTATTTGAAATTATTATTATTGAGGGTGCTTATTTATTTGCCAAAGAGCTGCATGATAAGTGAGAAACGACTTTTTCTACAGCGTTATAGAAATTAATATTTTAACCAGTGTTTGCATTATTTAGACAAAATTATTTAAAAGATAAAAAGCAAAACAAGCTCGTATCAAGCTATACGCATTCAAATTTGAGAATTGTAAACTGAAACCAATCAGATCAATTTAATTTGAATCTACTTCATTGATGAGTTGAATTATAATCTCCAATTCTCAATTTCCAATGCGTAATCCAATACAGGCTTTAATATTGTTAAATTTTATCTATATGTAGATTATCTTTAATTATTTAACAAGCGCAACACTGCTTTTAATTCTTAGTATCAAGTATTATTTCTGTGGCACAAGTTACGTGTAAGACGAAGTACGTTTAGAATTGAAAACGTCCGTTACAAATTATTATCTGTTACAAATTTGTGAAACGAAAGACAGGTATCAAAGGATCAGTACGAGGCTGATCGTTGATCCTACAAAGTTGCCCGTCTTGACGGGACCCCTGCCGACAGCGGGCTGCGCGGCGGACACAGACGCGCGTTTACGCCTTGCATGCGTGCACGCGCGCCCGTAACTTTACGCACTGTCTAACGAGCGATCTGTCGCGCTCAATCCGTCTATCGATCAGCATTTCCCCTCAAGTGAAATACATGTTTGATAATACCGATATAGGGTTTTATAGTCACACATGTCAATCTTAAGATCGAATTGAAATGAGAAAAAGTTAATATTCGTTATAAAATCTATACACTATAAAGATACATGCAATTATTTTATTGTCGGAAAAATGTAGAAAAGCTGTGTGTCCGAGATTTTCGATACGGAGACGTTTCTAATAACGCGAAGTGGCGAGGTAACATGTGTATGAATTTGTGTGGAATTAGAGACAAAGTATGTATCGGAAAAAAAATGATTTTGCTGAAGTATCTTAAAATTTAACTAAATACAGATTTGAAAATAATTTTGTCGAGATTTCAAAATAATTATACACATAGGAAATATGTATAATTGCTTGCACAATGCTTGAGTTTCAAGAGCATGTGTTGCAAAAAAAATTCGACATTTTAGTTATCAGCTTGAATGTTCTACATAGTTATTTTGATAGAATTTCCTAAAAAAATATTTTCACAGAGCTGTATCTAACTAAATTTTTATCTAAAAATATTTCAGCGAAACTGTTCTTTCCGTGTATTTATTATTCGATTATTCGATTCGAATAAAACGATATATGTGCTGCAACACGGTTCCAAGAAAAAACATCATGTAGGATATCACGGAGAATAGTTTTGCAAACTGTTTCTAGCATTGATGCTATCTCTTCCTTAATGAAAATTGCCTTACGACTCATTTCTTAGTCGCTTGGCAAACATGTTTTTTTGATAATGAATGCACATTCGAAGATATTTACTGAGGCTCATTCCTTCTTTAGGCATTTCTATCATAACTATGTCATATAAATTTTTTTACAAGCAAGTTTTTTCAACAAACCTAAAGTAATACTCTAATTTTAATTTCGTTAACTTCTAACCTTTATAGATTCATGATTTATGTATTTACCTTTTTCTATCTTAAAATATCTTTCCTAAATTTAGGTTCCTCAATCATTTATTAGTCCTATCCAAACAGATTATTGATTATATGCCGATCCCGGCATTTAATGAAATTCCCTCTCTTTCATTTGTACAGAGATCCCTCTCGATTTGGAACAGTTGTTTCTCGTCAGTTGCTCGTAACGATCGAACCTTCAGTCTACCTGTACTTTATCCTGGAATAAAACCTGTTTATAGGATGGATTAGAATAATTTTCTATTCATTTCAACACTCTAAATTATAGATATTACAGTGCGTTCTCAGCTTGTAACAGCCACCCACGGTCCAAATGCTGATAGACACCGTCGCGATCAGAATCGCCGGTGGTAACGGATCTCTCTCTCTCTCTCTCTTAGAGACACGATTTAACGACGACGGGCGCGCGGAATGCACGTCGGTCAGTCTCGTGGCAAGGATTTCAAATGAAAATTCCACGGAGTTAATGCGCTCGGCGCTTCTCAGCAGCGCGGCGCGGCGCGGCCCCGGCGTTTAGGGGGCTTTAGACCGTATAGGTGCAATATAACTTTCAAGTACTCCGCATAGCGTTAGGCATATCCTTTTACTATTCTCGCGAAACCAACCGCAAATCTCGCCGCTCGACGCGGTAATCCTCCTCTCTTTCTCCTCCGCGGAACAACAGAATTGCAATGCGCAAAGACAACGCTTTCCCTCCCCCCTCCCCTTTCTCGCTTCTGCTCCTGGCATCGGCCGGCGTGCACTTCCGCGCCATTACACACCGCCGCCGTATTATTTTTCCGCCGGCTGTCCTCCCGTTTTCCCGCTCGCTCGCGTGAACTCACGATGATAGATCTTTTTCTTTTTTTTAATCCAAGAACGCTTTACTCGCTCGACAACGTTTAAACGCTAACGGAGTATCCGAAAACACACGGAGAAGCGTACACAAATCAAGTCTGAAATTAATTTAGTTTTCTATCTTGCTGTGAAAAGAGTGTCATCATGAATAAGGTCTTTCTTACGAGAGACCCTGAAGTAGTCGCGTTCAACTCGTAATCGCACTTTGAGTTGAGCTTTTGTAATCCAAAACAACGATCTGCCTAACATTAATGCGAAAATTTGCCAGGCACGCCCCGAGCATTTATAATTACGACGTAAGATCTCATGCATTCTTATCGCGTTCGCAATATATAAAGAAACTTATATAAACTGCAGATTGTACCGTTCTAATTTTTGAATAAGTTACTTAATATATTTTTTCAACTAACCTATTAATTTTAATATTATATAGAATGTGTAACAAATCCATAAATATAGAAGTATTTTTGAATAAAATTATTACTCTATAGATAAAAGACATTCGCGCATCTTTAACAATTTTGCTTCTAAAATTACAAAAATAAAACGCACTTTATGCGCGTCTAGAATTGAAATTGCCTGCTGTAACCGTGGACTAATCTATATTTTGTAAAAAAAAAACGGAGAAAATGAACTTCAAAATTGAAATGATGGAAAAATATATCTATATTTCTACCGATATCATATATTCTACCATATATGTTGTGGGTCGGCCCATTGTTGCGGCAAGCTCTTCAATTGCAAAAATAAAATATCTACACGCAATAAGGACGGATGACTAATCTTTCGAAACGGCCATCCGATCGGCAGAGACGGCGGCGGTAGAATGTCACGTGTAAAGCACGTGAGCTACTGTGGGAGTGCTGGCCGCATCGCGGGGTATAAATAAAGCCGTCTCCAATTAGTATTTGGGCAGCGGGCCGATCCAGATAGAATCTACCACGTTCATCACGTGTTCGACGATCCCGTCAGTCGGAGATCCCTATACGTGTTCTGTCCTCGTAGAGCTATTATCCGCGGTGACTTCTCGCATTCTCCCGCGTGCGTGTGCACCTCGAGGATTCCTTCCCAATTTCCAAGCGACGCGCGACGACTGTATTGTCACGCTGACAATATTTTCCAGTGGTTCTCTTAAGCCCGTACTAGATTACACATTGATTGGAAATAAAGAATTGTGAACTTAAGATTAGAATTTGATCAATCAGATAATTTTAATTTTAATCCATTTCGTTCTAATTCTAATCTCTAATTCGCAATCCTCAGTAATACGTAGTCTGAACGTAGTCTTTATATCTTTTATTAAGATGAATTCTGTATATTTGTTTGAAGCAAAATTTATGAATATCTCGAGCAAAAATCGAATCGCCGGAAGGGTATAGAGACACAAAAGATAAAGTCGTGTACTTCATTTTCCGAGTTAGATTCATTCACTCGAGGTGAAATTTCTTTTCTTCCTTTTTATTACACGTCAATTTCGTCAGTTTTGAAAGCGCGAGTGTACCCATATCCTTATCCACGTTCGAAGGCATGCACGACGCATCTCGGGTGTGAGTCCCGTCCCGTCCCGTCACGTCTCGCTGTGCCGCGCGCCGTTTAATTGTCGGGTCTTGGGCAATTGCGGTTTCAGGGCAGTTGAGACAAGGATCGAAGCAATTTGCCCTTTCGGTCGCGGGGCATGGGGCCGCGAGGAGGAGGATGAGGCTTCTCCGCTGAAAAAGAAAGACGACGACGTGCGCACGGGATATCGCGCGTTGCGCAGTAACTGGCGCATTCTCCACCCGGGGATGCACATGCGTCCCCCTCGCGCGATGCACCGCGCGCGCATGCATGCATATGCCGCATGGCGTTATGCGCGCTCGCCCACGTGTCGACCGCAGAGAAGCGCTTACGGTTAATTGAATTCGCGTTACCCGACGAGAAAACTTTGGCGGAACGACGCGGCCTGCCTTCGAAGCCGGCAGTAAAGCAGTCTCGGAACGCATCCGTGCGACCGGATGCACGTATATATTATAGACCGGATTGCTGCTGCGGCGATTCGACATTTTTAGCATCGACTCGCATAAACGTCGAAGCTTGTGCAGTTTTACGCAATTGTAAATTGGATGTGAAACTTCGCGGCGCAGTTTAGTTCCTTTAATTGTAGAACGGAAAACCGATGGTCGTTCGAAAAATACAAATTAAGTGCATAATTATATGTAATGTATCGTAATAGAGATATATAAATCGCAATCTTTATTTGCGAACAAGCGAGTTGATACTAAAATATTGTATATTTTGAAAAACATTATATCGAAGGGTCAGCGGATTAAAATTCAACAAATAAAAACAAGGAGCTATAAACCAAGCTTGGTTTTAATTCTGCTACAATAATGATATTATAGTGAAACAATCAGGACAATAATGCAAAAGATCATGACAGATGTCTCAATCTTCGTTAGATCAAATTAACGAAATTATTGTATTATTATCGCTTTAATATAACAGCCTTGATCATATAGGTGTAAAGCGGCCCCACAAATTGACGTAAACATTCTATATCTAATGAAAAATAAATTAAAAACAGTTTTGTTAATACTTATTTTTATAACAATTTTAATATTTTGTCCTTTGGCTTTTACTATTACCTTTTCAAAGAAAATGCAATAAAATGTAGGTACTTTCTATATTATACTTATAGTCAAGACTAGTATTCTTCTTATATTAGCATTAAAACCTAGCTTAGCTCGTAACCCCTTGTTTTTGACTTATTTCGCGTTAATAAATCGTTATAATGCATGTCAAAAGTTTCGTTAAAATTCCGTTATTAATCTTCTCACACATCAGTCGCGTGGAATGACAATAAAACAAGCGCGATGACAAAACTGCACGTTCGACTACAAGGCTCCTGGATGCAGACGCTGCACCCCGCCAGCCCTCGCCGGTGTGTATCCCGATGTCGCAACGTCATTAATATTTTCTGATCTTATCGTTCACTCTGTCCGCGTAATTGTCCCGCTCTCCGGAGCCATGTCTCGTGTCCCGCGTGTGGCGTTCCATTCCCGTCAGCCTGCTTGGCCCGATCTCGCGCGCGTCTTCCTCCCTCGTTGCGACGCGAAACGCGGAAAGGGGCGCCCACCCGAGAAAAGAAATTCTGCATGTGCATTAGTGCGCGCGCGGATCGTCCTATAATTATCCGCTCGTAAAGCAGTAACGGACAACTTGTAAGAACCGGAGGGAAGAGGAAGCGCGCGTTATTAAAACTTCGCCTCTCGCATACATATTCTGTACCTTTCTTCCTCCACCTCCTCCTCCGCCTCCTCCTCCTCCTCCTTCTCCTTACTTGATGTTTCTTCCTGAGGGCGGGCAACGAGTTCGATATAAGAGACCGCGACGACTTGCGAAACACGCGGAGATGGGCGAGCACGAGATAATCTCTCCCGGCCGTCGTTGAAACTCGTGAGAAAACTGGGCGCAATGACGTGCTTCGTAAGAAGGAAAAAAAGAGCTTTATTATTGAAAAACTTTATATAGTACCTGCTATATAATATATTTTATATAATTTACTTATTTTAGCTACAGAAAGTTAGTTAACATTTAATTTTTTTAAATACTACCTGCGCCATCTCGTTTAATTAAATAATTAATTTTCAGATTGATAATTCCGCAATGAAAATTTCACGCTATACTCAATTTGATATAAAGTGTTAACATTTTAAGTTTTTAAATAATATCGTTGCCGTCCCGATTAATGAAATAGCAAATCAGATCAATAATCCTCCAATGAAAGTTTCACGGTATACTGAATTTGATATAAAGTGTTAACATTTTAATTTTTTTAAATAGCATCTTTGCTATCCCGGTTAATTAAATAATCAATTTTCAGATCGATAATCTTGCAACGAACAAGTTTTACGCTGTATACTTAATTTGATATAAAGTGTTTTGACGAGGCGATCCTGAAAAATTCGACGTAGATTCTATCACGGTATAGAAATGTATTAACTTTGCTCTTAATTCAGACTTGTGTTCCCTGACGCGTGACTCGCCGCTTAAAAATGAAAAAGACAAGAAGCGACGATCGCGATCAACGAGCTAAATATGGCACGGCGTCCGTGTCTTCGTTTAATCACGGTTGACGAAACTACCGTTTCATCTTCTCGATCATCTTCATCTTCGCGACTTCTCCTTTTGCACGCTGGCTTCGCCTACGTGTCTCCGTCGCTTCGGCGCATCTCGCTCCTCTTTCCTTCCTTCCTCCTCCTCCTCCTGCTCCTCCTTTCTCCTTTCTGCCAGTTCTCACTCACTCTCGCCGCGCCGCGTTCCTCGCGCGACGTCCTTAATATTCTCTTCTCCCTTCCCTGACTCCTCCTTTTTTTTCGGGATCCTCCTGATCTCGTTTTACTTCGTTCTCCGCGCTCGGTGCCTTCCCTTTTTCTCTCTTCGACACCCGTCTCCTCGCCTCTTCTCTTCCTCCTTCTGTATCCCCGTCGTCTTTCTCCGCTTCACTCGGCTCCCGATCCTTCTTCCTCGGATCGACTCCCTGCCTCACATCGTGGTTCTTTTCTTTTGTTATCACACACGCGGGCAATACGCGAGTACGAAGACTACGAAGGCCGCCGCGCCGCGCCGCGCGCCGGTTCGGACTCAACGTTCCGCATCGTAATTGAAAGAGAACATGATAGATAAGGGCTCCTCGCATCTCGAACGAGAGGACGAAAGAAAGGGGCTGCAAAAAACGTATTCTTTAAGTCTCATGCACATCGCGGATTTTGCATTTTAAATTATTGAACAAAATTATCAATAAAGGCAATTAAAATCTGTGCTTACGTCACACTTGTATTTCCATTATTAAAAGAATTAAACGGATGCCAAGACTTTTTTTTATAAATTATGCTTGAAAATGTAATTAATACATAAACGTGTAAAATTTATAGCAAAAAGATAAGGATATTACCATATCTTGTTGATGAAGACCGATTAAAATGAGACTATTTTCAACCTTCTTTTTCGAGGAAAATTTCAGAAATTTGTTTTTGTATAATACCCTTTTTTCCACTTTTTAACCATCTGTGAAAACAATTGTGTGTTACAAGATGTAATTGTATCTCTTTTCTTTCTCTCCTTATCTAATTACTTTTTTGCTTTAAAAAGCTGCGCTTATTTTGCAACTGTGTGAGCGGCGCCTTAAAGTGGATTTAATCATGACGACAAGATACGAAGCAGAATGTTGCACAGTTGTCACATGCTTGCTACACGCTCGAGGATGCGGATACGTTTATTTTTTCGTTAACACGGATTGATCGATCACCGGCCGATACTTTTGTTTGTTACATCGAAACATTTAAGGCTCGGAAAGCCGGCGCGGACTTTGTATCCAACTTCCACACGGCGTTCCACACCGTAGATACTGCGTAACAAGAAAATACGTCTCACTAGACTTATCGCAGCTTCAAATCATTATCGGAATCTCATCTCTGTGTTTTTGTCGATTCAGAATTCACGCTTCAGTTTCCCTCCCGTGCGTTTAAAATCTGTATCATAAATAAAATTAAATTAGAGACGTGAAAAGAAATGAAAAGAAAATTTTTAATATTGTGCTGCCGAAGTTATTAATATTTTCAGATAGAAAGAGAATACGGTATCTCTTTTACAGCGATTCTCATCGCTGCCCTCGCTTGTCCCATCTGAATCTATCCCAACCGATTTACCTTCCGGAATGTACATATTTTTCCCTGCAGGATCCCCCTGCCATCGCCCGACCATTCCTCACCGCGTAAGAACATCCGCACGGTAGGATGCGGAACATTATGGGAATCGCATGGTCCACGAAGCGAGGACCATCTCGCGTTAGGTGGCGGCATGGTCTGGTTGAAGGGGGTGGAAAGTAGATTGGGAGGGTTCACACAAAGAGGCGAGAGGACGGTGGGGGGGGGGAGGAGGGTGGCCGGTTACATATAAAGCATAGGTCTCGAAACGAGACCTCGGGGTGCCGTGCCGCGTACCCAAGGGGTCCATGCTGGAAAAACTCAGCTGTTAACTGCTCCAGGCCGAGAGGCAACCCATCGACCTCCACCCTCACCTCCTCCTTATACACTACGTGTATATAAGCTGCGTGTGTTTGCGCGCACGCATTCGCAAAATAATGGAACAGAAGGATTTACGGGGGACAATTTAAATTAATGACACATAGGAACGCTCAATGGCGGTCCGGCGTAAGATTATACAGTTTGAAAATTTAACGCTGAACGCGCGCGCTGTTTACATTTTCTACGCTGTAATGTGTTGTGGTGATGATTTAATTTGTTATCGAGATTTTTAATAAAATTGAATGACCACCGCCGCACAGAGACAAGATCGTGAGATTGTCGTTTACTTTTGATGTGACGAATTCACCTCACTCGAATTGGAATTACCATTAGGTCGCGGATGAATTCGTAAGGGGCCGGAAATAAGTAACGAGATCGAGCGGTGAGAGGTGAAGAGGAGGAGGGAGAGGGGGAGGGGGCGTGACGAAAGGCCAGGGGACCAACAATCGGAAAACAGCGTTGTTGGTGGTCGGCTGTAGCCAACTGGCAGCAGCAGCCAGGAGCCGGCGACGCGAAAGTGCCGTTCGAGGATTCCTATTTCCCAGGATCCCACGGCTGCCATACGCGTCCGCCCGCAATACTCCGTCTTTCTCTGCACTGCGGTAATCATAATTACACCTGCGGGTGTCTTCTTATCGCCGCTCGCTCTCCCGTCCGATCCCTCTCGGCCCGCCGACCGCCATCCTTCGAGGATCCACCTTCCGTCCTCCTTCCGTGCGACTGTCCGCCGTTTCCGACTTCGTCCGTGGCAAGAAACCTCAATCTAAGACAAGAAACGATCTCTTCAACGATTCCGATTAGAGTTGTAAAGGATAAATCTTCGTCGAAATTTCAATCGCGTTTGATCGATGTACAGTTATTGTATGAATTATTTATATAGATATTATTACACGGAAAAAACGATTTCATTGAAAACTTTAAAATTTTGCTGGATACAGATCTGAAAATAAATTTTGTTGGGCTATACCAACCAAATTAGAATATTAAAAAGTTTTGATATTTTAGCAATCATTTTGAGTTTTCAATAACTCTTTTGATGAACCAGCAAAATTTTAGACCACTCAATAAAATCGCATTCTTTCTGTGCACACGTTTATTACACACATCCTACACCGCTCAAAAGTTTGGAACGTCTCTAAATTTTGAAAAGAAAGTTTAATCAACTTTATTCACTAACATTCTAAATGTATACGAAAGTTTATATTGTGTCAATTACAAATTTTATTCCAATAGTATGCTAAAAAATAAAAATTGATATCTTCAATGAAATATAATTGTATCTGTAACGAATTTTTAAAACGCGTTCTAAAAACTATAGAGAGCTCCTTTGAGTGCTAGTACATTATTACACATGGAAATTTATTTATTTCCGTACGTATATATATTACGTAATGGTATAATACATACACCATTTAATACGAAAGAAGAACACTTTACAACTGCAAGCATTTTTACAGGAATTTTACACTGCCCTGTATACTTAATGGAAACCGCACGTGTTTTATTAATATATTCCACCGTTCCCTTAAGCGTTGAGAAAAGGGCAAAAGGGAGAAAGGGCACGTATAAAAGTGGAAACTTTTGTGCCACATCGTACAGAATAATCGGAATCGACTACAACTCCGTTAAATCTTAATGCGCCCTTCTCTCCGGCTATCGCCGCAATTCTGATTAATCGCGTGGGCACCCTCGTTGGGAAAAGAGTCACTTCTCCCGCAGTCAACCGCCGAGACAGGATTTCGCGGATCGGATTCCGGAGGGTCGGGAAGGGACGTGAAGTACGGGAGTGGACGAGATCGCAATCCAGCATCGAAGGGAAGCGGATCGATGCGCATCTCGCGGAGAGGAGCAGCGCTTCTCGGTTAGCCCAAACGACGAATATATCCAGGGATCGAGGGGGTGGACGGCGGAGAGGGGGCGGGGGTGTAGATATAATGCATTGAATTAGACACAAATGCACCCTGGGCGCCAATTGGCCGGGCTTCCCGCGCTTCGCGCTCCATCTCTCCCTCGAGAGGGCCGCCGCCTCCTTCTCCGGGTATACCGCAGGATGATGCCCGGGCGCGATACCACGGACACGAGAGGAGAGAGCCCTTCTCTCGGTCGCGGCGCTCGAAATGAGCGCCGGCAAATCTCGGGTATTACGCTAACGCGCTTGTCAATAAATCCGGACGATATATTCTTTGCAGTCTCTTCCCCGTATATGTCCGTCCCCTCGTTCCTTGGAGGTATTTCTGAGCGCGAGTTCCGTAAGAAGGATATTGGTTTTTGCACGCTAGATATTTTTAAAAATTGTTTGTTTCTACACGGAAAAAACGGTTTTGTTGAAGTATTTGAAAATTTAGTTAGATATAAATCTGAAAATATAATTTTGTGGACTATCAAAATAATTATACAGGACGCTCAAGTTGATGGCTAGAAGATCAAGACTTTTTTGCAGTATTACAGTACTGCTTGAGCGTCCTTATACGTAATTATTTTGATGACCCAACAAAATTATATCCAGATTTATGTCTTGGAAAATAAAATTTTTTAGATAAATTTTTAGATACTTCAGAAAATTGTTCCTTTCGAGTATATTTTACATTTCGTATTATATTGTATATATATATTTAATATAAATCAATTAAATTTTTGTATTTGTGGAAAGAATAGAAACTTCGATCGCGTTCGTCTGATGTGATTCGATGATTGTACTTGCATGCTCGCGTTCAGACGGTGAAATATTATCGCTTCCTTGCCTAGATATCACGATTGCGGCAAAGAAATCGACACGGTTCGCCATGTTTTTTCGACGTTTAACCCACGGCGCGTATTCACCTGTAGGAGCAGAAACCAGATACTCCAATCATCTTGTCACGGTTTATAGAATTGTGTACAAAGGGTGGACCACAATAAACCGCCCTCGTAGGACACTCGCGTCCATAATCCGAGAATTGCGCCCGTGTAGAAGCACACATATATACTCGCTCTCTCACGAAATTCGTGATATTTCTGTATTACCCTTTCTTACTTTAGAAAATTTAAATTAAATTATTTCGTACGTCGAAATATAGAAATTTGTTAAAATAGAGATATCTAGAATAGAGATTTGTTTTGTATTAGAAAAAGTCGAATTTTAAGTAGATACCTAATTAGAATTTCGCATAATTACAGATTCTTCAGAGGTTTGATTTTTAAGATTAAATGATGTCTTTTTTTGAACATTAAAAAATGTCGAGTTAGCTATTATTTATAGCTATTAGTAACTATCATCTGGGCTTTTTTTCATCAAGATTATTATTACCAGACTTTTCTGAATATAGGGTGTTTGAATGACATCACGAATTATAATTTCCAATTATGATATCCAAATCGTTCGAATTGCAATCGTCGTGATTTAACATTCTGCATGTATTACCTGATGGCGAAGTCATTCGTCGATCTTCTCGAACTGCTCTCAGGCGTCCTCGTGGGAGGAGCGCTGTGCGCGCTCCTTAAGGATCCCACCGTCGCGAAGGGTTCGCCCTTCACGGCGCGCTCATACTTTGTTTTAAACCCCCCTCGCTATAGCGAACATATCGAGTTACACGCGCCACCTAATACCGGGCACAAATAAAGGGGACAAACACACAGCGGACCGCGGGCCCCATCGGTTCTCTCCGCGGACAGGATATCCATTCTATATTATACTAAATCGTCATCTCTCTCTATCTCTCTCTCTCTCTCGTGTTCTCTCCCCACCCTTCCTTCCGCCTTCCACCTTCGTCTTGCCTCCTCTGTCAATTCGAACCCGCGGTGGTCCGCGCCGCGCAGAGGGGAATCATCCGGCGAAAAGGGGTGACGGGCCCGAAGAAAGGGCGGCGCTCTGATTTTCGTCCTCGTGCGTGCCCCTTTGTGAGCGCCCCGCTCGCGGGACATCCGATACCGCCCTTCCGAATGGCAGGCATTAACCGCCGCGAAATGGAGCGAAACGGCCCGATTCGAGAGGATCCACAGGCGTCCCTTCGCCCCCTCCACCCCGCCGTAAACCCCCTCAGGAAACTTTAGAACATCCGCCGGAATTATCGATTCGCCTGCCGACCCCGCGTATCTTGGTCGCGCTTAATTACCTTAATTGCATCCACCGCGCTCCATGCAGGAGACGCAATTTTGAATCGACGGGTCTCGCGATCAACGTCATTTATTGCAATCAACATCGAAATCAAGATGGATATTCCGTTTCCTGAACTCGAAAACGCTATATACGGGTGAGATTCTATATAGAGTCTATAAAATTATTCTCTCTCGTGATGCTTAATCGACTCGGCGAAGTTTTCTCGCATAGAGAAACACACGTTCTCGATAATAAATAGACTCGCCGTTAGCAACTCCGAATTAACGATTGTCGCTTCAGCGATTATAAATTATCGCTCGTGTGTACGATGCGCTGTCCAGCGCGCACGGACAGCCAGGCAGTTTCAGTTTCGGACAGTTTGCGATCTTCCGAGTCATCGGTCAGTGCTCGATCGTCCGGATTGGCCCGAGATGAATGTTCCTGCGAGAGGAAGGAGCTCGCGTCAGGAGATACATAGATACCCGCGCGCGGATAAATCCGCTGGGAGACCGACGGGGAAACGCGCCGTCGTGTAGACGAGCGGCGGCAGAGGCGTATGCGGGAGGGTGCAGAACGGGCGTATCCCGGGTCCCGCGGGGCCCGCGTCGAGTAAGATTGGCTTCGGGGCTGCGGCCCCGCGGGATCGAGACTCAATTAAACTTTAAGATGATATGCGCCACCCCGCGTCGCCCTCCCCTCCCCCTCCGTCCCTCGCCGCCGTCTCGTTTCCGTCGTCGCCGCTCCGCCTCGATCTGTCTCATCGAAATCCTACGACCACGATTTCGACGACAACGACGACGACGATGACGACGAGGAAAATGGGGAATAAAGACCCACGAACCCCGACATAATTGACGCGCCGTCAATTTCTTAATTCAACCTCTTGTACAGTGATAAACATCGATTTGATCGTATCATCGCAAACTGTATCTGACACAATTTTTAACTTTAAAATATTAGAAATAGAAGCAGTTAAAAATATTATTATTTTATTGATAATATTAATTTATTAATTACTAATATTTTTTTCAACTTTCTATTTATCTTTGTATTTTCTATTAATATTCATCAATAATATGTGGCCAAGTAATCATATCTGGCTGCTTAAAAACATTTATATTATTCTTCTTATCTTTTATACATATATCAGTATAAATTACAGTTTTATTTTATTTTTATTATTATTGATGAACTCTCTGGATTTAATTACAATATTTTCACAGCAACGTTAAAATTGCCGAGATCATCATAAGATGATCTGTCTCGGTATTTCGCGTAAAGTAGTCATTCATTTGTCGAAATGGTTTTCTGTTGACGCCGAGGCTGATGGCGACTTTTGCGATTTAACGCGGTTTCCCGAGCCGATAAGTAAAACGCGGATAACACGGAGCCATCACTTTTACCGAAGTGTTTTACCTCGATCGGGCTATAAATAAAACGAGCGCGGCGTTACACTCTCTTCTGTTTCACAAAGAATCGCGAAGAGAGACGACAACGCGGCTATCGGTTAAAGAGCGCGGAGCGGAGGCCCGAGCCTTCCCACACTCCGGCCGCGACCGACCTCAGCCCGCGGAACTTTTCTTGCGTCCTTTGTCTTGTCACCTGAATTCTCCTCGCTCTGCTCCCACGGAAAACGTGACGTCGGTCGCCTTAACACTCGGAGACTCGACTCGATCCTCTCGTCCCAGATACCGGCTTCTCCTTCTGCGACGCGCGACGCAATATTCTGGACGATTAATTGTTGCGACAAAAACTACTTGTAGAACTTGTTATCAATGTTTACTGAAGAAAGTGGGTCCAAGAAGAGTCTTTAAAATTTTATTTCCTTTGAATTTACGCTGAGCACTCTTGAACATGTGACATCGAGAGTGGAAGGTCGAATAAAGATGTGCCGCGTAAAAGACTTGCAACTTTCATTACATTTCTGTATACAATTTCTGTCATATGTATTATTCGCATTTTTACGTTATGTTTTTATTGCCTTGTGTATTATTAGATTATATCCCCCCGTTTGTATTTTATAATACAAAACAATATAATATATATAATACAATATATATAATATGTATATATAATATAATGTATTGTCCAAATTATTATTTTATTTGCGATCTTCCACGCGAAAATTCTCGTCAGTAAACGCGTTCGCAGACAGGGAAACTATATACGTGTACTCGAGAACATTACGTAACTAGCGAAATCTAGTTGGTGCGTGATGCTCCAACTGCGTACAGCGCTCGTGCGTGACTAACGCGGAGGAAGTGCGTCTGTTTCTTTCTACGTATTATACGACGGTCACCAAATAAATGTCTCCGTGGTGTGGCTCGTGACAATGACACGACAGTTAACATGGTACCACCGGTCAGCGGGAGATCTCGTGGCTCCTGCGGGGGTCCAGCCACGAAGTTGGGTCCTAAGCACCGTCGGCTCTCACGCATGCCTTTGCCCTTCCCTCCAGTCTCTCCCACTGCCTCTCTCTCTCTTTTTCTCTCTCCCTTTCTCACCTTCCTGGGACTCTCTGATAAAGTTCGAATATCAAGGACCCCCTGCCGAGCGACACGGGAGACGGTGTCGCCCCGTTGTTGCTCTTGACACCCACGCTGTCTCTTGCTGCCTGCTCTGCTCGATTAAAATACCTATTTTCCTCTAATTCGACATAGGCGTAATCCGGCCCCAAATTAATGTCGTAATTTTCAATTACGACCGCCGTAAACTTCTATAACTTGCTCTTTGTTTTATTAATTAACCTTTTGTACATTAAATGTTTTATTCTGCTGAGACGAAAGTGTCACTTTTCAAATATCAAAAATCCGTGTATTCTCTAACTTTTTTATTTATAGGTGATTTGACAAATTGAATTAATTTTACTTCGAAAAAACTGTCAACCACTAGTATTTCTTATTGTTAATCTCCATATATAATTGATAAAATATTCTATGAATATTCACGTATAAGCTGTAAAGTACAAAATGTTTAAATTTAATTCAAACTCACACGATTTTCCTAGTTTTTCAGTCACTTATGCCCGAGGAGTCCAATCTAATTTGAAAAATACGCTTCGCAGCTGGAGGGATTTCTAGATAGTTGAAGATCAAAGAAAGAGAGAAGGGAAAAGGGAAAAAGATAGGTAGGAAGAGGGAAGTATAAAAGGATGGAGAGGGAGGACGCGAAGCGTAAGCGAATGAAGAGAGACGCGGTGAGAAAGAACGCGAATAGCAGGTCCCGGGAGATTAAGATGTCACGCGTATATACCCAGGGACAAATACGCCGAGCCGGGGAATACGTGCTGCGGCAGAAACCGGGGAACCTGAAGAACCTGCTGCGCTCGTGCCACCTCCGGTTCATGCCGCGAGGCTCCAGAAGATCCGAGAGGCGAACCCACCGCAGGGCCCTATCGGGATCTCGCATTCCTGCTCGCCGTCGCGCGACCCGCGGCGTAGATAAGCCCTTAACCGCAGATAAACCGCGCGCTTCTTCGCCCTTCTTCGCAGCTTCGACAAACCACGGGTGACGCGATCTCCGACAATCTCGGCGAATTGGTTGAGTCGAGAGCCCCGCAAATATCGATCGATATCTGCATTCCAGATTTTGCATTCCCTCTCAAAAAGGATTTCTGATAACGAGACAAGAAATCTTCTGATATTTAATCTTTATGCAATACAAAAGTAAAGCAATATTAAGATTAGATTAATATTATTAATAATTTCTATCTCCCTCGAAATAAGATTGACTTATTGTCTTTAGACGAGAGTAACACACATAAATTTAAATTTATATATTCTTACGTTTAGAATAAATCTTTATAACGCCGATTATAACGCATAATGCTAACGCCGTAATATTTATATGGCGCAAAAATGACTAGTGTGCTATTGTCTTTCTCTCTCATTTTATTCTAAATTTGAGAATTTTCCATTTAAGATTAAAATATTCCTCTCTCAACAATAAATATAATTGTCCCTATATCGATCCTATTTTAGTAAAGAATAGAATATCCGAAATAATATCCGGAAATCTTTTTGTAAGTGTATAGAAGTAACCACTCGATTTCCGAGGATTATTTGTTCAGTATGAAATCTTATTGCGAAGTCAATTCATATTCACAGTGTGCTGTTTATTTGTGTAGAGCATATAAACTGTTCCAGGCCTAACAAATATGCTTTCATCTAAAAGTTTCTCGGCCAATGGATGACCTTTCCTAGTAAAATGTGATGGTGTACTATAATACACGCGGTGTCCTTCTCCTTAACGAAAATCATCTACGATCTTCTTCCTAGTTTCCCCCCTTTTCGTCCCATTCTTCCCGACAACTGTGTTACCTTCTTTCCTTCTCCCTCGCCTCCTCGCCGCCTACCCCTTCGCCGCTTTCTTTCATTTATTTTTACGCGGTCTTCCTCGTTCCGCCTACCACCGCACTCCTCGCCTCCGTTTCGTAAGCGTATGCACGCGCACGCGTTGCTCGAGAACCGAGAGGCTCTTAATCTTGGCACCATTCCCCGGGGAGATTGTAATCTGAGATCCAGGTACGCGCGCGACGCCTCGGGCACCCACGAGGAGGCACCTATCTATACCCACCGCGAGAGTGTGCCTAACGAGGATCCATCTTTATTCCACCACGAGTAGCGCGCTCCCCCCTCGATAGCCGAGATCGTTGCGCAATTGCCCGATTCGCGTCGGGCTTAATGGAGTTTATTTATAAAAGCGAGAGATAATTTATTCCTACATGACGCCTAATTTTTCATACGTTTGGCGTTTACTAAGCTCCTTTCTTCCCCTACTTCCCATCTTCTTCATCAAGCTTTTTCTTTATGATGCATTTCAAACCCAACGATTTTATTTAAAAAAATAGCATAACTTTCTTTTATGAAGATTCTTATTTCTTTCATTTTAGATATGAATATTAATTTTATTTTTATTTTTGTAATATGTATTTTTGAGATTAAAATTAACAGGTTTTATATTAAAAGAGCGCGATTTATATTTCCTTGTGTATGTTTTGCGAAATTGTTATAAGTTGGCCATACGCATTTGTTTCAAATTTACGCGACGTTGCGTGAAAAAAGTGTGAATCGTAGGATCAGAAATCTTTTTTTCCTTTGTTCGAGACGAGGGATCAGCGCTCCTGTTATTCCATCGCGCTATATGTATCTCGAAGCAACAAGTAGTATCGTATGTTCAAACATACCTACGACACATTTAAGTCGATATAATCGCCGCGTTAACCTTCGACCCTCGTATGTTTCTGATGAATCTCTGATCTCGTTTCCCCTGAGCAAAAGTAAAAATCTAGAAACGAATAAGACAATACGTAAATTAATAAGATATAATACATATTGATTTTGTTTAAAGGTAATCGATATCGTATGGGATTACCTCAATAAAATCGGTATCGATGGATTTTGAAAACAATTTTTCCAGCGCGAAATGAGATATACGGCTTCTATTTAATTATAAAACAGAAAAAGAGAGTGAAATTTACAAAGAAGAGATTTTTAACTGGAAGGATCGTAGGCTCTTAATTAAGCTGGTTCCACTAATTTAATAGCAAATACCGCGAGAACAGCGGTTTTACTGTCGATCGATTCGCTCAAATTTTTTTCTATTATCGTAATCCGTAGAAGCAGTAAAAAGCTGAGGATCTCGCGGTTTAGCACTTTCCCGAGTCGGATGAAAGTCTCCCCGCCATGGCAGCCTGCCGAAACTTTCTTTGCGAAACTTCGATTTCGATATCACGGCGGATGTCGATTTATGACATCCAATCAGAAACACTCGCAGGACAATGGCGAGTGAAAACAATTGTCTGTTCCCTTGCTCATCCGACGGACATTTTCAGCTCTCCGATCTCGATCTCTTTGATTGACACGTTAAGTAACGAAATCTTTAGATTAAATTTTCTCACGACATCTAATCCGAATTTCTCCTCGTCGGAAATTTTGCTCGAAAAACTCCACATTTTCACATTAATCATATTGTCCGACAAATTTAATTTTTTTTTTATTACTACAAATTGTCTGGTTTGTGGTATAAAATTCGTGTCTGGCAGTGTTATTAAATTATTAAATTAGTTAAATTTTTTTATTAGAATTTTTGACATTTATAATAAAAATGAACATAATTTTTTTTCATCGTGATATGAATGATTTATATCTGCCGCTGTGATGTTTAAAGTTACCAACAAAGTTGGGTTACCAATTTTGTTGGTAGCCCAACAGACCAGAAAGCTAATACGGATCTTAATTGTATCAGAAACAAAATTATATCGTCGTCGGGCCGAGAAGTCGAGAGTGGTTGTGCTCTTACCGAAAGCTTCGGTCCAGCGATCGCGAGGGCAGTGGCTGCAGGTGCTACTTACTCGTGAAATAGATTGTGCGGCTTTGTCAGGTGCCTTCTTGCAGTTGCTTTTTTGTTTGTTTTTTTTTACAGCTTATATACTCGCGCACCGAGCGAGCACTCCACTCTCGAGGGGGGAACAGGTGAGTCCCAATCTCGACGTACCTCGATGATCCCCGCAATCGATGCGTGACCGAAGGGCACGCGCCGTGATGGATCCACCCTTCGCAGTATACATATATACCAAACTAAATAATGTTATGCACCGCTGAGCTGCAATCTCAAATCGATCGGTAATCAAACTTCTCTAGCGACAAATGTTATACATTTTTAATCATCCAAAAGCATTGAGTTATGCATAACAATTTACGTAAAAAATATATATATATATAACAACTTAAATAAATAAAAAATTTATTTATTTATTTTGAACGCAAGTAGATTCGGAAATTGCTGTTGAAAGCAGATACATGCACGAAAATGACTGCTTAATGCGTTAATAGTGGCGTTGAGGTGTGCCAGGTGTAACCGGTGAAATCGAAATTATCGACACGCCCGTACAGTTCAGGTAATATCGTAGGTGGTTACGGGCGGTGCGGGGCGTTTGTTTTTCAGCGACGCGTCCGCAGAGAGGCCCGGTTGCAGGAAATAAACGGTCCAGTGGGCCTTAATGACGGTCGCGGCGGCGGTCGCGTCGAATCCCTCGGGACGAAATCCCTTGAAGCGGCCGGCTTTGATATCGGGGCCCCCCAACAACGTATTAAGAGCTCACCTGCCCGACCTCGTCGCGGTCGACAATACCGTGCGCGTTTCGTTCCGTTCGGCGAAAAAATATAGTTAGGGATCCCTCCGGGATGAAATGCCCGAAAAGATGCGTACGTTCGAACGGGGTGCCAGTGAGTCTTGGAGCAAGGGAACGTCCGGAAAAAAATTAATGAGTTCGTATCACGACCACGCGGTACGAACCACGAAGAGGACGCTGAAAGGCTCGATTTTCTAGAAATAGCGTGGATTAGTTCTGCCAGAAGAGCGTACAGTATCGGAACTTTTAATGTATTAATAATTGAAAGACGAGCATATCCTGTCTCGACGGAAACAATATAAAAATTTAGTTAACATTTTAGATTCTTTGGGATTTAGAATATTGATTTAAATTAATGGAAATTAAATAATAATTGGAAAATTATGTGGTATTTAATTATATACCAAGATAAATGGAACATTTAACTGATTACTAAAAATAGTTGTTTATCAAACGAATATAGAAATTTGCGAAGAAATTTTTAAATCTTCAATACAAGGAGTCCATCATCGGAGATAATCAATAGATCGTTAGATTTTGCGGTAGGTGCGCTAATGGGCGATATGGGCGGCCCATTGATCGGCGGACTCTGCTGACCCTAAAACCTCGCTACCGGATTTTTCCGGAGTTCGGACCCAAAATCATTTAGTCAGCATCGTGTAAATTCTTCCATTAGTTACGCCACACAGGGGGTTTCCACCAGAATGTGCCAGTCATTCTTGAAACATCTTTGAAAGGATCCTCTCAAAGGATCGATAACACATTGTAGTTTTTGATGAATTCTCGGCGTAACATTTAAAGATCCATCCTCTAAATCTAGCATCGCTCCCTAAATACATCTTTTAACATCTTGTAAGAAATACAGCCCAGCAATAATTTGATAGATGCATATTAACTGCATACACTAAAAATCCAAAGTATGTACAAAGTGCCGCATTCATATATATAAAAAATGACACACTATACTGTAATAAAAATATAAATTTATCCATTTAAATATTTTATTTTTACATAAGGCACTTTTTATACACTATGGATTTATAATGTATATGTACATCTGTATATAATAATAATTATTATAATATTATATTATTAAACGATTTCATTACGTGTTTACTTTTGTAACGTCTATGTTTGTTCATGCATTTTCGTTCTTATTTACTTCGTACTTATTTACTTATTTCGTTCTCATTTATTTTTATCTGGGATGGCACGCCACTTATCCAGTGTTATCAGACCTTGATTCGTTTTCAACACACAATTGTAGATAATTCTAAACTTTCCTCGACGCGTTACCACGTATAGTGTCCGGTGCTAATTAACACTCCGGAAGACAAGCGCTTCCTGTCTCTCGCCACTAATCCAACGTCTTAAAGCCCGCCAGTTCGCTAATGCCCCGGGCGACTTAAGACTTAAGAACGGGGTGTCTCGCCTATTCTCCGCCAAGACAAACGGTCGGAGGGTGCATCGTACTCTAAGAGGGTGTAAAGGCACTTCCGGTCAGCTCGCTTCCTGCGTAACTCACTTCGGCCACGGGTCAGGAAGTCATCTCGATGAAATGGCTGCGTTCGGGTTTAAATTTACCGTTTCTTGGCAACAACGGCAACCGAGGCCGCTAAGATAATTATAATTAATGAGTCACAGAAAAATATATCCAAAGACAGCCTTCAATGATTACGAAAAATTATAAAAAATAAAATATGAGAAATTAGAAATCTCATTACATATTTATATTTATAATAATTATATTTACGTCCTATTTCTTATAATTTTACATAGGTACGTCATAAAAAGGATAAGTATTTATAGGTACATTGGGCTGAAAAGAACAAAGAGCGCATCTTCGCGCGATACTCATTTCTAAATAAATAAATTATTTCGATTTTTCGTCGGACTCGCTCGAGAAAGTCATGAGAAACGACGGATACGATGCGCCACTTCCGCGTCTCGCGGATCTCCTCCGAGATGCTCGCGTGAGAAAGTCTCAATCTAATAAATTCATGAAGGAACGTCGCCGTACGGTCTGGTCGCCCGCGTTCTCACAGGCCTTCGTGAATATCGAGGCGCGCGATTCCTACGGTTTCCGTGTGATCTGCCGACCGCAAATAGCGAAACGGTAATGCGGCGAGGCGGCGTGCAGGCTTCGCGTCTCCAAGCGAGAAGCACGCCTTGTCGTGGGGGGAGGAGGGGGGAGAGGGATTTATCTTCTCGTCTCGCGGATCGAAAGCGTATCGAATGAAATAGATTTCGCGTAAGTGAGACTGGCGAAATTACTGGGCGCCTCTCATCAAGGGTTCAACCGCAGACCGCAATTTTACGCGAAACGCGCGAAGTCGCACCTTAGCGCGCTCTTCATGCAACTCGGAAGAGAGATGCTGATTCTTCACCAAAAGCATGCTATCTCGTAATACAGCCTTTAGTCATAAGTATAAAGCACTCTCAATTGCATTGCATATTATTTTCTTGAAAAAGGAAAGAACGATTTTCCTGAAGGATCAAAAATTTTGCTGAAAACAAATCTGAAAATAAATCTTGTTGCAAACGCAAAATAGTAGCTACGATATAAAATTTTTTTATATTCCGATATAATTGTTTTTTTTTTACAGTTTAACAAAATTTATTTTCCGATTTGTATCCAGCAAAATTTTCGATTTTTTATGAAAATCGTTTTTTTTTTTCATATGGTGACAAAAACTGAAGGCTAACAAAATATTAAAATTGTTAGAAAAATAAATATTATTTTTCAATAATACTCACTGTTTTTTAATTTGTTTTTCGTTAAATACACAATAGAATGTTTACGTGAATTTATGGTGATTCTTTATAGTTTTATACCTATATAGCTGTAATTGAATTCAACATATTTTTTCATATCTCGATCATATCTCACCTGTCATAAAAAGATCTTCACATGCATAACGTGTCTTACGACACATCAATGATTTCGTCTGGGTTTTTCCTTTGAATAGTACGATCGCACGACGAACTCTTTGTGAGTCGGCCAACGAGCGAATCGACGATCACGGCCGATTCATTGACGAATCTTTCGCGTGTGAGCATCGCCTAACACGCGCGCATCGCCGGATGGCTATGAATGAAATCGCGCGTGGCGCGTCCTCCCGCGACGTGCGGTGGTGGGAGCCGGGATGCGTTGCGTAACGTTGCACGTGTGGGTGGTAAGCGCGCGCGTGTGGGAACGTGGTCGCGGCGGTAAGGAGAAAACGCGTGCACACACATACACCACCGGAGCGAGCGAGAGACGCTCCGGCACGGACGGAGAGCCGACGGTGGCGTAGGCGGAGTCGCTCGCAGCATCGTCTTCGCTCGCACATGCGCCTTATTAAGGTGCCTCCCACAACGTCGCTCGGTCGCGCGGAATTACGGAGAATTCCACGCGTCGCAAGTTTCCGTAGTCGCGGTTACCGTCGCCCTTATCGCGCATCCTCATTAACGGGGTCCAAGCGACTCCGTTTCCTCCGTTTTTTTTCCTTCTCGCGCCGAGGTCGATCCCTTGACAAATTGCGCGTCTGTCGACTCCCTCTCTTTCTCTTCTCCTTCGCGGTCGCGAATGCCGGCTCTTAACGGGACTTGAGGTGCTTCGTCGTTTAAGGGTGTAAAATCGTGAGAGCGCAAATATAATCCGTAGACAAAGGCATTATCGCAGTCGTTTAAGATAACTCGTGCGTGCTTGGACGTGCGTGCTCGGACGTGCGTGCCTAAGACAACGATCTCTAAGGCTAATCTCTCTCTCCTCCCCCCCCCTCTCTCTCTCTCTCTCTCTCTCTCTCTCTCTCTCTCTCTCTCTCTCTCTCTCTCTCTCTCTCTCTCTCTCTCTCTCTCTCTCTCTCTCTCTGCTTTTTATTGTTTCGGTTTACGGTTTTACCTCGATAGCACAGATCGCACGGTTTTCGTCTCGATTAGAATCGAATAAACTCGTTTGCATGATCCGGTCCACTTCGGCGATAGATTGATCGAGCGATGTTACCGCAAACTATTGAAGTCATTAGACCGTCGATGACAGGTCTACCACGAAAACGTCGCAAAAAAGATTACGATGGAGTTGGGTAAAATAAATACGATGTAGACGACTCTAATAGTCCTAACGTTTAAAAAATATTAAGAGAGATCTTTATTTATTACATATTAACATTTTTTTGGGCTGAATCATAAATGGAAATTCATAAATGGAAATGAATCATAAATGGAAGTTAAAATAAATTTCTGATGGGAAATTAATTTAATTTGTTTTTTGTTTTACGTAAATTTTCTGAAAAACTAGGTGAAGACTTGTTTGATAATATTTAGTTCGAAAAATCTCATAGCCAGGGGAATTCCATTTTACATTGTATGAAGAAATCATTAAGTGGTTTCTCAACTCATTCCAACGTTTGGCAACGTGACACGTATATAAATAATGAACACGTCGCCGCAGGAATTATAAGGAAACGTATCGATCGGAGCGCCGGAGGTGGCGAAAAATAAAAGGGAAAGAAAAGAAGAGAAAGAGAGGGAAAGAGAGGAAAGACATCGGGGACCACCTAATGCCGCGATCGCAATGAGATAAATAATCGCGATGGGTGGGCGCCGGCGCCTTCCTGAACGCGGAGCTTACGAGTTACGGACCGCGCCGCACCTTATGGGTCCCCATAGGGTGCCCGGTGCTCGCTGTCGCTATGCGTACCCCATAAGGTGGTACAGAGCTCCAGCCGCGTGTGAGAATCCATTCCGCGCGATTTCACAGGGCTCGCGGGGGGGCCCCCTCAACACCGAAATTCACCTTTTTTCTATCCCCTTCTTCCCCCCGATTGCTTCCCTTCTTCTTCTTCGTGTTTTTGAAGTCTTTCTCAAGAACCCTGTCGCGTAAACTCAGGGCCTCCCCGCGACGAGCGAATGCTGGATTAGAAAGCTAAAAATTAGGCTGTGTAAAACATATCTTTATTCGGCATCCAATAACACTACGCATTATTTACGGAGTTACGTAAAACAAGCAATGGATGTAATTATAATGTAATAATTATAATTATAGTTTAATAGGATTCAATAATTATAATTATAATTATAATTATTTGATCCTACTAAACTATTCGTAATAATATGACTATTTTCCAGAAAATTTTGATCTACATTGTAAGAACAATTTTTGTTGAAAGATCTGAAATTTAGCTGAATACAAAATTGAAAATAAATTTGTTAGACCATTAAAATAATTATGTTGAAAACTCAATATTGATGAGCAATGCTACACAAAATTTTGATATTCTAACAATTAGAATTTCCAGTATAAATTATTTTGATGGGCCAACGAAATTATTTTTAAATTTATAATATCCAGTTAAATTCTAAATCTTCTAGCACGTAAAAAAATTTATCTCGGCGTACATATATTTAAATATTTCCAATGTTGCTTTATGTGCTCCATTTTTCCTAACACCAGTCCACAAACCTTAATCGACGACGCAGGCAATTTTCTCCGGCGCAAGGCGGGAGACTCATTTTCTGCGGCGCTAACCGAACGGTAACGGCACTCTTTCGTGGTCGAATACCCCGTTGAAAGTTTCCTGATCGGCGCTTTTGTGGCATTAGCCGCGGGTAAACAAGTCGCCTTGCGTACGAAATCGCCGTGAATTCGACAGGCCGCGGAGAGTCCGATTGTTCGCGCGAATCGCAACGCTGGGTGCGAAGAAGTGGTAGCCGTGGAAAAAGCGATTGCACGCG
Organism: Wasmannia auropunctata; assembly: GCF_000956235.1. Taxonomy (NCBI): domain Eukaryota; kingdom Metazoa; phylum Arthropoda; class Insecta; order Hymenoptera; family Formicidae; genus Wasmannia; species Wasmannia auropunctata. Next base: position 1,771,403 of record NW_012026793.1, on the reverse strand, counting down.
ATTTAGAGGCTCCAATGAGCGAGACGGTCGTTACACCCGCGATACCATCTAAATAAATAGGAGACCCAGTAATAAATAGGGGACATAAATTGACTGTATAATTAATTAATGCAATCGCGATTAATTAATTAATATAAATACACGGGCGAATCGGTAAGAAAGCTGCACCTCCAGCCGGCGTTTCATCTTTTTTTTTTATTTCTCTCCTTTTAATAAAAAAAATAAATATATATCTTTTTTATCATAGTCTTAATTGACATGTTTTTTATTCTCTTGAAGCTCCCTTTCGCAAAAGATACAAAGTCGTCGAAGAAGAAGGCTCCTTTCATGTTGAGTTGATCCTCGCGACTCGCGGATCACGCTCGCGCGCTAAGAACGATCCTCTTCGGGGTCCGTGCGCGCGTGCGAGGTGGTGGATTAGGTGGAGGAGCCGGTTACGAGAAAGGTTAAATAGGTGCCGGGTGGCGGTGGTTCTCTGAAGGTGGGTGTACTCGTTAGTGTGTGAGCCCGCCTACCGTCCAATGCGGTGGCTGGTTTCCCAGAGGACTCCCTGGCCTCTCTCTGGTGCGGCTTTTCGCGGTCCCCTCTCTCTTTCCTTCTTCGCCGCCGTCGTTTTCTGTCGGTACACCACTTCGGTGGAGAACCTCGACCGTGCGTATGTGAGTGTGTGTGTGTGTGTGTATGTGTACGTGCGTACACGTATCGTGCGTGTGTACGCGTGTGCGTGCACACACGCGCGTCTCGCTTTTGCATCGCGCGCGATAATAGTCACGGGTGGGACCCCCTTGACGGCGCGCTCTCGCCTCGGGAGATCGCCCGAGATACCGGTGGTCGACTACTGACGGAGGCCCCGCAGTTCTCAGAGCATCGCGATCGACGGTGGATCGATCGCCGCCGGACTCGCGCGGATCCGAACCGACCCGACCGATAGGATCCAGCGGTGAAGAGGCTCGACGCGAACACGACAGTTACATCGGAGTACCCTAAGTGCCTGATCACTCGACGAATAATCGCGGAACGGAGAACCAAGAAAGTGATCGAGAAAGAGAGAGAGAGAGAGAGAGAGAGAGACACTTAACGAACGAGTTGGACTAAAATTGTGACGATCGAATTGAATTTGAGAAACGCTCACCTGTGTCACTTGAGATTTGACGTGCAGAATGTGCGGTGGGAATTTTTTTGAAGTATTTTAAAGAGACATCACAGGAACGAATGGACAGTGCCTTAAATCGGGATCATCGTGTGAGCTGTTATAGTTAATTGACATCCGAAGCCGTTTAGTTTCATAACGACATTTTAATCGATATGCTTTAACGACATTTGGATTGATATTCTCATTGCTACCAGCAGTCAGCCTTGTTAGCGGGCTTATCGATCCGGTCGACGTGACCTCAGCCGATTCACTGGATCACCAGGTACTCTCCGCACCGATTTCACTTGCCTTACTTCGAACAACGGCGATCTCGATGTTTACGATTTATGATCTAGAATTCATTGATCCGATTCGATGATGATAGTTTAATTTAATAATTTGAACACGTGATGTGGACGTTTTGTTAACGAATCGAAGATCGATCGAGGTGAACGCTAGGAAACAAGGACAAGATGCTCTTCAAAGGCAACAGTTCACGGCTGGAATTGCTGATAGGAAAGATCCACGCGCACAAGGAACCGTCGCAGGACGAGCAACACAAGTCTAAAGGTCTGAACGTAACTTCTCTCTCTTTCTCTCCCGTTGTCTTTTTTCTATCTGTCTGATTTTCATCTATACCTGAAGTTTCGCCACTTTTCCACGAAGTTTAACATTATCGTCGCGCACCCTTCATCTCGTTCCACAACTTTTCATTCGCCACCACCGCTGAATTTCAACTGCGGTTCACGCGAGGAATGTTTTACTTGATGAATTTGTCAAAAATTCGGGCTATTTGGAATTATTGAAAATGTAAAAGGTGATATTATCGAAGCTCTAGTAAGTCCCGATACGAAGGTGATTCTCGCCTCGAAATCGAATTTGGAATTCAGTTTATATTGATTCGGGACACGATTTAGAGCAGGCAACTCTCTCGCTATCTGACTGTTATTCACATTCCTTGTACTTATTTCTTCCGCATAATAGGAAGGAATTTAATACGTACGCGATTCATTTAGCTATTGTCGCAGCCTAGCATTATCACTGCGATACGACGATCAATATGACGAAAAAGGCATTTATAATCGCGTCTCGTTTCATCGACACTTCTCGCGGTGGTCACTCTTTCTTCTATCTTTTCTTGTTTCTGGTTCCCTCGCCTCGATCAGAAGTTGCTGACTAATCGCGCTCCGTTAAAGCCGACACGTGGCGGCGTTACACGTGCAGAATCCGAGCCCTTGAAACGCGACATGATACATCATTTTATTCTACTTAAGTATAACGTGATTCTAATTTTAACTTAAATATATATAATAACTTTGGCGTTTCTAATCTTGTTTAAATATAACTTACCTAAATTTATATATAATTGTCAAGCGTCATTCACATGACTCTATATCAACTAGCAAATCCGCTTGCTTGGAAACAAAAACTGAAAAAAAGCTTACCCTCTCGCCTTCTATTTCCCTTTCACTTTCGATATTTCTCTGATTGGATTTTCGGACTCTGAAATCCTCAAATCGCCCGCGTGTAAATTAAATCCGGCAAGATAACGTGAAATATTATTACGCGCGCGAATCTCCCCGTGACAAATGTTCATCCTCGTGCGATATAAGTAACCGATATGTAATCACACTCACATCGGACGTGTTTAAGCGTGCTGCGATGAATGACGATCGCCAGGAACAAGTTGATACAAAATGGTTTTCTGACGAGCGCGCTATTAAACTCTGTCTTCGGTAACAGCGGCGATAATTTTGCTCCGTAATTGCTAGTGGACAGCGTGAATAGTTAACTATGGCACGAGACGCTGCTTGATGTCAAACACCAATGTCAATGCTCGAAACGGTCGCGCGAAATCTGAACGTCCTATTAAATTAAAGTACGGTACAATGACGTCCCGTTAATTTTTGAAATCGTCAAAGTGACTAAGAAAATATTCCCGACGATCCTAAAATCAAATTTATTAGTCAGGAAGATCTCCAATGATTTCGAATCTTACATAATAAAGTCCATTCATTTCGCATGTATTAAATGAACGAAACGCGATGCAATCGCATAAGAATTCAGAAAACTTTCGGTTTCTTTAGAACCGGTCTCATCATCTCCGATTACTGTATACATAATCGACCAATCAAGTTAATCGAGAATAGTGAGATCGGTCCTTAAAAAATGCTCACAGAGACACTGGTCGGAAAATCAGGCTAGATAGAAGATCAAGAAAAGCTAAACGTTTTCCTTATTTTCTCGGTTCACGCGTTGCCGCCGCGGGTCCGCCCTACGCCACTGGCGCGAAAATCCGCGCGAGGCACGCGCGATCCGGCATAAGTCACAATTAACGAAGGCGTTAAGTCGGGCCCCTATTAATAAGCGTCGTCGAAGCGCTCCTATAAATAGTCCCGGGGGGCACGAGGCGACAACAGGACCGTCAGCGGGGACGCGGCGCGATGCGCCGGCACAGGTCGCCAACGCGTGCATCGGCAGCCCGTGCCGCTTAAATGCGCCTATTTTCGCCTCGATGACACATCGTCGCCGATCGGACACGATCCGTGGGCTAAATAAGAGTCTCTCTCTTTTGAACCGAGCGGTCTCTCCCCCTCGAGCCACCCCCGACATTTCGCGCTCTCTCGCTCATATCGTGCGGTATGTAGAGTGTCCGTAGGTCAAGGCATCGATTGTGTATCTTGAAACGTGAAAATTACAAAAATGAGCGAATTTACTAGATATTGGCCATATGAAATTAAAAATATTCTAGTGGATGTGCTCATGACTTTTGTAATTTTCAACTTATTTCAAGATACACTATTGAGGGCCAGCTGAACGTTTTCGCCCTATGTGTCTAGGAATTCCTGCGGGAATCGCTCAACGTTAAGTTTGACGTATGACGATTACATAATAGGCGACAAATCGCACCCTTGCTTCAAAAGTGATTCGAAAAACGTGATTTCCGAATTATTACCATGAATAAATTAGGTAAAATAATATTGCCTTATCAATCATCAAAAGTCTGACAGTTAATTTTTTTTTGTTGTATCACTTTTGAAGCAAGGGTGCGAAATACGTTTTCTATTAATAGGTTAATTTGCCAAAATGCTTCTCTAGTGCTTCTGTTGCACGCGCAGTTCACGTTCCTCCACACCTAGACAGCCTTTCTCCACTGTAGCTCTTCTCAGCGTCCACTCGAAGAGTCATCGGAACGCGTGAGTCAGTCGCAGTGCCAATTGGGCGAACGCCTCAATAGGTGCTCGCGTGTTGCGCAACGTGAAAAAAAAATAAGAGTCCCTTGTCTCTCTTGGAATATGAACCACGTCTGTTTACACGATATACAAATACATGCTTCATCTTGAAAATTGTATGTAAAAATTTTATTTTTTACTTTTATTAATTGCATTTATTTTCTGAAGACAGGTATTTAAATTTATAAAACAACTTTAAAATTAAAAAAAAACGCGATTTCTCCGATATGTACTTATTCGAATCCCGTGTCTTTCGAGCGGCATGATCGTGATTCGCGCGGAAACGCGCCTGGGCGACGTCCTTCTGGGAGAGGAAGAGACCGAGCGTCTCGCGCGAGGATGACGCGCGTGGGTGGAGGATGCGAGCCATTTACGCGGCATCCACGACGACGTATCACGATCTCGTCGCGTCTCTCATACACATCTTCTGGGTGGCGGTCCTTGTCTCTCTCTCACGCGCACGCGCGCTCATATAGCGTGGACTGGGATTCCGCAAAGTCTGTTAAATCGACTCGTGGGTGTCGATCCATCGCCGACGGGGGGCCGACGACAAATGAGGAAACGGCCAACTAGCCGAGTCATTTCCACCATTTAGCGGCGCGCCTCGCCCTCGCTCTCTATCACGAAGTGTGCAGTGCAGCGATCTCTCTATAATCCTCATTCCCGGCAATTATAAATTATTTGTGATTAGCCGGCGTGACTGCGCCGGAAGTAGCCGACGCGACACGCTCTCCCACGGCGCGACGAAGGCGGCGGATAAGCCGGATTTTCTGTCACGGAGAGACGCGGGGTCCCCTTACTTGACCCGTTTGCCCCCCCGGAGTTTATTTGACGTTTTGCGCGCCGGCGGGGTCACCACTTAACCGAACTTCGTTTCTATACGCGTTTTGAAAGATACGTTACGGTTACAATCGCGTAACTTCCGTCTAAATCTCGACGATTTATCGTCGTGCTCGTACACCGTCTTACGATACCGATCTTTCGATCAATTTTTTTTCGCGTGCGATAAGCGAAATGATGCATTTAATTAAAAATATCGTATACATCATTCAAACAAGAATGTTACATTGGTTTGTTTTGCAAGAATTACTCACTGGAAGAGACCCGAACGTGGTGTCAGGCGACCCCGAGTTAACGAAGGAAGGCGACAATCGCGCGCGGTGTCCCGCCTGTTGAATGTAGCCTAGCGCGATCTTATAGGGTCGCGCAGGACACACCGCGATCTTTCCCGAGCCAGTCAAGGCTCGGGGGTTAATGGTACGAGTTTTACCGTCTCCGCTCGTTACGCGAACGATATAAAGGGACACGTAACAGGCGAGGTGAGACCGGCCGGATCCGTAACATCGTTAGCGTACGCACGACGAGTTCGTAAGCCGTAGGTGAATGTAAAAGCGTTCTCTTCTTGCAACACTTGCAAAAAGAGAGAGATGCTGAAAGGTCATCTAGGATCAATAGAAAAAATTTCGTCGAATCGATTATCGAGGCGTTATTGAGGTTCTTGTTCCACATTGATTTCAGAGGCCCTAGGAACCGGAAGCTCCTCGTGGCACAGCGAGGATGGCGGGCCCAATTCGCGTCGCGGCGGCGAGACGCCGTCGTCCTGCGCGACACCGACATCGGCCAGCTTTCCGTCGGAGCCGGAGGTTGACGCCGACGTCGGCGTCAATCCCGACGGCAATAATCCCGCTGCCCCGTACCCTTGCCAATTCTGCGACAGGACGTTCCCGCGGCTCAGCTACCTGAAGAAACACGAACAGGTAAGGATGACAGGCTCAACAATTTCCCCGCTCACCAGATATTTCCTGACTGAAATAACTCGTTTTAATTGAAAATCAAAATTGTAAATGTACATCTAAATTCGGATATAGTTACTTGCAATATGATTTTGTTGAAAATAATTTTATTCGACTATCAAATTAATCATGTAGGATGCTCAAATAAATGCGGGCAATGCTGTCAAAAGTTTTAACATTTTGACAACCTGCAATTTGAGCATCTTATAATTATTTTGATGGTTTAACAAAATTATTTTCAGAGCTAGCTAAATTTTTCCTTTGAGAAAAAATCGTTTTTTCCATGTAGAGAGAGAGAGAGAGAGAGAGATCTTTATGGTTTATAAGCTTTTTATTTAAAATATTTACAGATCATCTATTTAAATTAAAGATCTACCGCGATAAAGAGAAAGATCAAGTGTTTCATTTCGTTCTCGCGATAACGTACATTATCTTCCACGTTCGTGCGTTCCCGCATCTGATGCTTCTGATGTTAGTAGAAATCGCTGTAACCTCAAGTATCTCGCGTCTATTTGCGTAAGAGACGCAAGGTCAGTCGTCGAAAAAAGAAAAAAGAATACGAAACCAAAAGGATCGACGTTCGTCACGCGCATTAGTATGCGCGCCACGCACGTCGCGACGCGAGTTATAGAGAGCTCTCCTCTCATCTCGCGCCTTCTGTGAGAAAAAGTCCGAGGTGTGATTCCGCGAGGTCGACGAGTCCCGTAAACGCGCGCGGGGCAGGTTAACGCGTTTCCGCGCCGCAAGTGTCCTGCGAGTGAGCGCGGCGCGCGAGGCGGTCCTGCCTGTGGAAGAGGGACGCGCGTGGCGAAAGTGTCCTCTCCTCTCGGATCTTTTTTTTTTCTCATTTTGCATGGCGGTGGCATTAGCCCGTTCTTCCGCGTCCGAGGCCGGCCGGCACGGGGGTCATCATCGGGTCAGAATCTGTAGCGTTGTGCCCATAACAGGTTGTACCGGTTATCAGGTTATTCGTCCAGGTGGCGGCCGTCCCTTCGGCCTCCTCCTCCTCCTCCTCCTCCGCTCCTTCCTTCCTTTCGCGAAAGCCCGCTGCTGAACGTACGTACATATATATATATTATACGCGAGCTGAATCGCGCGCAGATACGACTCCGATAATCAAGACGAGTACCCGTGAGTCTAGGTAGATAGCTGTCTATTTATGCTACGCACAATGCTGGCTTTACTCCACCGACAATCGCGGCGAGTAATCTCAATCCTTCGCGGGCCTGTCGTATCGCGAAGTTGTAACGTTGACAGATCCGCGAGAACGGCTGAATTTTAAAGATTCCCAAGATACCACGGATTTTTCGAGATCAAACGTCCATGAAGATAAAAGAAGCGGCTTTGATAAGATTTACTTATTGTTAGCCAATCGATAATTCATCGATGATGCACTTTGACATCCAGATCGTACGGTCGAATTCTCTTACAAGTTCGTTGTTTTTTTTTTTTAATGTCTGATTGTTGTCCGATTATCGAACAGCCTCCGTGCGTCCGCGGAGGCCTTCTCGTCGCCATTTTCGCGAGTTGTCCGATGGTCGGTGGTCCTTCCCGGCCGCGGCCGAGAGAGAGACCGAGGCGGCGCGATCGCTTCGCCCCATCGTCCAGATTGTCTCTTCAAAGGAGCCGACGGCTCGAAAGTCCGTCTGGCGCGGTCTCGTCGCTACGTGCCGAGCTTACTTACCTCGTCGCGAGACCATTTCGTAGCCGGAGCGGCACGGAGAAGCGTTTTAGCTCCGCGAGCGGGAGCGCGCGGCACAAAGAAGGTGACCGTATGGGATCATATCGGTCACCGTGATCTGGCTGGGTGACGCGTCCCGACAGAGAGCCGACGCTACTTCTTCTTCTTCTTCTTGCTCCGTGAAGCTTCTCTTCTACCGAGACTCTCCTCTCTTCTCTCGCGCGCTTGATAAAGTTTCTCGTGTAGAGTATAATTGAGACGTTAAGCAAAATCGGCCAAATGTCCTTCCCAGATTTGGTTGAGACTTTTGATTTGTAATCTCCATGAATTTTTATTTAATTTTATATAAATTAAAAGTAATGGTATTATATGTAGAATGTATTAATATTATTGTTGTATAATATTGTTAGATATTAAATTGGCACGTTAAATATAATCAAACAAATTAATTTATTTTATTATATTTAACGTAACAAATTTTTAACCTGCACAATCCTAGAATATCCTAGAATTACGTGATTCTATAACAAGAAAAATAAATAATAAAACGTTCCAAGTGATGTACAGAATTTCCATTGAATTCCATGATTTTTTTTGGTAAAAGCTTCAAAAATATGATAATCTCGTGAAAAATTTACAGTTTTATTGCAATATCGTCGCAGCACTTTTATAACTATACAGTTACGATTATTTATATTCTTTTTTTTTATTTCTACGAACAAAATATCGTTTAATCTGAAGAACTGCTGTAGTTGCATTACACGACGATTGTATTGATTGCAGAGCCACGGCGATCAGATGCCGTATCGATGCAGTTGGTGCAACAGACTGTTCAAGCACAAGCGCAGCCGCGATCGTCACGTGAAGCTGCATACCGGGGACAGGCGATACCGCTGCTCGAAATGTGAGGCCGCCTTCTCCAGGAGGTAAGCACGAGAATCTAGTCTCCAAAATATGCGCTTTGCCATCGACCACCAAAATTCATTAAGCGATAACTCATGAGAGTCGTTCACGTCGCCAACAGTCAACTAGACGTCGCAAATCGTAAAGATTCGAACTTTAAAACCCTACCTAGTTGTTCCAAATTTCGTACGTGTCGATCGACAATGAGATCTGATTTACGGATTATGTCATAAAACACACGCACGCAATCAGTAAAGGATCATCAGGGTGTAAAGGAAATAATCGCGCTGGCTCAGGCCATAAACGCAACGGATGGTCGAACGAGGCGCTGCCTCGACGGGGTGCTGCCGGTGCTCGTCGGTGCCGCGACGCGACGCGGCGCGCGCGGGGCCCGACGGGGCCCGACCGGCCGATTCCAGGGGACCCCGATCCAACGGGTGACAAATGAGTAATGATCACACGACGACCGCGGTCCCGGGTGGCATTAGTCAAGCTTACTCTCTTACGTTTCTTTCTTCCTGCCCCCTCTCGCACCCCTCTCTCTCTCTCTCTCTCATCGCCTAGCTGTTTGTTTCCCTCTTTCTCACGCGAGAGCACACAGGCTCTCTCCTGCGCGCACGCATGCACGCACGCACGCACGGCATTGAATCGTCCTGCGCGCATTGAAATGCTAAGCTGAGCCCCCGCGCGCGAAGCACCTTTTTCTAACTTGACACACGTGTGTATATGCACGCGTGTGCGCTCGCGTATACGCGGGCCCCCGCGGGGCCCCGGCCGAGAGAGCGGACAGGTAGGACGCATAGGTGTTACGGGACAACAGGTAGAACATTAGTCAAGAGCCTCGTTGCCGCTCGTCCGCCTTCGCCGGCCGTTAAAGTCGCGCTCGCGACCGACGAAACTGAGAGTCCCTCGCACTTCCGCCGTTAGCTTCCCTCTGAGACCGAAACGTGCATGAGAAATTCCGGAATTTCGCGGTTGAAGCATCAACGAATTTGCGCTGTAAATTAATTAAAATCGCAAATTTTTGAGATTTGACTATTTTATTCTTACATTTTACACGTAATTGCGTTATTAATTAAATTAACGTTATAAAAAAACGATTGTTTCCTATATACAAATTCATCAGAATAACAAGTTACACAACGATAACGTCAAAATGATATTAAAATAAGTCGTGATTGATCGAAAGTGACTTTTAAGAATTATTTTAGAACCATTTTGATGTCATCATGACTTCTTGTTCTACGCTTGGGATTTTTTTTTCAAATCTATTTATAGATTTCTCTCTCTTTTCCGAAGCTTTCCGCCCGCGAACGTTCGGATGAAGTCCTAACAAGTCTTTGCTCCTCACCTGTCAGCCGCTATTATAATCGCACCGCGAGATCTTTACGCCACGTCTCTATTCGTCCGCCCACCTTAGCCATCGGTTTGGGTGACCCAACAAAAGGGTGAAAATCTCCGTGGTTCTCACGCCACGTATGCAACGCGCGAGAGATCTGTCGGCCCTTAACTGTGACTTTCGCTTATGACAGATTGCGGACACGCAACGATGTATCATTTCGATCGTTAGTATGCGCTCTCGTTAACCCGCGCGAGGAACTTCAATAAGGTCAAAATATTAGAAAAAAATATTAGAAAATCTATTCATAGCTTGAGAATCAATACCTAATCGAGCAACGTATTGTGAAAAAATTATTTGCCTTTGTTGTAAATTTTTAACTTCGAAAATTTCCTTTCTCCAAGAAACCTTTTAAAAAATACAGTCTTGATCATATATAAAGCACTCTCACAAATTGACGTAAACATTCCATATCTAACGATAAATAAATTTAAAAAAAAAACAGTTTTATTGAAAATAATATTTATTTTTAATAAAACTGTTTTTTTTATTTTTAATATTTGTTTCTATAATAATTTTGATATTTAGTTCTCCTTTGGCTTTTATTACTACTTTTTCTAAGGAAGTGCAATAAATTAAGAGTGCTTTATACTTATGGTCAAAGCTATATGTTTGTTTTAAGTCACTGGAATCAATGTCTTAACTTGTCAAAGTCAGGTCTAGTTCGACCGAAACTAATCGCGGGATCTTACGTATCTCAACGAATAACTTCATGTCTCACGGCGATGTTTTTATTCTTACGGAATGCGGCAGCAAGATCGAGATTTTCTCGGCAGTTTTTCGTAATTCTCATGGTCCTCGGATGCCAACCGGGAGTCACGATTCGACCCCCTTCCTCCCCCACCCCCCCCCACGGTATTGACGGGTGCCCTCCGCTTCTTTTGTCCGACGTCTATCTTTTCAGTCGACCGCCTGTGCTTATTATCTTTTTGCATCAATAAATAAAGATAATGCGTACAATTTTTTACACAGTCGACTAATCAAGTATCGACGCAGGTATACTGCTGTAGACACGCAAATCGAGCGTCGACAGAAAAAGGACCTGTTATACAGTTTTGCTGAAGTATCTAAAAATTTAGCTATAGATACAGATTAGAAAATAATTTTTTTTGTGTGGGCCTTCAAAAATTATATGTAGGACGCTCAAACGCGATAATAATGTTGCAAACTTTTTGCATTATTGCCACGTTTGAGCATTTTACATAATTTTTTTGATGAGTTACAGCAAAATTATTTTCAAATTTGTATCTAGCTAAATTTTCAGATTCTTCAGCATAACTGTTCTTTCCATGTAGGCATAAATTGATAAATTGATATTAACTATTTTAAAAAATTGTACAACGAAAAAGTAGAAATCAAGACTGGATTGCAAGTAACGATTCGTAGATACTTGAATCTTTACGGAGTAAATGAACGTTTCAAGACTGACGAGAACGGAGATCGAGTATACGTTAACGCACCCACGAATCACCGTGACAGGGTGATTCTTTGGACTGGCGAGGGTGGAGTTTAACGGACCATTTATTTCCATTTCCTTTCAGCACCCCAAACGCGATCTTCTTCTTGTATAATGGCTGCCCGCCATTACGCGGTTGAACTCCACGTTTTTTCAAGAATCGGGCGGTCAAATCACTATGAAAGCTCTGACACTCTTTCTATCACTAAAGTTATCCCAAGCTATCTTGAGATTGCAAGTATAAGTCATTATTTTAAGATTTATTCCTCTCGAAGTAATGACAAATAGCTTTAAAGATAAAGTATTTTTCTCATGTATGAATTAATCTTTAAAGATACAAATCTTTATGGAAACCTTATTTTTAAAATACCGATTCCAATAGATACTACAGAGTCTGTTGGAAAGGATCTCTTGCAGCACAATATTAAATAATTCAGTTACTGTGCTTCTCGATATCCTTCCAATCTTGGACAAGCCAAATCTGATATTGTTTCAAGCGAGAAAATAAGACTTGTTTGTCTTAGCTGCGCTTCTTTGCATTTTTCTAAATCGATATAGGCCAGCGAAATATAAAATATTGCTGAATCAAAACAACACATTATTTCGCACACGATCCGCAACAACATGAAAAATATTTTTTGTGTTAAAAATATTTCTCAGTACTGTTTAGTTATTATTATAGTATATTATCGCGTGATATAAGAGAAACTAAAGAATGTTGACAGAACATTATAATTTTTAAACATTCGGACTATGAAATCAGTTTTTGATTTATTGCTATGCAATTATCGCGAACGCAATTTTTCGCTTAATTCTTATTGTTAGTACATACACATGATAATTTTTCACACGACGATCCTTTACTACAATTTACAAACGAGAGTCATTCATTTCTTCGAATTAATTTCCATCATTTTTTTTACAAGTGTACAAGAATTAAGTGATTCTTGCATATTATAGGTACTTTAACATCTTTAAAAAAGTATTTGTAAGGTTGTATATTAAAAAAAAATTGTATATAAATATTATAACTGATTATAACACAAATGACCCAATTTTATGTACTGAAGATTAAGAATATTATATCAATAAGCGTCGCGAACGGATACTCCGCATCCGTGGATGTCCTTCACCATCCGAATGTCATCTCTTATCGTCTCTCGTCGAAGGTGACACGTCGCGTCGGCGAGATGCTGCGTAAATAACGGTGTCAAAACAGAAATATGCGAATAGTATTTAATATCGGCGCGACCGATGTGGACTCGTCGCCGGTCCATTCTCTTCGTTAAGCTAGCGCGACGCTTTCGAGTCGTACTCTTTCGGTTCTCTCTCCCTCTCTCTCTCTCTCTCTCTACTTTTTTCCCCATATTTTTTTCCTCCTCGCATCGTCGTCAGTCGCGCTCTGTCGGCCGCGAAACGATACGCTCGATAATAGGACAGCATCGCGGTTCACCCGGGCGATAATCCTGGTGGCGCATGAATAATTCAGGCGCAAAGTGCAGGAGTAAATTTGCCGTCTGTCTTCGTTTCGGCGTGCCCGAGACAGCCCGCTTGACCGTCGCGCCTCCTCGTACCGAACCTCGCGTCATCCTCGCCTTAAACGCTCGCGGATTCAGTTTTCCGCCGCGTCGCCGCCGCCGTCGCCGCGACCTGGACCGACGTACACACACCGGCCACCGATGAATTATTCATCGGGCTCGAAAATCACCGGAGTCGTTACCCGGGTTTGACTCACGTCCGAAATCTCCGCAATTTTTCTCTCTCTCTTTCTCTCTCGCGGTGCTATATTCAACATTATACATTCGATGCTATAAATGTGTCTTTTCGTGTCATCGGACGCTCTCCTTGTTACGATAAGTAAAATAATCGCGACTGAAATATTCATTTCTTTTTTATCGTAGAGACTTCAGAGACTTCACCCAATCCGCGGCGAACCTCGGTGAAAATAGTTACCCCGGGCTCGATATGTCCCAGGATCTCTGTTTATTCATGCCGGCGCTGATCGAAAAACGCATCTTTGATGCGCGCATCTTGGACGAAGCAAATCGCGGCGAAAATACGACGCGAGATAGATCCCGTGGCTGTCGAATATTTTCCCTGTTTCATAGTTGATCGAAAATGCATCTCTGCAAGGAACATAATAAATAAACTCGCGCGGATCGTATTAGTTTCAGTTATCCGTTCTCCGTTATCGATTGGCGGACGTCTGAGCGAAGAGACCGCGGTCGATTATTTAAGAAACAATATAAGTACCTACGAACTATTTTTCTCATTTGTTCCACGAAGAATCGCGAATGCGCGGCGATGTCTCTCAACTTTTGTTTTCCTGATTTTCGAATTCCCGTTCAACACCATTTAACGTTAAGAAAAATATATATACAGGTCGAGAGTAATTAATATCTAAATAATTAATATCGAACACTTAAGCATAAACTCCATTATCCCATTATTTCAACGCGGATTAATACAATTTCCTATGCGGCTCTTGCACATTTAAATACGGAAGAGAATCGATGGCGCTTAAAATTCATACGTTAATATAGTCTCGTATAATACGGCAATAATACGGCGACAATACGACGAAGATGACTTTATAACTGGATGCCCTTCTTAACGCGAGAATTATTTATATATTTATTCCCCAAAACGCGGCGGAAAAACGGCATCGCGCGCTTAACAGCGGTGGTCACCCAGAACGTCGATATGTCCCCTCCGACCTAAGTAACACATTCAGCGTTTCACTTAATTATTAGCGGGGACACTTAATTAGCGAGGAGGAGGGAAAATATTTTCAAGCAAGCCGCGCGACGAGCTCCGCCCGTCCGTCTTTATTAAGTTTCCCGCGTTGCCGCTCTTAATCGAATTCGCCGTCGTTTAATTCTTTCCCTCGGCGGATACTCGGGGACTTTTGTCGATCGCATCGCACCGCGATAAAACCCGGTCCGATATTAAAACGCGAGTTTACCCGCGCTTCGAAGAAGAGCGAGTTACCGAATAACCGTCGATAAATTAGCATTATCGATCGCACGTCCCGCGGCATTATTAAAAGATCGCCGCGCTAACCGATTAGTTTTATGTCCGACTTCCGCGCCGGTGATCGAAATATCTCCGGCGGAGTGAATCTATTTTCAAAGTGTGATTGACAGGAGCGGTGCTCCTGACGAGCCTTAATATACATGGACTCGTCACGTATTACAGGAAATAGAATTTCCTGAATTAGATCCCTCCGATCTGTACAACGAATGGCAATTTGAACGTTTTAAAGGTAAGTCGGACCGGTGGCACACCGGTCATCTATTCCGAGAATGATATATGTGATGATCGCGAGGGACGTCAGGATTGTAAAAAGCGGTTGATTTAATCTCAGAATAGTGGAACCTCGTAATTTATTTCGACAATTTAAAATACACAATTGGAATTGATCAATTGATAAACGGACAGCTAAATAACATTTTATCGTGCACACCACTTCACCGTAAAACTGTTATTCTCATCGCGCGATTTAATAAGTTTTCAACGTTTAAATGCTTTTTAATGCGTACAAATGCATACGGAAAATGTTATTTGAAAGTAGAGTGTATCGAGTATCATTTCACTTTTCATCTCGTTTGCACGATATCTTTTATTAGTCATTCCATTTAGCCCGTTTACATACGTGACCGAGTTAATAATTCAATTATCGAGTATCGACTCAGTTCTGTCGTATATTATTATACGTATCTCGATTTAGGCGCGGCGCTTCGAACCATACTTACGAGCCGCCACGAGCTCACGAACACGAGTATTTCGTATTTTTCTCAGCGATCACCTGAAGATCCACCTGAAGACGCACGACACCCAGAGGCCTTACCAATGCACGGCTTGCACGAGGGGCTACAGCTCGGCCGCGGCTCTGACGTCGCACATGCAGTCCCACAAGAAGCATCACCAGTCGTCGTCGTCGTCGTCTCAGCCGACCGGCAAGCACCAGGACGTCGACTACGGCCGGAGAAGCGTCTCCTCGCACAGCACGTCGTCGCCGCCGGTGCCGTCGTCGCCGTCGCCGTCGTTGAATCTCAGCCTGAACCCGCGAAACGTCCTGAAGACGTCCCAGGGCACCGGCAGCGCCTCCACCACGCCGATCCTCAACTCGCCCCTGAAGCTCGCCTGCATGTACTGCACCCGGGACTCGTTCAGCTGCATGCAGCAGCTGCAGATGCACGTGCGCACGATGCACCAGGCGATCCTGAGCGGCGCGGAGGGTCTGACGCGGCCGCCCTCGCCGAGCAGGACGTCGAGCGAGCAACAGGCGGTGTTCTGCTCGCGCGACAAGCCGCCCCAGGATCGCCAGGATCGCGGCGCGAAGGACCTGCGCGCCGATCGGAAGTACCCGCCTGAGGAGAGGGTCGACCGGCCCGCCGGCGAACGGGACCACTACGAGAACGCGTTCACCTGCAACCAGTGCACCATGAAGTTCTCCACCCTGGCCTGCCTGCGCGATCACTCGCTGTCGATACACCGAGTTGACGGCGGCTTCAGCGCGACGATGGTGATATGCCCGTTGTGCGGCATCCCGTGCACCTCGACGGCCGCCTACGCCGAGCACTACGTTCTCCAGCACTGCGAGAATCGTCGACCGGCGCCGGCGGCCGGTATAGACTACAGCGAGACGAAACTGAACGGGGTTTACAACAGCGCGCCGGCGAGGGACTCGAGGATGCCGCGGAGCAGAGATGCCGCCCCGGAGGCCGCCGATCTCACGAACAAACGTCCGACGACCCGGCCGTCCGCGGACGCCGCTGGCGGCTACACCGCCGACACTCTTCTGTGCGGCCAGTGCGACGCCGCGCTGAAGGACTTCGAGTCCTTTCGCGAGCACGTGGCCCGGCACCTGCAGGCCGATCATCGCAATCAGGAGATGTCCAGCAGGCAGCACCTGTGCCCCAAGTGCGACACCGTCTTCCCGGCCCGCGAGGACATGCTGGCCCACCTGACCAAGCACTACCTTGGCCAAACCACCAAGGAATTCGCGTGCGGCGCCTGTAAGAAGTTCTATCCGCATCCGGATCAGCTGCAGAGACACTTGCTGGACGCCCACGCGCATCATCTCTACCGCTGCGCCCTGTGCCGCGACACGTTCGACTCCAAGGTGGCGATACAGGTGCACTTCGCGGTCAAGCACAGCCAGAAGTGCCGGATCTATCGATGCAACGTGTGCTACTCGCTGTCCAACAACGAGAACTCGCCGCCGGGGTCGAACGCGGCTCCACCCGGCGACGGCAGGAGCTTCTTCAGGAGCGAGGCCGAGATGGCGGCCCACGTGCGCAACGTACACGCCCCTCCGCCCGTCGCCCCGTCGTCCCTGTTGAACAGCAGCCCCGTCGGAGCCGCGACGAGGAGCCCGGCCTCGACGCCCGGCGTGATCGCAACGCGCTGCGTCTTCTGCGCGACCTGCTGCAGCTCGGAGCTCGAGCTTCAGCTACACCTAGCCAGCCACTCGGCCAGTCTCTACAGATGTCCCATCTGCAGGGAGGGTTTCGCGGTGGAGTTTCTGTTGGACCGGCACGTCGCCCAGGTACATCATCAGGCGGCGCAGGATCATCATCAGGCGCCGTCGGTCAGAAGCAGGGAGAACGGGCGCGTTCATCGACCGGCTAGAAGTCAGGAAGATGTAAGAAGTTTTGTTACGGTAAAAAAAATGAAAATTTTTAAAAATGAGATTAAAGGGCAATGAACCTTAATTACGATAGGATAAACCGTGGGTAGCGTCGATAGGAAGTTGCCGTCGGATTATCGCCATTCTCGGGAAATCTTGCCGACGGCCCGCGCTGCGCCTAACGTCCATCGGGAATGTAAGTATTTCGAATCTATTACCTCGATTCTGGATTTCTCACGCGATTTATTCGGATATCCGTCAATAGATATATATACGTATATACATAGATATGTAGGTATATATCCGCGAACGAGTGTGTTTATGGCCGTTTAGCTCGCCGAAGCTCACCGCCCGTTTCGAAATCGTCCGGATTCCGGGTCTCCCAATCGATTGATCCATTTATCGGAACACGAATTTCTCGAATTTCTCGGCGAAGATTTTCCTGTCGATTGAAACAATAAGTAACTGATCAGTGCTCATTGAGAAATCAAGAATCCAGGTAATAGATTCGAAATACATTTCCGATGACGTTGGACGCAGCGCGGACCATCGGCAAGATTTCCCCAGAATCCGACGGCAACTTTACGTCAACTGCTACCACGGATCGTATCAGCCTTTGTTAAGAGCCAAAAAGATAAAGCAAGAAATAATTAATTGCTATACGTAAACGAAGAATAAACTTAGAGATAAATTTACATTTAAACACAAATATATATATATTTTTTAGACATTTAAATTCTGTAGATTTAAATAATTAAAAGAAATTCTGTCCTATAGTTTCATCACACAGAAATATTCTGTATAATTAAAAGATACGCGTAAGATTATTCGCGAAATGAAGTTTTCTTTCCAAATCCCAGGCGAAATCTCTGAAGAGGGGCCGCTCGCCAGCTTCGAGCAACAACAATTCCGTGAACCAACGCGACAACAACAACAAACGCTTGAACTACAGCACTGCCGGTCAGCAGTGCGAGCTCTGCGAACGCGGTGAATTCGCGAACGAGGCCGAGCTGCAGGCACACAAGAAGCTCGCTCACACGCCGCCCAAGCTGTCCAACAAGGCTCTGTCTACCTTGAGCATGACGTGTGGCTACTGCGGCGAGGTTTGCCGCTCGCGGAGCGAGCTGGAATCTCACACGAGGATCCAGCACGCGTCCAACGAGCCCGGCGGCCGTCACAAGTGCAACATCTGCGACGAGGTGTGCCCGTCCGGCGCGAGTCTCGCCGAGCACAAGCTCCAGAAGCACTGCAAGATCCAGCTGAGCGACACGTGCGTGGTGTGCCGCGGCTGCCTCACGTCGGAGAGCCAGTTCCTGGACCACGTGCAGAGGCACAGCCTGGAGAACGTGGATCCGCAGCAGCGGCTGGACAGCACGCTGCCTCATCTGCCCGCGCCGTGCGTCGTCTGCCGGCAGACGCTGATCAGCGACCTCGAGTGTCGTCTGCACGCGCGGCATCACCTGCGTACGTCCTCGTCGGGTAGCACGCGCAGCGCCGGCGCCAGCCCGACCACCAGTCCCGGGGGCGGCGGCGGCAACGGCCAGGGTCAGGGCTGCTGCCTCTGCCTGCGCGACTTCGCGGCCGAGGACTTTGTCAATCTGCCACCCAATCCTGCCAGCACGAGCGGACAGCTGCTCCGGGTCTGCAAGCCGTGCTACATGCGACACTCCCAAGGACTGCCGATACTGAACTCGACGACCTACGAGCACCGGGCCAAGTACGAGGCGGCCTGGCTCGCGCGCAAGGACGGCCAGTGGGACGAACCCAAGGACAAGTGGGATCACGAGAGAGGACTCAAGGCGGAGGATCGGTCCAGAGGCGAAGGAAACGCGAATAAGAAACGGTGCGAAGAGTGCGGGGTTAAGTTCGAGGATCCCGAAGAGGCGGAGAAGCACAGGATCGCCGAGCACGAAAAGCCCGCTGGCAGCGCCTCGAATACCTACACCTGTATACAGTGTCAAGTTAGTATGGAATATTTTACATAATTTTATAACAAGATTAAAATTAAAATAAAATTTAAAGTCAAGGCTCCAAATTATTCCAATATTAATAAAAGAAGTAAAAAAGAAGTAAAAAAGTAACAAATTCATTATTTGAATAACATTGTTATTCAAATAATGAATTTGTTAAATTAATAAATACATATTGGAGCGATATAACACCCAAGCTTTGGCTCGTTGGCCCTTTTTTACTTCTTTTATTTATAACAAGAGTTGTAGTAAAAAGTAGAGTTGCAGTATAAACTCTAAGATATACCAATAAAAGAATCCCATTTTTATTTCATAATAATAATAATAATAATGAAAAAAATTAAACTCTGAAAAAAATAAAAATTTAATTGACTCGTATTAAAATTAGATTATAATTAATTGATAATATTATGCTAATAAAAATATAGGATATTGAATTTTAAAGATTTCCATTAAAAATTAATAAGATTTTTTCCCTTTTTTTTTGTTTTAAAGACGATATTATCTTTTTAAATTTATACATATCTTTAAGTGTTAATGTAGTTTTCAAAAGATAAAATATATTCTTAGGTGTCGTTTCCAACTGAAGCCAAGATTCAGCAACACGTGAGGAAGGAACACTTGGAGGCGTCCGGGAAAGCCTCCTTGGAGGCTTTACGGTGTCACTTGTGCCTATTCGAGGCCGCCAGTCCTATGCAGCTGCAAATTCACTTAATAGAGCACACTTTCGCCGGCTGTACCGCCCTTAGCTGTTACATCTGCCAGTCGCTCTTCACAACTCCCGTTGGCCTTCAGGTAATTTAACTGACTGCTAATATGTCTCAAACGTAAAATAACAGTTATTCACGCGCGTTTACGGTAACAACCGTGGACTCTCAGGGAAGAAAACGGTCTGATAAACTACCTCGAAAACAAGCGCAGAACTAACGAATTATCATTAAAACAAATTAATTCGCTACTCTTTGAGCGAAAATTTGACTCGCAATCGTTGTTGATTCGCAAACATTTCGTGCGAGTTCAGATCTTTTTCTTGTGGATCTTGACTATAGACGATGGCTCATTGTGGCGAGATTGCATATTTTTTGTTCTTTTCATATTATCATTTAAATCAACATTCTTTCACATAAATTAAACATATAAATGTCATATATCGAAAAAGAGGAGTTTATTATTTCGTTCCTTTTTATTTAAAAAAATGCGAGTGTGCAGGATTTAACACCATTCGGTGTTTATATAAATCTATATGCTATATGTATAAATTAACTTTAATCTTGATTTACTCCTTACATCTTTAGATTCTTATTTGTTTCAAATTCTTAGAATTAGAAAAAGATAACGAGCAAGATTAAACCGAGACTAAAATCGATCTACATTAACGGAAATGGACATAAGAGATTTCGTCGTAGAGAACGTCCGCCGCTTAGAACGACGGTGGCAAACTTAATATGTGATTGAATAACGAATTCCTAAACTAACATGGCGAGAATTATATAAACATCAAATGGTGTTTCCACTCCATATTTTTTTGGAATCAGTTTGGAATTCAGATACAAAAGAACATCTGTTCGCATCTGTTCGCAGAATCACATGCTACAGGAGCACGGACTGGACGCGCGACCGTACGATTGCTCCAAGTGCACGCTCAAGTTCTTCTTCAGCGCGGAACTGGACCACCACGTGCTAACCTTCCACCGTCCGGGGGAGGAGATCCACCCTCCGTCGGTCGAGAGCGCTCGCGGGACCGAGAAGCGCGACGGCGGCGTAACGGTGAAGGAGGAAGTGGTGCAAGGCGGCAAGGAGGAGGAGGAGGAGGAGGAGGAAGTGAACGTGGACGATCAGGTGGGACAACACGAGGAGGTCGGACGAGAGGAGCAGAAGCTGAAGACAGAGGCGGTGGACGGCGAGGCGACGTCCGGCAGGATGGAGTCGTGACTCTCCCTCGGTCAGCGTTTCGTTCTAGGATTAGTTGATTATTAGGAATTCGTTATTCAATTATTAAGTTTGCCACCGTCGTTCTAAGCGGCGGACGTTCTCTACGACGAAGTCTCTCGTGCCCATTTCTGCTCACGTAGATTGACTTTAGTCTCGGTTTAATCTTGCTCGCTATCTTTTTCTAGTTCTGAAAATTAGAAACGAGTAAGAATACGAGAGTCTAAAGATATGAGGAATAAATTAAATCAAGATTGAAGTTAATCTATATTGGCCTAGAAATAGGCATCGATTTTGCGGACAGGGCTGATGTGAAGTTCGATACAGTATTAATTAGGGGAGAAAGTTGCCGTTCTTGCAATTATTCCAGATGGTTAGTTTTTTACTATATTGTATATCGATAAAAAAAAATTTCGATGTAAGATCATTGCGATATAAGGTTACCTTTTTATATCGTTTATCCTCCCGATTCTTATATCAACTTCAAGTTTAGAATGTCCAGGGGTTTTCAAGGAACATTATAGGTTCGTTTTTGCGTTAAGTTTGAGATGAGAGACTAGTTCATTCTACATCGTTTCGTGCAAACGTATATATTTACTCTTATGGTTATTGAATTGTAGAAGTATAGTGCTGTAGATTAATTTCAATCGTTTCGTTTTTTTCCGAATGCTTCGATGAACGGCAGACGTCTGGCTGCTCCAGCGAAGCTCCGACCGACTGCCAAAATTAAAGCAATCATGATGTATGTCTTGAATACATGCACACTTGTATACATACACATGTATGTATATAAACGATGCTGAACGTTGTTAAATTTACATACGCTAATACCTAAACTTCGAAAAAATTTCGTAAACTGAAAGAGAAGAAGGAAAATCCGACGCGTGCCAAATCTCAGATATTGGTGCACAAAATCGATTTTTAGTCTCTTTATAAACGCGAAACATTTCGATCTGCCTTGAGATTCTTTCAACCACAAATGATTTACTCTCGGAAATTTTGTAGGAAAGTTCTGAGAGAATCGAAGTTAGAGGAAAGATATTAAATTATCTTGAATACGTTAAATTCTTCATTTATCTAGTTTTTATATAATATTACGTTTGTAATATTGAACATTTAGTGTATTTTGTTTTGTTAACTTCTAACTGCGTTCCATAAGTGAGACGACTGCTTAAGTGATTAATTACAATTAGATTTGTTACAATCGGGTGCTGAACTCGATAAGATGCTATAATCTGTATCTTCGTGAATAAAATTTGTAAATATTGCGCAAATATAGCAGGAAATATGTTATAAATGTTGTATCGATTTACATTAATTAATGATGCATAAGCGACGAGATCATTGATATTATTTAAGAGGAGACGCAATAACCTGTCCATTAGACATATATATATATATATATATATATATATATATATAGCGGTAAAATAGTTCTGTACGAAATAAGTTATTGTTTCGAAAAAAAATCGTACGTACTGTATATACAGTAACTTGTCCATTAGGCATATATATATAGCCGTCTCTAATAAGGTCTAATTATATACGAATAAATTATTGTTCTAAATCGGTTTAACTGTATATCTCTTCCTGAGCCGTTTCACGCCATCGGTCATGGACTATTTGATTGATAAGTAATTAGAAAATCGAAAACAAAACATGCGAAAAGAAAAATTACATACGTGATTTCATGTAAAAAAATAGAAGAAACGACCATGTTTCTAAAGCCTATATCAACAGACACACATTGGAAATTGCGACGATTGCAAATTGGAGATTAGATCAATTCAGTCCAGAACCAGACAAGATTCAAATTAATTAAAATTCATCCGACTGTTGGAATTTGGTTCTTCTGCAGTTCGCAATCATCAATTTGAAGTGCGCTGAACTTTTTTTTGGAAAAATAAATAACTTAGGCCTTTGACGCCCATCCTGTTAGGAAGTATAAGTTTTCCGCTCCGCGATATTCCTAAAACAAAGAAAAACTTTTGAAAACATTTGAAAAACCATGGTCTGGTTGATAGAAAATGATAATGAAATTAGTGAAAGAAGAAAGTATACCTTATATTTATTTTCTTCGTGCGCGCTCTGAACAGCTTCAACAGCTATAGCTTTGAATGGTGCCGCCACAGCGCCACTTGGCGCAAACACGTCTCGCAAGGTCGATACAATCGACAACAGTTATCGACCGTCCAAAGGATTGCCAGCAGAAGATTCTTCTCTACAAAATTCATATTTGATTTCGCGATTCTCCGCCGGCGGCGCTGGGCGTCGGCGCGCCTGCGCGGAGCGCGCGTCCCTCGGCCGTCGTCGTCGACCGTCGTCGTCGTCGTCGTACGTTTGCGCTTGATTCAGCTGTTGCGAGCTGTTGTCCGGTCTCACGCAATCGGGGTGCCCGGTGCGTTTGCGTGCGGCATACGTGTACCCGACGACGCGACGCTCTCCGCAATTGCAATCCGAACCGAGGGCGAGCCCCGCTGACGAAGCCGCTGACGGCAGCCGAGGACGAGAACGATGACGGGGTTCACGGAGAGCGCCCTGGTCAAACGCTTGATGGACCTGAACCCGTCGCAGCAGAGCATCCAGACGCTCTCGCTCTGGCTGATACATCACAGAAAGCACCACCCGACCATCGTGAAGATCTGGTACAAGGAGATGTGCAAAGGTACGGGGCGAGGAGTCGTGTCCTGTCCGCCGGATCGAAACGCGCGCCGCCCTGAGCTCGACGACGCGGAAGGACACGCCGCGACGCGCACGTTGTCACGAGAGACAAGCGTCGTCGCGTGGTTCTCGAAATTACAAACGCGATTTAATGCACGCTGCAATTGCTGTGTACGACGCACGGAGATCACGACGAGCCCGTGCGAGTCGCAATTGTAGCCGCGGAAAGCCGTTTCCATGCCATGCTTGCGTAGTTTGGTTAGATATTTGTTTCGGTGGTCGTTGCTCAGAAACACTTAGTAATCATTGAGCCCTTGAGATATAAAGGATGAGGAGAAGGGAACATTTGACGTTGCATGTTAAATTTCCATATTTGAATATTAAATGGCACTTTTAAAGGCGTTCAATACCGCTGTCACCTTTCACTCGAGTAAAAATAATGACAGAAAACTGATATGTTAATAACAGTTAATACTTATTACAAAAGCGTATGATAAATTGGTATCGATAACATTTGAATTTATTATGAGGCAAGTGGAATGCATTTAAACGTGAAAAGTATCTCAAGGCTCATACTCAAGTTGAAAAATTATAATTTAAATGAATAATACCCATTATAACTCTTGTTTGTACAATTCAAGCTTCCCCTCTTGATTCCTTCGCGCGAAAGTTATGATTGGAGTGCAGTTTAATATTTTCTGCCTACATTTTTACAGTGAAGGACAATCGCAAGCTGATGTTTATGTATCTGGCGAATGACGTCATCCAGAATAGCAAGAAGAAAGGGCCCGAGTTTGGGAAGGAATTCGAGTCGGTCCTGCCAAAAGCCTTCGAGCACATGAAGGGTTTTGATGAAAAGACGAGAGAGCGGTTAAACAGGTTATTGCAGATCTGGGAGGAGAGAGGGGTTTATGACAAAGCACAGATAACTGAATTTAAAGCAGCTTTCGCAGAATCTGAGAAGAATTCTACGGCACCGCCGAAGAAGAAAGCGAAAGTTGAAGTAGAAAAAGTAAAGGTGCGTATTCTGAAATTATACTGGGAGCTCCTAATGTGTAATTAAAACTTTCAGTTAGTGAAAATAGCATAAGTACATCGAAGGTATGGCGATGCGAAAGTGAGGTGCGAGTTTATGTAATGCCTTTAGCACAATATATCTCGTAGATATAATAAAAGCATTTCATCAAATATATAATATAATGTTAAATATGATTTCTCAATTTCTGGTGATTATTTTCAATCCGATTAAATCAATTGCGATAAACAAAAGGTATATACGAAGTCTACATACACCCGTAATGCTTGCAGAAGGAAAAGAAGGAAAGGAAAAAGTCAGAGACCGAGGTGGTGGAGGTGGACGGCACCAAAGAGCTTCATGTGACGTTGAGCCCGAGGACCCCCGGCGGCGACCCACCGGAAACCGAGGAACTCATCAAGGCCTTAATGGTTAATATCAATTATACGAGCGACAATCATGATACGGAATTTGTATCGTTAGCAATAAAATATTTTGTTCACATGAAAATACATGTTGAATCCATGAGGCATATCAGCAGACGCTTTTGACAACTCTTGATACATCCACCCTGTCGATTTTTACGTGCTTTGTTTGGAGCTGTATTGCCGCTTTCTTTTATTCCAAGTAGAATTTACGTTTGCAGATTTCTTTTTTTTTCTCTCTAATTCCTCGAAGGCTTCACTTTTTGCGAAGTAAATCGAGCGGATGTTGATTTCCTTAGCAGAACTGATTAGTGCTTTTGCTTGAGTACAAGGAATACTAGTCTCGCTGCTGCTCTCAGTTTTTTTTTATTGACCGATTTTTTTTAATAAAAAAAAATCGCGTCGCAGCGATATGCCATGTGTTTCGCTCGCTCTTCCTCGTGCCCTACAAAGCAAGGGCAAAGTACATTGTACTAGATGTAGCGAACAGTGAAGAGTTCTGCGCGCACGCACGGCGAGTTGTTTTGCAAGATCCAGAACGTCACTGTGTGGATTAACGGAGCTTTCTGTTCTTTTTCAGGATCTGGAAAACACCGCGTCCTCGGACGCCGGTGTCAGGGAGCGCATCGCGTCCCTACCGCCGGAGGTGTCGGAGGTCTCGCTGCTCGCGAATCTCGCCGACCGAACGGCCGCGGATCAGTTGAGCGCGGCGGTGAACGAGGCCGCCGCCCTGCTCGCCGATTACAACGGGCGGCTGCAGGCCGAGATGGAGGACAGGAGAAGACTGCTGACGATGCTGCGAGATTACACTCTGGCGCAGAGGCAACTACTTCAACAGGCTCAAAGCACTCTAGAGGTACGATCACTTTTTTTTTCTTTTTTTTTTATTATCTGACACACAAGTGTTCTAGTGTATATACATGTATTGTACAGAGAACTATCGTTTCTTTCCGTACGCAGGACTACAAAGAGAAGCTCAAGAAGGTGTGCGCAGTTCGGTCGGAGGTGAAGTCTCACATTTCGAATCTTCCCGATTTAACGCAACTGCCCGACGTGACCGGCGGCCTGGCGCCTCTTCCCTCCGCCGGCGATCTGTTTTCCATGCACTAGTGTAAGCTCGGAAGCGCTTGGGCAAGTTGCGTTCACACACACGTATATATATATAGTTTATCACTTCGTTTCATCATGCGGATGTAAGGCGAGAATTTTGTCGCGAGATCCACAGTACGAGATTTGTACGACGACGAGAAAGATTATAGTCGATGTAACTTTGTACCGTGGAACATTTGATAAATTTCATGTATATGTATATATATTATATATATGTTTATGTTGTCGTCAAAACCCATAATCGTTAAAACTAATTTTAAATTTAGTTGAACGTCTACAGTTATACTGTTTCACATGAGTTTTTAATTTTTCACACACAGCGAGGCCCAACTTTTCCGATCCCCCCTTGTTTACGGGGTGAAACGAGCTCTATAATAATTGAAGGGCTATTATATTATATATTCGATATAATTGTACTGTCCACATAGGTTTTTGATTTTACATCTAATTAGCCATTCTAGTTAAAACGAGTTTTAAATTTAGTTGAACGTCTACAGTTATACTGTTTCACATGAGTTTTTAATTTTTCACACACAGCGAGGCCCAACTTTTCCGATCCCCCCCTGTTTACGGGGTGAAACGAGCTCTATAATAATTGAAGGGCTATTATATTATATATTCGATATAATTGTATTGTCTACATAGGTTTTCGATTTTACATCTAATTAGCTATTCTAGTTTTAACTAGTGAATTCGGGTTTTAACGGATTGTGAGTTTTGACGGTAACATATATAAAACAATATACGTATATATTGTTATATATATATATATTATATATACATATATTTATATATACATATATTTATATATATGTAAAACAAAAATCTCCCCGTATATTGCGAGCGTAAAGTACGAAACGGGGAAGTACCAACGGATAAAACGAAAGTTATTGAGGCTGTTAATAATGTTCATGATTGTTTTCTTGATTGGGAGAAAGAGAATTTCTTATTTATACAAACATACATGTATAAATAAAAAATTCTTACGATATTCTTCTTGCGATTACAAATGAAATACGAAGACGATGAGGGCGCGAAGGAAAATCTATTGTGCATCGTAATTCTCGGTTTTGTACTTTAAGTGACGAGTTGCCTAACTCCTTTTTGAATCCTTTTTCGCGAAACGGCGTATAGTATCTAAGTAGGCTAAACACAAATTCATTTTTATGAAAATAAATTGTTACGGAGAAGAGAGGGTATCTTATATATATGTATATCCTAACGACATGAGAGACAACAATGTTCCTGCAATGCAACGCGACGCAAGAGTCCGAGGAAAAAAAACTTCGAAATATCCCGTAAGACATGTGCGACTTGTTTTATGCCCCATCAGCAATCTCTATCTCGGATTATATGTATAATATATACATATGTAAACGACGCGCACATCAAATTTATTTGTGCGCTTGTTGCGAAAAAAAAATCGTAAAAAACACTTCAAAGAAATGAAAAACCCATTTTGCAATCGTTTCGCAAGATTGCAGCTCGTTCGGCAAAATTATCGCAAAATTCATAGAATTGACAGACTAGTCGGTGCTTTCGAAGTTGATGATAAGGTGGTATATGTATTATGCAAACACATCTTTTTGAAAAAAATGACGGTGTTTACTTTGTGCATTGAACCTCTGTACAATTGTTACGTCTTACAAGATATTTTCTCAAAATACGCCAATCATTGTCCACCGGCAGATACATAATGGAGACAGCGCTCCGAGTGGTCGCGTGTAATCATCACTGTATATATTACATACTGTAGTCTAGTACGATTTCAGGACTGACACACTCCTTGCGAATATCTGACTGTGAACGAACGGGTGGTCCGTATAGATTATAATGTTGTACATGTGACTATTTTAAAAAAGACATTGCGTGACTGTGCATATGCTGAAATCGGAAGAGAAGATTGTAATATGCGAAAATTACGACGAATAAATGTTTTGATCGTTATATACATTGGCGCCTTTGGAATCGCAAGTTACTTCAATTACCATTTCTTCGGTTTACTGTCTCTCGTCTGATCTCTCGATCCATTTGTGATCTCTCTCTCTTGAGGCTTTTTGTTTTAATTTTTTTTAAATGTCAACTTGCGCGACTCGAAGCCACAGATAAATTTTCGAAATCGCAGAACTCGCAACTGATGCCGATCTCTTACTCGATTACGATCTCCTGGCTACTTTATTGAGCTTCCTTCCGGATCGTACGAGTACCAGGAGAAATAATCAAGTAGGAAGTGGCGCTCATTCAAGTTCTTTGAAAGCAAAAATTGTGATTCCAAGATTTCACACATAATCGGGCGTATTGTATATTGTGTTCACATATATAAATTTTATATGCACTCTAAGAGAGATCACGCATAACATTCACTACAGATGCATAATTCACTAGAACTCATGAGGCTTAAAATATACAGCTCTAAATTCTCGTCTCGTCATACAATTTTAGACAATCTTGTAGCGCACGAAAAAAAAAATAGTACACACGCCACATTCATAATTACTATCGCGAACACTCTTAAGTCTCGTGAGGATGTGGAGGTCTCGTGGGCTTCAGAATCAACTTTCCAGTGTCGTCGCAGCTCATGTTGAAGTCGCCGAGCACGCTCCTGGCCCGCTGCGTTATAATACTGGGCGCTATCACTCGTCTATGCACTCCCATCATAAATAATATCACTGCAAAATGAATTCCGGCAATGCAATCGCGGTATCGACTTGTGCAAAATGCATAGGAGGTCTCTCAGTACCTAATATTATACTAGCCATTGTGAAGAATGGATGATTGTATAAGCTCTGCGTGAAGGATACTGCTGATGTGTTGGGATCCGTCAACCAGTGCCAAGCACCAATGGCGGTGCAAATAGACATTAATCCCAGCAACACTGCAAGAACAGAATTTAGATACGTATCGCTAAGGCAAGTTGAAGAATCGTAAAAGAACACCTGACAAGCTTCTAACAAGTCGAACTGTTCGGTGTACATTATCAGAATGATAAAATATCTCAGATAAATTGTAAGACAGCCAGAAAGTTAAGCAACATTGCAGGAACATTTAGATATGCATGGTAAGCTTCTAACGAGTCAAACTGTTCATATACATTATCAAAATAATGAAATATCTTAAATTGTAAGACAGCTAGAAAATTTAGCGAATACTCATTACGTCATAGTATTTTAAATGCACAATGCTGTTATAAACACTGGAGTACTGGAGGATGTAAAAAGGAGCTCAGCCCTCTTACAAGGAACATACTTCTCCATCGCGTGGTGGCCGGTTGCAGGCTGGCAATAACTTCAGTGAGTCGCCTTTCGAAAGCTTTCAAATCTAAAAAAAAAAAAAGTGCGAGAAGCAGAAGTTTTCAGGTTGACAGATTAACCTCAAAATCGACGATCGAGTCAATTCATTTCGACGTTTCAGTAGAATGTCATTGAGCCCGACTGAAATTGACCGAATCGTCCTTTGATCTTTGACTCGAGACAACAGTCGAGAATGACAGGAGTCGCTTAATCGAGGATAATCAATGTACACACTGGTGACAGATTGTTTATCCCCTACACCGGTTTTTAAATGCAGCGCGACACCTGTCACCCTCTTTAACCTGTGCTCCCTTTACCTTCGCATACTGTCTGATCCAACGACATAACTTTTATATTTTGAAACAAGATGTGCATCTGTGCCCGAGAAATCAGAGAAAATCTCTATCTACGGTGATTTGGATGGTTGACAGTAATTGATGGATAAACACTGCATCGCGACCATCGCGTGCGAAGAAGATAAAGGTACGCGACAGCGCCATGAGGAGTCGCGAAATGACCGGAGCGATCTCTCTCCGGCGGATTTTGTTAATTGATAATATACCGACGAAATAAATTCTATTATCATTCGGTGATAATATGATTCCTGGCAGAATCACACATAATCTATCTACGATTGTGTATTGTGTGTTACAGGCATATGTATGGGCTCGGACGAAATGAAAGGAATAAGAAAATAAAAATTAAAGATAAGGAATTAGGAAAAAGTCAGAAAGTTGGACAAAATTGTTATGTTTATTTTCCTGTTTGATCAATTCTTTTCAGTGTTTGAGCCCTTTATACACTATATTAATTTAGCTACTAGCTATAATATTTTATAACATGTATTTTATTTTTAAAAATAAAATATATAATAAAAACGCGCAAATTAAAAATCAAGAAAATATCAGAAAAATATAATATATGTATAATATAATATATATAATTGACAAAGAATCTATTCCAAAAATTTAATTTTTAATACTTCCAAGATTTGCGAGTCTGCAGGGAATTCAGGATTTTTAATCGCGAAAATTAAAAACCTCAAAAATCGACAAAAAATCAGAAGAATATAAGTAGAAAGCAAGAAGGTTGCATATTATTTATAGTTCTAAGAATTTTACAAAAATCCCCCAAAGTCTTTGACGTACCATAATCTTTTAGAAGACATTATTTCGGTATAATATTTTGATATAAAAGCTATATATATATATATATACCCGGGGAAAAAATTTCCACATATAATTATATATAATTATATGCAAAATATGTCTATATATGTTTCTTTCTTTTGTAAAATTATTCTTTATTAATACAAAATTGATAATAATAAGAAGAAACATAAAAAACAATTAAAAGAATAATTTTTACATTGTTTTTTTTACAAAAAATAAAGTTTGAAGAAATGAGAAAAATTGCTCATATATAATCATATATAAGTGATTAAAAATATACATATATAATTATATATGAACAATTTTTCTTATTTCTTCGAACTTGATTTTTTGTAAAAAAAAACAATGTAACAATTATTCTTTTAATTATTTTTTGTTTCCTTCTTATTATTATCAATTTTGTATTAAAGAATAATTTTACAAAGGAAAGAAACATATGGACATATTTTGCATATAATTATATATATATAATTATATATGGAACTTTTTTCCCGGGTAAATATTTCAAATTCACTCCGTATACTTATTCGCTTCTAAATTCATATTATTATCTACAATGTTCATTAATAGGCTATCAACAAAATGTCTGTTAAATATATTAGCCATTTTATTTATATTATTATGCATTACATTATCACTGTAAATTACCTTATATGTATATATTATTATGCATTACATTATCACTGTAAATTACCTTATATGTATATATTATTATTATATATATTACCCTTTAACAGTTCTTTGATCCCCACATTCTTTTTGGATTTTTCTTATTTTTATCCAGCTTAGACTTTAAATAATTTCTCTTAATTTTTTTGCATTCGTCAACTACTTTGTTTCTCAGTTGTCGATACAATTCCCATGCATCTTTATTCTTACTTGTTCGTGCTAATTTATAGATCTCATCCCTCTGTTTTACTATTTGTCGAATCTCATCAGAGAACCATTGCTTACCTAGCCTCTTATTTAGCAGAGTAATTTTCTTTCTTGGCGCAACCTCATCTAGACATTTTGCAATCGCATTTACCGTTAAATTCACTAAAACATCAACATTAATATCATCTATTACATTAACACTACCAATCATTTCCAAAAATTTTTTTAGAGAGATCAGAGAGAGAGAGAGAGAGAGAGAGAGAGAGAGAGAGAGAGAGAGAGAGAGAGAAGAAAGCGT
>NW_012026793.1:1726580-1739405 GCF_000956235.1 Wasmannia auropunctata | reverse complement strand
AAAAAAAAAACAATATAATAATTATTCTTTTAATTATTTTTTATGTTTCCTTCTTATTATTATCAATTTTGTATTAAAGAATAATTTTACAAAGGAAAGAAACATATATGGACATATTTTGCAAATAATTATATACAATTATATGTGAAACTTTATTTCCTGGGTATGCAGAATTAATTTCTTTAACTTACTTAAACGCAAGTGTTTGTTAATCCTTTTGTCTTAATAAAAATTCGCTTCTAAATGTCATAATCTTCATCGAAAGTCCCATGAATTCCTTTTTTAATCTACCCTTCTGATATTTTTCTTTTCGATCCACTGGTCGTTCGCGGAAGAGTTCGTCACGCTTCGGAGAACGACCCGCCGGCGCGGGAATGTGATCTCTGACCGCGAAAGTGGAGGTCATTATCCCTTATCGCGACACGGTCAATATTATCGACCCTGATGAGGACACGGTGCAAGGGAGTACGACTCGCGCGCGACAGTTCCTATGGAAACCCGCGATCGAATCCGCCACCCCCGTCGCTGGAACTTCTTCGGCACCCGGAGGGCTGCTCACCACGGCGCGGTCCCCGCAGTAGCGCAAATATTGACGCGGCGAGAGGCCGCGCGGAAGAACCCCCGCGAGTCTGGAGAACGGCTGTGTTCCGGGAAATAAGATCGTGCACGCATCGGAGGACTTGTCCTCCGACCGGGCTGTCCTTTCGCTGTTGACAGAAGCAACGCCGTTATCGCGACTCCAGAAATCGTGACGATGGAACACTCTGCGTGGGAGGAAGTCGGTTGACCGATCGAAACTGGGTCGTGATCTATCGACGGGGTGATTCTCAACCGATCGAGGGGGTGCATAAGAATGCCTTGATTTTCTCTGCAAAGTCCGCGATTTTATTTGGTTCGATAGTAGCTTAAAAAATTGGCGACTTTCGTGCCGGGGAAGAATTGTATAGTCTATCGAAATTTCCGACAACAAAATTTTGCAATCATCTTTTGAAGAACAATAGCCCTAATAGAGTCCAATTAAAAAATCATCAGGGATTGAATTAAAAAATTGTTTTCTAAAATATCGAATGGTATAATAGATTTTAAACGTTCAATAATACAAAATTTCCGATGACGGAGTCCCAATTCCGACAAATTTGATTAACGAGTGACAAAATTAATTACAGAATTATCTGACAATGGGGCTCTAATTGAAATTTTTTAAATTCAATTTTGACGCAACAAAATTTGTTTTATGAAGAAAAAAAACACAATAAAAACCGACGTTGAAAGAGACTTTGCATTGGTACGGCTTTTTTACGGGTAACTTCGATACTGTCTTCTTCAGGCGCAAAGATGCGTTTCAGAACACAATGTGATTTTGCGCTAAAATTTCGCAATAAAGAGCATCGGTCCCGGAAGTGCGCGAGTGAATTTATAGGAACGATTTGTTGAACGAACGACACGCGAGGAGTTCGGAGTGGTACCAAAGTATTTGCTGATGGGAATTTCCGCTGACCGTCGCTGATCCCGGAATAGGTAGGCAGTCGAGGATATCAATGTGGATTTTAGTTTAGGGGATTTTAGTTTAGGATCCTCTCTTTTCGCCTTTCTCGATCGTTCGTCGTCGCTGCCGCGTTTATTCGTTACGTCTTCCCGCGGGTATCGCGTGCGAGGATGACCGGAAGGACGTCGCTGGTGGAACAGAAGAGACTCCAGTGGGCGAGAGAAAGGGGTAAGTGAACTTGACAACCAGCAATTATTTAAGCAATTTATAATGATAAACGGAGTTTTTACGGCGAAGATATCGATAAACGAACAAAGATATAGATATTGATGACTTATTTTTTTTTTTTATTACGGCGCTTTAATTTAAGGACTTGTTATATTATTTTAATTTATTGCATAATTACTTGTGATGATTACATACACTATATATCTAAAATAAAATGGTATCTATACGAGAAGTATTTTTTTTATCGATTATACAGAAGAAATGGCTCGTCTTGGAGTTAATTGGGGAAACCTGAAGTCAAATAGCAATTATAACCGCACCCACATCCGGTAAATATAATAAACAAAATATTATTATATCAGACTTTTAATTGAAACATTGAATCATTTTATGCAACATAAAAAATAAATTATTTATATACATATTAATAGTTCTTAAAAATCACTATACTTTGTTAACGTAAAATTAAAATTCTTCATTCCCCCCGATAGTATCGTATACCTAAAATAAGAACTCTCTGACGCAGCACGTACTCGAACGAAACCAGATTATCCTTAGGGGAAATAAGGGATAAGCCTTCCGCGCAACCGTTTCGTACAACCGGACATTACGGGAGCACCATTAGTCTGAAGAGTCTGGCGACGGAAAGTTCCGCGAATGGTAACAACAATCTCAAGTGCCTCGATTATAACGGTGGCAGTTTGATTAATCTTCGGGACCAGGTGGAGATCTCACAAATCAGACGCAGGAGCCCCAGTCTGCCTCCGATCTTCAACAAGGAACAACAACAGTATTTCTGCCAACTGGTACGTATTTTCTTATTTTTTAAATTACACTCGCGATTATAATTATTACAAAATAGTTATTCATATTTATATTAAGTAAATATGAAATATATTAATATAAATTTGTATACATATAGATATAAAATATAATATTAAGAATTATTTACATTTATATATGTGTGTATATATATATATATATATATATATAGGTATATATATTCATATAAATATAACTGCAATGTAACGATCGTGGCACAGAGTTGTGCGTCTGCTTTCCGCGCCAAAGACTCAGGTTCAAATTTGCCCAGAAATATCGGATTTTTATTTATTTCTATATTAAATATAAGATTTAACAAGAATTGAAAATTTGAAATCGACGAGAAGACAGGTATCATCACGACAACTTTCATTGAGATACTCGATAGGGACTATCCCTTCAATGAATAGCAAGTTTATCTCACGGTGTTCGCAATAAGCTTGTCGTGATGATACCTGTTTTATGGTCGATTTCAAATTTTTAATTCTTGTTAAATCTTATATTTATATCTTTTTTTGAGTTGTATTATATTCTGTTCCATAAAAAAATTACAATTATTACTTTAATTTATATATTAAATAATTCAAAGGATAAATGTATAAATAGAAATAAAAAATAACAACAAATCTTTTGTTTATAATTTTTTTTGTTAATAATTGAATCAAACATGGCATATCTAAATCACAATAAATATCAATAAATAATTCTTTTAAAAATAGGTTTAAAGCTAAAAAGTTTCCAAAATACAGTTTTTGTATGCAAAAGCTTACACATATGTATTTAAATTATTTATTGACAAATCAAATGCTTGAGTTTTTTAATGCTATGTGGTGGTAAAAAGATTAAATTATTATCTTGGATTTCCAGTACATTGGACACTTATATACAGGGATACAACCTGTATATAAGTATATAAAATTAAATAAAAAACCTAGCTGCAAAAATAAAAAAGTTTCGAGAAAAAGAAAGAGCTCAATATTTCCATCTTGGACAATTCTCGGAGTACATCTTAAATCTTTCAAGTTTTCTATAAATAATTGATTGCCAAGGCAATTTTTCCTGTTTTTTATTAAATTCATTTCTGTATGAACTTTCAATTAAATGTTTGATTAGTTCACTAATAACTTCACTACATTGTTACTTCGAATTGGTTTTACTACGAATGAAAGCTCTGAAATGTCATATTGTTACATGAATGATTGATCGCCTACCGCCAGCTTACTTGCGTGTCATGTGGCAGCAATGTTCCGCCGATGTCACATATAGCTAAGAAATAATCGAATAATTAAGTAGAGCACACAGATTTATATTTATACGTCGTGGATATTGAGAAGGTCGACAGCAATAAATAAAAAAATGTATTAATCTATTTAATTTTTTTCGTATATTAATTTTTATTACATGTATTTATATATAATCTTTATATCAAAATTTAATTTCTTCGATCGAAGCAATTTCTTCGAAGTATAGTGCGGCTTTATAATGATTGGAATTATATAGCAAGCATTGATTAAGCGAATCTCTTTGGGCTTCACACTCGAGCTCTCATTCCAGATTTGAAAAGAGCCATCAAATTAACGATCGCGTCTAATTACAATTTCATAAATGGCGATATAAGTGATCCTCGATAGTACATCGCCCTTTCGCGAGGGAAAAGCAAAAGTAAGGCAGTCCGGCAAATCGATTCTTATCGCGCTATTGAAGTTCAACGACCTCAAGGCTATACACCTTGCTTTCGAACTTAAGAGTGGCGAGCGGACATTAAGCTCGCCCCCGTTAGCCCCGCGATTGCTGGAGCTCACCCATAGCACAAACTCGATTTTATCGCAGTCATTGCCCTAAAAAATATTCTGCGTTGGACTGAATTACCCTGCGACTGAGAAATTCAACGTTGCTTGACTAACTTATTTTTTCATTTTAAGAAAATTTTTAAATATTTATTTAAAAAATGGGAACAGCTAATTTTATATTGATATCTCGACTTTTCTCTCTTTTCTTTTTAATAAATATTGAACTATAAATACTGTTTGATAACGCAAAATTTTAATTGCAAGTTTCTCGACACAGTTACTATCGCCTCTACGTGCATGTGACGTAAACGGATGATGAGGTTGCATATAATACGTGTATTTATTCGGTTTTAAAGGAAAGTATTGCCATGCAACCGTCCGTGTCGGCTTTCATTATATAAGCGCGTAAGAATAAGAACCCAGATCGTGCATTATTTATGTATGCGTCCCGTCTCCGGCAGGTACAACAGTAATATTCCAGCCACGATACGTATATAGAACGGAGCACAATTCCTTCCTTCACGAAAGCCACGGAAACCTCGCGCGCCCGATCACGCAAGCCGCGGGCCTCCCTTTCGCTTACCGAACCCGTAGCTAAGGCGTCTTATCGTTGTCGTCTCGCCCCGTGCAGGAACAGCAACAGCGTGACTTCGGCGTGGAGGGATCGCGATACCAGTCGCAGAGATCGCAAAAACTGGAGCACCATCGCCATCGATCCAACGAGCGTCGCGAGAGCCAAAAAGAGGCACGACATTACGGCTCGCCGGGCGAGGAGCGCGAGGGCGAGACTTCCGGTTACGCCAGCGACTCCGTGGATGTGCCACAGGCGGGACAAAGTGAGTCCTTCCTGAACTACGTACTCCCTAAATTACATATGAATTTCAGAAGTGATATGCTGTTGGCTAATGGAACCAAAAAGAATTTTTTTATAATAAAAAAAAACCTTTCCTGTGGCGAAAATTTTTCTTAGAATTCTTCATGAATTTTTCAAAATTTCTATATAAATTATTGAATTTTTTTAAATTTCTGTGATTTTATAATTTTTTAGAAAATTCTCAGATTTTTTTAATACGAATTAAGAGAGTATTTTCAAAAATGCTAAGAAAGTCTACATTTTGCTTTTCTAGAACTCTTTATATACATGAATTAATTCTGAAATTCATTCTTCTCATTCTATAATTTCTAATGAAAACTTATAAAATCCGAAGAAATTTAAGGTATTTTTTAGAAATCTTCATAAATTTAAACTATAAAAAATTAAAAAATATTAGGAGATATGAGAATTTTTTTCACCAGAGTGGCTCAATGAGTATCCAGATAAATATAAATAAGAGTATTAATATATAACGAAGAATATCGAAATTTCTGCAGGTGGAAATAATCTTAGAATGCCAATTCGTTAATCATTCTCTTTGTCAACGATAACAAAGTTTTCATATTTGTTTTCGATTCAAGGTGCTCTGCCTGACAAAGTAACGAGCAGGATGGAAATGACGGAGAAAACGTGGCAAAATCCTTACTGTACTACTCCGGAAAGTTCACTGCCACCATCGAGAAGGCTCTCGTCGGGAAGAATGGGCGAACTCAACAGGCCAAGGTGGGGCAGCGTGTGGGGTCAAGACGCAGCGAGAGGTGACCCACCGCCGCCCTCTTGGTTATCAAGATTAGGACAGTCGAGCCAGGTGAGCAATGATCATTAAGAGCCTGCTGACCTTCGAAATGTCAAGTTTAAAAACTACAATTAAGAGCACTCGCATTTATCTATCCCACAGTTTTTATAATCTAATCGAATTCTCGGCTCTTTGTCAAGGTTCTGGTGATCAATCACGACAGCGCCAGCAGCCCGGATAGTTCAACGACCGGCTCAACCGGCTCTGATATCAATAAAGTGTCTTATCTCCGGGGTCAGAATATTCCGATGGACGCGCAGATCCTACAGGAACGGGAAACGAGACGACAGAAGGCATTGGAGCTTCAGAACGCCATCAAGCAGCAACTCGAGGAGAAGGACAGGCAGAGGAAAGAGGAGAAAGAGCGGCGGATAAGGGAGGAGATGCTGGAAGAGGAACGAATCCGGCGTGAAAGAGAAAGAGACATAGCAAGGTAAAATAAACATTAAAAACTTAAGAAAAGACCCCAAGTATATTCTGTATGCTTTTAATAATTTTGTAAACGATAATATATATTCGAAAAAC
The DNA here is from genome assembly GCF_000956235.1 of Wasmannia auropunctata. Taxonomy (NCBI): domain Eukaryota; kingdom Metazoa; phylum Arthropoda; class Insecta; order Hymenoptera; family Formicidae; genus Wasmannia; species Wasmannia auropunctata. The sequence continues at coordinate 1,732,884 of NW_012026793.1, read as the reverse complement.
GTAATGGAAAAAAGTCATATGTAATGCCATGAAAACTAAGTGAAATCAAAATGTTATCCTATGTTATTACATAGATTTACTAGACTAAATAATATCCCTAAGTAGAATAAATTTTGTACGCAAATAAATATAAGAGAAACAAGGAATAGGAATAAGAATTTAGGTTTGTTGGTATAGGTATTGGTGTGGATGAATAAATGGTTAAGTTTGTTTTGTAAACCAAGTCCCCTTTCTGGCTAAAATTTTATGCTGAAGGAAATAAATTATCTATCTATAAGAGAAACAAAAGCCAGGTTTTGCATTTAAAGTTACAAATTACACTCAATGGATTTACTCCGCTCTAGATTCGAGGAGGAGCAGCGGATGATACGCGAGAAAGAGGAGGCGAAGTCGAGGAAGGCGCAGGCGATGCGCGAGGTGCTGGAAGCCGCGGAGCGGCTGGCGAAGGAGGAGCGGAAGAATCGACGAAAGCGAGAGGAGCACCTCGTCGAGGACGTGGCACCGCAGGCACCGCAGTCTTCCAGCGAGTCTTCGAACGCGACGGCGAACGTCAACGACAGACGCGAGGAGCAGAGCGGTTCGCCGGCGCAGAAGCAGAGCGCGAACCCGAGCAACTATCCCGAGGAGAAGTTCAGTCCGAAGGACACCAGAGAGGCCGACAATTGTCGAGAGAGCGAGACCGCCGACAAGGAACCGAGGGAGGTTTGCTCGCGGACGAACTACGCGGACAAGTCGGAGGAGGCTGCGCTGGACCTGAACCCGATGGGCGGCTCCCTTCAGGTGCCCGTCAGCAAGGACGTGGCGATCGTGCTGAGCGGCCGGCTGGACGACCCGGAGATCCTGAGCCGGGCGAATCTGCAGCTGGTGAACCTGGTGATGTCGCCGAGCCCGCGCAAATTCGCGGAGAACGCCGCAGACTACTTCTCGCTCGGCTTGAACGCGCTCGTGAGGAACGGCGGCGGCAGTCCCAGGAACCCGAGGAGGCCCTCGAGGGACGCCTCGTCGATCGTCGTGGAGAACCGACTGCTGACGCCGAGCAAGTATCGAACGCCGGCCGGCCGGGACTTCGGCACGCAGACGGACGTGGAGTCCGACGTTCAGGAGCTGCGGGAGAAGCTGCAGGATCAGTCGGTCGGGGACCACGTTACCGCGAAGGACCGGAAGGACACGACCAACGTCAGCCGAAGAAACGTTGAAAAGTGAGTCATCGCCAACCTCGCGATCTCGCGATGTCGCATTTCCGGGCTTCTTAGAGCCGAAAATAAAAACGACGACCTGTGTTCCCTGCATGCGGTAGTATCTGCCGGTAATTATTGTTTTTTATTTCATATACTGTATAGTTCGATAATAAGCTTGACGATCGTAAAGACGCTTTGTCGTGAAATGTCTGCCGATTCGCGCGAGGAAAGTGCCCAGTAAGTTGAATGCTTTTAATCGTGTTTCTCTTGAGAGACTAGAAAAAAAAACATTCTTAATTAGCTAACACACCTTTTGGTTTTTCTTGATCTGTCACATTATTTGTGATATTATTTTGCCTCGAATTTCGCTCAAATTTGCCGCTTGCAAGTTAAAATGCATTTGCTAGATTTGGCAAATATAGCTTGAACCTGCTACCGGTTTTCGCCTGACAGAAAACGCTTTAAAACGAAATTTCCCGTAAAAATTACGATACTTCAGTACGATTGTAATTGTTTGAAGATCGAATAATGCGGGCACCGGCGAAGAAAGTTCCGTGAAAACTCTTCCGCGATCCAAATCGCAGCCCAGAACTACGCTCGACAGCAGACCGCGATGGAACGCCAATCGGTAACCAAAGATACTAAATACGATAACGTTATCAAAATCAAATACATTTGTTCCTAAATCATTTGTTCATCATTTGGTCATCATCTGTATCGCGAATGCGGCGAATGTAATAATGATTAAAATTACTCTTAGCCCAGGTACACGATATCGCACGCAAAGCGAGAAAGATCCGCATTATCAGAGACGTTTGCGATTAAGAAGGCGACAAATCGAGTCCAGCGACGAAGGGTCTAGGTAAAGAAATTTGCGAAAAAAAATTAGATTAAACTTCCAAAACTGTCTATAATTTCAAATGTGATAACCGAGGAAGATAAGAAACATATAATATTTAAAGACGTAAGATTAATATAAATAAATGAGGGTAATTATGCGACAAGAAGAATTTCGGGACATATTATTTTAATTATTATTGCACCAATTAACGCACGGTTTCGTACTACTGACTGCAATTTAATCGTTTCAAGATGACATTAATTCATCTTTATCAGGTCACCGTCCCCCGATCGGCGGAAATCAAATAACGGAAAGACAAAGAGTCGAAACGCCATCAGGCGTAAGGCGAAACCCGAGAATTACGACGCCGACCTGTCGATGGACAGCCTGAATTCCGTTGTGCCCCTGCGAATCGACAAAGACGGGAAGATTAATATCGAGGAATGTGCCGAGAAATTACGATTGAAAAATGATGCGAGTCACGCAAAAAGTCCGGATGATGATAGCTCTAATGTCTGGTGCGGACAGGAAATCTTGTCCAAACTGTCGTCGTTGAGAAGCGTATGTAATAACAAATAATATTAATCCTATCGCCATATTTTATACATTTAGCATATAATATACATTATTTACGGTTATTTACAAAATAATTTTAAAATATTCCATTGTATGTAAAAAAAATAATGCAATTTTTTTGAATTATATATAATTATATATATATTCATGTTTTTATATTAAAAAAACTTTTTATATATACAGGTCGATATTCTAGACAAAACTTTGAATTCTTTTTATGATCAAGCTAAAAATTATTGATAAATGCTCAAAAAAGTTTCTTTAACATGCATTCATTTCTCTTCCAGGGACTTTTAATGAAGCAGATCGAGTGGGATTCCGAGCGGTGTCTGGTCTCACCCGCTGCATCCGAAATCTTTTAAGTGCCTGCAGGATTTTCTTGCCATCAGAACATCCTTTTGTTTTTCTTTTCGTTTGCGTAGAAAGTGAGATCGAGTAGAATGCGAAAGGGATCTTATTCGAAGAACATTTGTTTGTTTCGTCGAGCGAACGAAAACGAGATGGACTCAAGCTTCGTTTTTCGCGTTGCAGATTTAGATAATGGCCTTCCAACTGGACGATCTACTGAAGGACGACAAAAAAGACGCGAATTTGATACCCGATTTAAGTAAATCAACTTGCAATTCTCACGAGGAATTCCGACGACTCAAGGAGAATTGTCCGGAATTTAAGATCAAACCGGAAAAGGTTCTAACAATGACATATACTACAAATTTGTAGCATATATATATATATATATATATATTACGATAAAATATTATACCCTATTCATTACAATTATATTAAAATCTCTATTATACAGCTTTAGCCATAAGTATAAAGTATCCCAACAAATTAACGTAAACGTTTTATATCTCATGAAAAATAAATTAAAAAACAGTTTTCTTGAAAAATAAAATTGATTCTTATAACAATTTTAATATTTTGTTAATATTTAGTTTTCCTTCAGCTTTTATTACTGCCTATTCCGTGAAAATGCAATAAATTGAGAATGCTTATGACCAAGACTATATTCTATTTCGATTATTATTGCGGTTTTTAATTATGGGGATATTAGAGTCTATTATAAAAAAATACTATTATAAAAAATTTTACGCACAAAGGTAAAACGAGAGGAGACGAAGGTTCGCGACAAAGAGTTTTCTTGGAAAGCGACCAAGAAGGAGCTCAAAAACATCGGCAGGGAATGGGCTTACGGTGATCCAGTCCCGCCGGATATGAGGGAATTGGATCTGCAAGAGTTGCAACAGGTCGCCATCGACTGGCGGATGCTGACACCGATCAGGCCGAAGCTTCGCCAAGACGAGGAAATGTTCTCGAGATTGGTAGGGATCTATCTATACACAACTGCATTAATTTAATTTTTCAAATTTCTTAACGTATATTTTGTTAAGAAAAACAAAAAAAAACTAAAATGCAAACTTCGTCCTTTTAATCTCTTCGTTCCTCAAGGTGGAAATGGGCAAATTGGAAGCGAGAACCATAGCGAAAGAACGCCGTTCACCCACGAGCCCGATCAGACGTAGCAAGAATCGCGCGGGGATAATCGAGAGCAGCGTGAAGACCTGCAGGGAGTGCGGCGAGGAGTATTGTTTCGGCGAGTTTTGCGGGGACGTTCTCTACGATTCCTTCACCAGGGTGACGATCGCCACCCAGCAGTCGAAGATCAAGATATCCGCGGACGCCGAAGCCATAATCGCCAACATGGACCGTAAGAAGAAGAGGAAAGGGAAGAAGGGAAAGAAAAGGGTCAAGAGCAAGAGCAGAACGTCGAGGAAGTCCGCCAGACTGTTGGTTAACAACAAGGCGAGAAGATCGATAACGGAATTGGAAAATAAATCTGTCAAGGCGAGAAATGGCGAAGGGCAGGGCGAGAGGCCGGTGAAACAGTTTAAGAGGAAGTGTAGCAAGTACACGAAGAAAGGCCTTTTACGTAAATAACAATAATTATTAATTATATGAATAATTGGGACACCTATAGAAATTCTGTATATCTTCTGAAGGCATCTTATATATATATATGTATTTATATAATATGTATCCTTATCTTACGTGAATTTTGATGAATATAAAAAAAATATTATTCTAGTAAAACTATAACAAAAATGTATGCGGTATACAAATATTTGCAGATCCAAGCACACTTGGATACAAATAAATTAAGTAGATAAGGATTGTACAAGTAAAACACCTCAGTATTGTATTTTTAATAATGTAAAAAAAATATTATCCACAAGAAACAAACGAAAAATACGTATGCTCGATTAATAAAAGAAAAAATGAATTCGAAATTCTATATCTATATCTATATATTATTATAGACTTCATGACCGAATTTTTTTCGAAAATCAAGATACACGAAATAAATGTACATATGTACAAGTCGGACAGGCGCAATATTAAATGCTCCCTATTAAATGCTGAAAAAATATAACTTTTATTCAGTTTGTCTTTCTTCTCTTTCTCTCCTCCTCTCCCCCCCCCTCTCTCTTTCTTCATCTATCTTCCTAAAACTCGTCTTAAAACTCATTCTGCTACTCGTACTCTTTCCATAAATATCACAACCGAAAAGCATATTTTCGCGAGAAATGTTCTGTTCACCGAACGAGATAAATGCGAAAATATATATTTATGTGTATACATATATCTCTTAGATCTTCTCACACAAATATAGAATATATTTCGACAATATATAGTCTAATTTCCAGAAGAGAGAGAAGCGCGTAATCGTGTGCGATTCGCAGAAACAGAATATTTCTCGTCGACACTATATATCTCCTTCCATCGATTTCATACGCACGTATTTCGTTTGTGTCACATTTTTCTTGATTTACCTTAATGCTAACGCTCACATAAGCTAACGATAAGATTTAAGTTAATCGAAACACACGTATATTTTATACATAACGTATGATTCTTTTTATATATTCTTTATATAGAATATTTATTATATATCATGGATTTTAATATTAATTTGTCACACGCTGTCGTGGTCGCAGCAACCCCTCGGTGAATAAAATAAATTATATGCGTAACTCTATGTCATATATTATAATATATGTTCGACACAAATATACATTCGTGTCGCGCTTCTATTTACTCTACCTCTCTCTCTCTTTCTCTCTCGCTTATCTTATCTTTATGTTACAGTCGATATTTCGAATACGATCAGGGTCCTCGTGTGTGCCATACAGTCGCGAAACTGCAGCCGTACGTCGAGCCACGCGTCCAAAGTAGGCCACTCGTAATTGCGCCGCTCGGTTATTTCGATGCACGAATCAAGAGAGGGTACCATCATACATTCGCAGAACGCTACGTGGACCGATGTCGTGAACGTGCTGGCGTGCTGCCCATGTCCATATTTTGAAAATGAGACGAGTCAAATCCCGTGAATCTCATCTACAAAGTTATTACAATTGTACACCATCGGTACTTCCGTTTGGCCTTATTGTGTGAGACTTAACTCGTATTATTTTCAGAATAAATCGCACGCGTGCTGCATGTACTCGGACGCTAGCTGATCGATTCTTCTCGGAAAGACCTGGGATCCCCGCCGCCGCAGGGTATCCGGTATCCGATACGGTGAACCGCGTAAACGCAACATTGCACATATACATTTAATAAAAAGAACATTGCTCGTTTAATATACATATATACACAGTGGCGCAATATAATACTTGCTCGATTTTATAGTCAGTTCACCTCCCCC
>NW_012026793.1:1724858-1726560 GCF_000956235.1 Wasmannia auropunctata | reverse complement strand
CTCGTCTCTACTTAGTCTCGATTTACACGCAAAAAAAACCTTCGCCGCACGTTCCACACGTGGGAGAGAGTACCGCTCCGAGTCTTTATTGCAGGATCTTTATCGCGATAACGGAGACGTTCCACGTCCGGCGCGAATACACGGTCGAAACGCAGGCAAAAAGTGGTACAGGTATTCGAAATACCGGCGACGCACGCCGGGGCATCTTCGCCGGGGCAGATTCGACCGCGATCGCCCGCCGCGAGTGCCGTGCGACGTAGACGACGTTTGGCGATTTGGAACAATGCTTAGAAAAATATGCTAATCTCTTCCTCGCGCGCGACCCCCTCCTCCGTCCCTCCGGACTCCGCTCTCCTGTTCGGTTTTCTCTCCGCGCGAGTGTATAAGTACTCCGCTAACTAGCCCATTAAACTAACTTGGTTGGATCATTACGAACAGCATTAAGTCACTCTTGAAGCTTCACGAATACACTACTTTTTCTCGCAACTGTTAATTTTATGCCTCTCGTCATAGATTGTAACTTATATCGTCATGAATAACGCAAAGCGAACTGCGGTTTAACAATTATCTCATTGAACTGTCAAATAATTTGATATTTCCACGCAAATCGATACTGCTCGTAACATCTCCATCTGCCGCTTCGGCTCTCTGCGATACACCGAAAAATCACCTTACGTGTTCAGCTTTATTGCACACAGAGACACAAAAAAAGAATATAATAGCGACTTTCGAAAAAGGGAACTTAGAGAGAGTTCTATCATGTAAATTAACTTAAGACAATCTACTCGGACGATCGCTAATTATCGTTGAATTGACATTCTTCGATGCTTACAAAGAGTCAAGCGTTGAGAGAAAACTCAGTCCTGCGACTATCGTAAAAGAACCTGAACGTACGGGGGTGGCCGTAAAAATAGCGCTGCTAAATTTCCTTCGACATTCACGATTCACGAATTATTGTACGGAATTCAGCCTCGAACATGATCCAGAGAGATGATGCTTGTGCTTTTGGCACGGGACGTATACAGTCGACACAAGCGATTTGACATATGCGCGACGACGCGTTCTTGCCGGTTCGTATTCAATTCAAGCTCGCTCGATGCAGTTCGATAAAATTACTTTTAAGACTCTTCTCTTCGTTTTTTTTTTTTTTTTTTTTTTTATAAATTCCACGCGCGACGGTCATGGCAATGCGGATTTCTCTCGCCAAAAGTAAACGCTAGAACTTCGTCTTGCACGGTGATCACGTGTGCGTGTACTTATATGAGAATATATTAATGTACAGTATACAAAATATGAATGGCTATTCGATACAGGATAGAGGTACTTCTCCCCAGGGTTCCCTTCTAACACACAAAAGCTACGAGTGATTCAGCGTTAGTTTGCAACATTCAAGCAATGCTCAGGTATAATATTCTTATCACAATATTGTCATACATCTCAAATTGTCTCACTTACACACACTCTCTCTCTCTCTCTCCCTCTCTCTCATACTCTCTTCTTAAAATTATGATACAATAATTTTTTACGTAATTTTTTGTAACAGACATCTCTTAATTTGTAAATTATTTAGAATAAAACATCGTCGTGTACAACAACGATAATAATTTGCTCACTCACATCAAATCACTCTCTCGTCAAATCTTTTATACATGTATATATATATATATATATATATATATATATATATATATATATACATTCT
>NW_012026793.1:1711508-1724838 GCF_000956235.1 Wasmannia auropunctata | reverse complement strand
GAAATGCTGATGCTTAATCAATGTACTTACGTAGCTTCGGTTTCATTGCCGCAATCATAAATTTCCACATCTTTTCAAACGAATTTTAAATACTATAATATCGCTCTATATATATATATATATATATATATATATTCATTCTTTCTCTGTTTCTGATAAAATATAAGCTAGGACATTCTCTGAGAAATCTAAATTCCCCGATATCTCCAATGTATAACATTCTTGTGTACGTGTGCAGCGCTCGCCTTACAGAGCTTAGCACCTAATAGCGATAGAGTTATTGTTAACATACTCTGACAGCAATGTTAATAAAGCATACACGGTAGAATCCTTTTGTTATTTTTAATGTGATTAAGAAATTGATCTATTATCCTTCCTGCATGAGAGATGAACGGCTGAGTTTGTTCATAAACTAGTTCATAAACATAGTTTTGGTGCATTTGATCGTCTTGTCAGTTGCTGTTCGATTATTCGCGTGACGATAAATATTTAAGAAAACATTGTTTGCAAGATAATATTTAATTTAACCAGAAAAATTCAATTGCACAAAAAATCATTCAAAAATATCGTTTTGGTCATTCTCGTATCTCTTTCTCTATAAAACAGAAGACGCAAGATTATGAGATCTATTAATTATTGTATCTAATTGTTATAGTAATATTTTCCATGTCTTAATTACAGTAACGTAACTGTAGTCAAAAATGCATGAAAACAATATGCTAGCACTCCGTTCACGTTTGCAAGTAAAACTATTTAGCTATCATGATGTAATACGATGAAAATAAAAATATATACTTTTCACTTCTTGAAAGTAGTCAACAAAAAAATCAATATTTCTCTTCGTACCTAATAATATTCATATAGGTACAAACACCTACGTTTGCAAAAATATTAGGTCACTTTCCCCCTTTCTACCGAGAATAAATTTTTATCTGCTCAAAGTTACAGTGAAATTTCCACTGGCACGAAGTACAACAGCGTCAAATAATTAACAAATCGTTATCCGTGAATCACTGCAGGATATACCATCAACGTAGATTTTGTCTCTCAATTTCAACATGTATATATACATATTCTGTTGCACGTAGTGCGTGCAATGCAGAGCATAAATCAGAATCTATTTAAGTTAATCATCGTTATCACATTCGTATGACTTCTACTGCCACGTAGAATTTACGTAATGTTATCTATATACTCTTTCATAAAACTTACATTGCTGATGTACATAAATATGGAAATGCGCTAATTACTATTATACAAGATAAATTTCCTCAAACAAGTTTAAAGCGGAAAATAATCAGTCACTAAGCGCGACTAATCGTGCGTAGAAAAATATGATTTTTTTTTCTTTTTTTTTTATTAGAATCCATTCTACACATCAGCAATATAAGTTTATCGCCTCCAAAGATTGTCCTGCGTTATGAATATTATCGTGAGACGCGTACTTTCTATGTTTGCCTTTCAACCGTTTATACAGCGCGATGCGAGAAGTGTCGATGAGAAGAACCGGCGCTTTAAGTAACAGCGAGATATAATAACGCGCACGGAAAATTGTCATTCTTAATCGTAGTAATGGTTATACAAAATATTCTTTATGCAAAATATTATTCGTAAAGACGTAAAATGTAAATGGCATAAGTACCATTCGTAACCACATTATAAAACTTTTATCATACAGATCCACTATATAGACCTATAATTATACAAATCAATATCCTAATTAACGGACGTAAAAAGTACCTAAGAAAATCTAACGCGTCCTAGAAGAATTGCCTTGGTAAAATGTGAAAACTATGACTTATGCCACTCTTATTAAATGCAAGACAGTGGTGGACTATACAAAAGAAATGAGAAACGTACAAAAAAAAAATCTTCGTACTATACGTGGCGTTTTCACGCGATCTCGAAGTCGTGACAACTCAAAAAAAATCGCAATTGAATAAACCTAGGTTCGATTGGTATTATGTACAAGGGGAAAAAAAGGAACGATTTGGTCAGATGATGAAGCAGCGAGAGTGTCACTTGAAACACACCTGGATTTGCCGAAAGCGACAAACGCCCTTTGGACCGAACGGAATTCTCACTCTGTCCCCCTTCGCGGGGAGCAATATCATTAGCATTACGCGTAATCATCCTCAGTTATCTTTACGAGCCTTTTTTTTACTCTTTTTCTGAGGTTTCGCCTCTGTCCAGACGTCTGGAACACAAGTGAAGAAGAATAATATATTAGACAATTCGTAAATAAAAGTAGAAGCAGTAGAACTCCGCTTATCCGGAACACAGCCGGGGCACACAGTTCCGATAACCGAACGGTTCTCGGATAATAGAGGCTCATTAGCTCTCCCCTCTACCGGTACTTATTGTCGGTTTCGATAATAGACGCGAACTTTCTCGGAAAACCGAAGTCGGGCACGTCCGTGTGTAAAACCGAACACATACTCAGCTTCGGATAACAATTCAGCTGTGAATCCGTATATTCGGAACTGAGCACAGACTCGTTCGTATGAATAGAGATAAACGGAGTTGTCTTGTAACTCGTAACTTTCTCATTAATGCAACGTACCTCCTAATTCGTCGAACACGGCAATCTTCTCCTTACTCTCTTCCACTTGATTCTCCTCCACATTGTTGGCCACTTTTTCCGGCACACTCGCCGGCTTCGTCTGCTGCTCCTCCGCGACGGGCTTGTTATCGGTCTTTGGTGTGGACGGCACCGAGGCGGGCGTGCTCTCGCCTTCAGTAGTTTTCTTATTCTTCTTCGATTTACCGGATTTCTTCTCTTCCTTCTCGACCTTCTCGACCTTCTCGACCTTCTCGATCTACAAAATCGAATGTCTCGTTCATGGATTGCCAGCCGAGAGATTCTAACGTTACGTAAAACGAGGGTTTACCTTGCTCTGCTCTTCCTTCGGCGGCTCCTTGGCCTTACCTATCTCCTCGTCCGAGATAGACGTAAGGATCACTTCCTTCTTCTCCTTCTCCTTGAGCTCCTTGTTTTCGGTCTCCTTAGCGATCTTGTCCTTCACCTCGGGCTTCTCCTGCTCCTTCTGCTTGGCTTCGTTTATCAAATCGGCCTTCTTCGAGGCCTTCTTGTTCTTCTTCGAAGGGGACTCCTCCTCCTTCTTCTTGTTCTTCTTATCCTTGCGCGAATAAGCCTGCTCCCAATCTCCTGTTATCAATTATTAATAATTAATTCGTCGTCAGATAACAGCCCCGAAACAACTGCACGAAGAAAATGCGTCTTATCTTATTTATGCTAAATACATGCAAGTCGACCAACCATCGTCAAAGTCCACTGGTTTCTCCTGGAACAAATTCTTCAAGTTCTTCTTGTTCTTCGCCTGCTCCACTCCTTTGTTCTCCTTGCCGGCCTTAGTCGACAGCTGCTCCTTTTCCTTCTTCGTAGCGACGATCTTGTTGTCCTCTTGCTTACGCTCCTTTAATTTACCGTCAACATCGTCTCCCTTGGCAGCCTTCTTGGGAGCCTCCGCTTTCGCTGCTAATGTCTTTTTAGCCGGACTTGTTTTCTCGGATGCAACTTGTCCGTTAGCAGCCTTCTATAACAAACCAAGTAAAAATGGCTATCGATAAAATTCCACAATGACATACTATCTGATATTAAAAATGTAATGCATGTATTTTCCTAAATAATACTGAATGCATTAATAATAAACTTGTGTCATTTCTGTCAATAAAATTAAACATAAAATCAACATTAAATTAAATAGAGCACTCTTTCTTCCGTCACATATGTTCATTTTAGTTGTTGCATACCTAAGAACAGATAGTCCTAAATTTTATAAATTTTATTTGCTTAAATATACAAATCATATTCATCTCATTGGTGTGAAATTATACTTTGAGCAAGAAGCGCAGAAGTGACTGAACTTTGAAAAGAGAAAGAGGGCAAAAAGCGAGTGTAGAAAGCGCCGATAAAAAGAGCAGATTCTATTTAGCGCTGGGCCGCTGGACACGCGGCGAGAATTCGCTGAGGGGAAGGGAAGGGGGGGGGGGAAGTACCTCCATATCCCCGGGAACGTGACGAGGGGAAACGGCCACGAGCCACGCCGACAAAGAAAACAGACCCCCGTCGTGGCGCGTTACGTCACGGAGGGATGGGAGGGGGGAAAAAGGAGAAACAGCTACCTCGCGCGAATCCACCCTCTCGGGATCGGAGGGACCAGCTGATTAGCGGGCGTGTGTGCGTGAGACTCGCGCCCCACGAGCGAGGCCACCATATGGCGGGCGGCGATCGCGACGTGTCTCCTGGGGGGAAAAAAGGGCGCGCGCGCGCGGAGGGGGGGCACGAAGGAGCGACGGAAAGAGAAAGAGAGAGAGAGAGAGCGAGGAAGGAGAGACGCGCGCGCGACGCTGTCGTCGTCGCCGTCGTCGTTTTTCCCACTAACCTTCTCGCGGACCTTGCCGCGCTTCTTGCCGCTCTTGCGGTCCACGTCGGAGCCCGCTGAGAGCTGCGCGAACGGCGGCTGCTCGGCCTTCTTGAAGCCGCAGACGAACACGAGAATGGCGCATACCAGCACGATACCCACGGGGATCGCGTACGCGTAGTATTGCGAGTGCTGCAGCAGCAGGGCGACGTGATCCATGGCGGCGAGCGGCGGCGAAGACGACGTCTTACTCGCGGCAGGCGGGAGAGGAGAAGAGAGACCAGATGAGCGCCAGGCGACCAGACACTCCCGGTGCGCGTGTCCCGCGCGTGCGATATGCGAACGATGACAGCGGCGACGGACGACACGACACGACACGGCACGACGACGACGACGACCGACGACGTAGCAGCGCGGTGAACCAGACGGCTGACACGACGCGGCGCGCGCGAAACAGATCGCTCAGCAACGCGGCATGCGCTACGCGCGCTCTGGCGGACGCGCGGCGAACCACCGTCTGCCAGGCGGGCGACCACCGGGCGGCCCGGGCGCTGACGCGGCTCGTGTGACGCGTACCGCGACCACCTTCAGGTCGCGCGCGCGGCGGCAACTTCACGCGGGTGTCGCGCGCGACACGCGCGGGATCTTTCGAATACGAAAGTTTACAAGCGTTTATTCGATAATAAATTACTTTTATAGATAACGAGATAATCTGAATGTATTGGAAGTTAAATGTCAAATCTCGAACGTAAAATGTTTAAATGAGTCTATTGGCAGCTGCAATAAGAGGATAGACAATTTTCATTGTTAAATAAGAATATCAAACAGTGAAATCCTGACGTCGTATAGTCAGTTTCGCAAAAATCTACGTTGTATTTCATGCAGGTCTCATTACAAATTTTTACTCGAAATTAAGTTGTATCTCTCCAAGAATTCTTCGAAGTATTTCATCACAGTTTGCAATTTGCAGGTATAGCAGCTTGTTGCAACAGATGGTTGCGCAATTCGACGATAAAAAGCGCTGCAAGTGTAGTGCCCGTCTGGCACCGTCACGTTGGGGGTTATGTTTACACTCCGATATGCGAAATACAATAACGTCGGAATTGTTCGTCGTACGAGCTTTACACACTACGCATGGTCGAGCGTGATTGATTATCGTCGGTCATGTGAAAGCTCTGACGTGACCTCGTTTACGCTTTCGTGTGACGCTGAGCGACCGTCGCTGAACCGTCGCGATATCACTCGCGGATCGCGCGTCGGATCCGTTTCCAATTTGGCCTACCCGTTCGTCGATCAATTATCAATTTTTCCACGATGCTGGAGGGAGTGAAGCACGTGCTGTTGGTACTTTCGGGAAAAGGCGGCGTCGGCAAGTCGACAATCAGCACCCAGCTGGCGCTTGCTTTGAAGGAATCGGGCTTTCGGGTGAGTGTCTCTCCTGGGAGTTTTTTTTTTTTTTTAAAGATTTTTAAAACACCTCGTCCTCGACACAGTTGAACTCCGAAATAATATACTTTTAAAATAAATCGTACAACTTGCTTCGCTACTACTGGTGCAACAAAAAACGAACGTTAATGATCAATCCACTTATCCAAATAATTTATTAAATATTCTGACAGTCTAACCTCTATGGAAATTAAGATATGCTTGTCAAGCATTTAGTTTTAATTAATCAGCGATTAAAACTAAAAGCAAAAAAAACTGTTGATTGCAGGTTGGGATCTTGGACGTCGATCTTTGTGGCCCCAGTGTGCCTTACTTGCTGAACTTGGAAGGGGAAGATGTTCACCAGTCCTCCGAGGGGTAATCCTTTATCACTTGAACGTTAATTCCATAGTAATAATTACGCGATTGCCAACGGGTCATATAAATCGGTAGGTGGATACCAGTGTTCGCCGATGCAGAGCAGAAACTGTCTGTCATGTCGATCGGTTTCCTCCTTAAAAGTCAGAACGACAGTGTGGTCTGGCGCGGACCTAAGAAGAACGGCATGATCAAGCAGTTTCTAACAGATGTAGTTTGGCAGGATATCGATTACCTGATCATCGACACACCACCTGGCACCTCCGACGAGCACATTACAGTCATGGAGAACTTAAGGTTAAATAGTGAATAATAATATTGTACATATCACTTATTTGCTGCGACATAACTCAGAAATCGTAATTTTTTTTAGTTACATAAAAAGAATGAAAACACAAAAAAAGACAAACATCAAAAGAATATACTTTCATTCCTTTGCAATCAGTTATTACACCAAAATTGTGTTTCAAACTGACAATTGATATTACAATATTTTAATGAAACATTCAAACTCATTTTATAGAAAATTTTGTTTCCTGAGTCGTGTCGTTGTTGTAATAAATGAACGATACATAAAACGATATAAAACTATGTTTAATTTTGTGATAAAATTATTAAAATTAATATTTGTATAATTACGTAAGACATTTACCAAGTGAAATCATTACAGAAGTGTAAAATGCGACGGTGCGATTATAGTGACCACTCCGCAGGCGGTCGCAGTGGACGATGTTCTGCGGGAGGTGACATTTTGCAGAAAAACTGGCATCCACATAATCGGCATCGTTGAAAATATGAGTGGCTTCGTCTGTCCCTCATGTACAGTAAGTACTCCGTCCCGCATTCACAATTTTGATTTGTAACTGTTCAAGGTAGCTTTAACATAAATCTTACTCTTGTTACAGGAGTGCACCAATATATTCTCCTCGGGCGGTGGGATAGCCCTCTCGGAGATGGTGAAGGTGCCGTTTCTAGCTAAAGTACCCATAGACCCACAAGTCGGCAAGTTAGCGGATAAGGGACAGAGTGTCCTGGTGACGTTACCCGACAGCCAAGTCGCACAGGTGTTCAGAAAGTTAGTCGAGGAACTCACCAAGAGTAAGGAGGCTTGAGGACAGTTATTTTGCACCGCGAGAGTGATTTCCGGGATTACACGTGGGCGATACGCTCTACTGGCATCTTTATCTTAGATTGACTTATTTACAGGAAATTGTATATACAAGTATCTCTGTGAGATAATTGTTTTTATACTATAGTGTGTACGAAGTTGCAAAAAAAATAAATAAAGAATTGTTATTTTATCGTATAATATTTGCATATGTTGTAAGAAAGGAAAGGGATTACCACAAGGCAGCAAAAGATCCTGATCTGTAACAGGCATATATTAAGTAATCCATTTTATTTTTTTTTCCCCCAATAATATTGGTTCAATGCAAGTTAAATTTACGCTCGGAGAAAGACACAGTGGTGACAATTATAAAAGTAATACCTATACAAGTTTTACATATAGAATTAATGTACACGGTTGAGTAAACCATTTTATAGTTACTGTACAACTATAAATTAGTTTGTTCAGCTATATACATCATTTATCAACTACATATATATATTAATTCTACATATAAACTTATATAATTGCTACCAACGTTATGTTTTTCTCCGGGTGTGGAAACGCTTTTTGTACCAATATGGCTGTAGAGACACAGCAGAAACAACATACAGCATAACAATACTGTCTGTACAATGTATCTAAAATTCTTTTGCGTGTAAAACTGTATATATCGTATATATAATATTCATTTGTTCCCCCAGCCCCAGAGACCCTTGACAAAGCCGGTGAGACCGGCCTGTCCCCTCTTAGCCTGGTCGCCCATCTTGCTCGACAGATCGGGGAACTCGACCATGTTGAAGGCCAGATCGAAGAACAGGGGTTTGCAGGGGATGCTGCGCATCGGCGGCGGCAATTTGTAGACGTTCGGCTGCTTCGTGAGAAGCGCCGGGTCCTCTCTGTACTCTTGCAAGCGCTCGTACAGCGGTTTCTTGCTCTTGGCGAGCTTACTGGTGCCGCTCTCCTCCTCCTGACCGTCCTCCAGCACGCTGTGGGCGTGAGCGGCGTACTGCGCGGCCTCCACGGAGGTTCGCAAGTTGCACAGGGCATCCTTGAGCGCGACCGGGAGGATCTTGTTGCACTTGTGCGCGTCTTCGACGTGCTGCAGCGATCTCTGGTACAGGGCCATAGCCTCGCGCCAGCGGTGCAGGTTGGCGAGGCTCTGGGCCATGTAGAAGCATCGGAAGGCCCTGTAACACTTCGTCTTCGCCTCCTGCTCCTCCAGGAACTCCGCGTCGTCCTGCAGCTGCGAGATCTCGACGAGATTATGCAACGCCGCCTCGTACAGGCGCACTATGTCCTGCGGCTTGGCCTTCTCCGACTCCTCCGCCGCCCTCACCAGCGTCAGATTGCGCTCCAGGGTGCGCGACAGCCGGATGTACTGCAGATAGTTGATCAGGTGCTGCGGCGGCGACCACTTGTCGTTCTCCTTGTTCTTCAACTCGTTCTTGAAGTGATCGCGCACCGCCAACACGGCGTCCTTGCAGTCGATCAAATGCGCCTCCAGCAGATCGATCTTCGCCTGATTCGTGGCGGCTCGCTCGAGAGCTTGGTTCAGTCTGGAGTCCGCGATAATCAGACCGGCCGCACGCGGCGGCACCGTGCCGCAGGATCTTCCGCGCCACGTCACCTCCTCGACGTTGGCCTGCTTCTCCCGCGTCTGAGCTATCAGAGAGTCCAGGCTGGCCATCAGCTCGCCGCTCAGTTGCCCGCGCATCTGCATGAGATCGTCCATAGCGCTCGTGTCGCCGATGTTGTAGGCGCAGTATCGTAGACTGGGCGCCAATTCCTCGACGCGCGCCTTGTACACGACCTGCTCCAACTCCGGCAACGCAGACGCCAGATTACCGTACACCACCTGCGCCTTCTTCAAGTTTTCCATCGCCTGCTTCCACAGCTGCAACTCAAACTGCAGGGAGCCGTTCATCCAGGCTACGTACGCCTGGGCCTCCAGTTTCGTACGCGCGTCGCAATTTATGTTCTAGGCAGGGAAAACATAAACAAATGAAGTACTAATATAATCTTTCATAGAACTACCTAACGAAACAAAATTAAAACATTAAGATACACAGCTTTGGCCGCAAGTATAAAGCACTGTCAATTTATTGTACTTCTTGAAAAAGTCAAAGAAAAATTAACAAAATATTAAAATTGTTATAAAATATTATTTTTAAACTAAATATTATTTTTCAACAAAACCTTTCTTTTTAATTTATTTGTCGTTAGATGTAGAACGTTTACGTCAATTTATGAGGGTGCTTTATACTTGGCCGATACCACATAAAGAATCTTGTAGATAAATTAGAACTAATCCTACAGAAAGGCTGCTCTTTTATAAAAATATACCTCTATCAAGTCTTGCAACTGCAAGGAGTACGCAGCCGCTTTTTTGAGTCTCGATATCAAATGAAACTTCTTCCTCGGCTCCGTGTTAGACTCCTGGCGCAGCTGCATCGCGTAGCTCCACGCGCGCTCGGCCATCATCAGAGGCACCTGCAAAAACTTGTCCTCGCTGACCATAGCCGCGGTGACGTCTCTCCTCTTGAAATGACGTCTGTCGCCTTGCGGCACCTTCAGCACCTTCCGCAATCTTCTGAGCCTTCTCGAGCAGTAGCCGCGATACCGCTGGTAATCGCCGTGTCTCAACCCATGCTGCTGCTGCGCTTCCTTGATTATCTTCAAAACTACACGTTACTTTGTCAGGAATTGATACAAGCACAGAGATTGAAATTGGCTAAATTGAACATACAAATCGCAAGATAATTTACGCAATTTTTACGTCAAATTTAACTTTGTCAGGAATTAATATGAGCAACACAGAGATTGAAATTGAGTTAATTAAACATACGAATCGCAAGATAATTTTTTTTTTACGCTAATTTTTTTACGTCAAATTTAACTTTGTCAGGAATTAATATGAGCAACACAGAGATTGAAATTGGCTAAATTGAACATACAAATCGCAAGATAATTTTTTTTACGCTAATTTTTTTTACGTCAAATTTAACTTTGTCAGGAATTAATATGAGCAACACAGAGATTGAAATTGGGTTAATTAAACATACGAATCGCAAAGATAATCTTTTTCTACTCTATTACGTCAAATTTAAGAAACTTTACGCTTATATTAAGTGGCTGCTTCATCTATTTGATAAGTTTAGCAAATATTTAATAGATTTCCAATAACGCGACAGGCGAGAGGTTACGAACGAGCATATGGCACTGACAGTTCTGTCAGAGACCGCGACGGAACCCGCAATTTCACGAAAGGATACTCTCCAAGGAGTACGTTCTCGGCTCTTTCCCCATCACTCCATTCTGCGTCTGATTCTCCTTCGAGAGGTCCATCTTTTCTTCGACCACCATCCTTCTTCAAAACCACTTGATCTTCATGAAAAAAAATGCTAAAATACGTAAGTATACACCTCGCGACCGCTCGCAAATACCTCGCCAGAGAAAAACTCGGGAGAAGCCTAAGAGCCGACCACTCCGGCTTTTTTCACTCCGCCACACTACCGCCACCAGCGTTTCAGCATGTGGCACTACGTAGCCACTAGGCTTCTACGCGGGTACACACCTATTGTATTTCGGGACTAATATCCATTTCTACCAATGTAGATTAACTTTAATTTTTTTCACGGTTTTATTTACTTTTTTTATCCTTTTCCAATTCTTAAAAGTAGAAAAAGATACAAAGTAAGTTAAACCTGGATTAAATTATTCTACGTCGGTAGAGAAATGGGTAATTAATCCAATTTAAGTTGACCAATCGTAATCGATTAATCTCCTCACATTCGATTGTGATTGAAGCGACGAGAGGCGAGACATCGATACCCTCTTGCATCTTACAAATAGCGGCCTCCTTTCGTACGCGCGAATCAAGTCAAAACGGTTTGCTTTTTATCGAGTTTTGAAACTTCACGACGCCGATTCAGAGGTCAATTTTGTCGAATATACGTGAAGATACGTGAAATACACGGTTCGCAGTCGACTCGCCGTGCATCGTCAATTATAACGGATTAACAATAGCGATTGCAAGTGTATGAATAACCTATGTAAACATCACAATGAAATCTGATAGGGAATCACAGACTGACGTCGAGATAAAGATCCAAAGGACGTTAATTTCCATCAATGACGTTAGTCTGAAAATGTAAAAATTTTTTACAGTTTACTCCTGCGTGGACGGTGCGCGATGATCCGATGGTATGATAATTGGATCGCGTGTGTTTTCAACTTTCAGAAAGAAGGAGCTGGAGAGGATCGACGAACTGACGAAGGAAAACGGACAACTGCGCACGGTAGTCAACGCGGCGAATCAAACGTTGGCCAGGAAGGTTGAGGAAATGGGAATGAACGTGGCGGAGGTTATCGCTGAGAGCGAGCCGAACAAGCGTAACGACAGGTTAGAATTGAATCTTGCTGAGCTCGATCCCGACTATTAGAGAACCTGCTATACAGAAAAACATGGACTAAATAAATGCCCGACATATAATTTTTAAGCATTTTTTTTTTTTACTGTACATCGTATATCTTTACACTCTTTTATCCCTTGATAATTCATATATATTTGGTCATTTTTATAAATTTTATCAAGAGGTATAGCTAAGAGTCAATCACCAATAGATATTATGTATGTGTAAAAATAATTCTTATCTCTATGGCTTATACTATATTTTACTTTAGCAGTATTAATTGCCTGTAAAGCACAATTACGGATCGCATTAATTAGGGACCTGTAAAAAATATATAGTCTTCTGAGGAAAGAAACGTTGGAATTATAGTTTTACTGACAGCATTTTTGCTGCCTATGGCATATACACCTATAATTTCGATTCTGTTAACCAACTGAATTCCTGCTTCTTTCGATCTGCTTGCGGGTCAATCATGATGTTTATTAAACTGGGACTGTCCACCACCTGAAACGACATTTTACAATTTAGGCGTTTTCCTTCGATTTTTTTTTTAAGAGTTAGCTTTGCGACGAGCTTAGGCTTTACTTTGAGAGATAACTTTAATGCCTGCTGAATGTCCTCCACGGTAGTGCAAAAATGTCCCTTCTTGCCAAACATTTCCATCAGTTTCTCATAATGAGTTTCACATGTCAAAGAAAACGGAGGTGTCCTGAAAACGTAAGTTTAATAACCAATGTAAAAATATCTGGATATGCGAGCAATCGATACAGCTGAGACAAATAATAAAGTCAAAGATAGAAATAGCAAGTTCGAAATAAAATTGAAATTAAATATAGTTAATTATTTTAAAGTCCTATAATTACATTTCAAGTTAAATACAAGTTAATCTAAATATTTAAAATATAACTTTTTATATCAAGAAATTAAAAGTCCTATAATTACGTTTCAAATCAAATACAATTAATCTAAATAGTTAAAATACAACTTTTTATATCGAGGGATTATGTAAAGAGATGCGTACACTTGCGTAGGATCTCCGGTCGCCTGTATCTGTTTGAAGGTTTCGTTATCGAAGCCGCCGTATATACCGTTATTATTCACAATTATAATAATCACCGGTAGTTTGTAACTGCGGAGAAAGGAAGGTCGGTTAGTGAGATTACATTCTTCGCGCAAATAAAAAAATAGCGACTTTTCTCTCGACAATTCCATCCGAGATTGCGTTACCGAAACATGGTTTCGATCTCCATGCCGGAGAATCCGAAGGCGCTGTCCCCTTCCACGCAAATCACCCTCTTTCTCGGCGCGTTGTCTTTGCAGTAAAGGGCAGCCGCGATCGCAAAGCCGAGCCCCACACCCATAGTGCCAAACGTACCGGCGTCTAGCCTGTGGCGAGGCAAATTGTTCAAGAGAATCGTTCGTCCGATGTCCATCGTGTTAGCTCCCTCGGAACAAATAATGCAATCTGTGCACGTGTACAAAAGAAAGAAAAAATTTTTATTAGGGTAACTGTCCCTATTAGTGTGCTTTTATGTTTAAATAAGTCATAAAAATAAACTGGTACAAATATATAGACAAGTATTTTTTTTTATTAAGTTAAAGTATTAACTCTGTCTCTT
>NW_012026793.1:1662089-1711488 GCF_000956235.1 Wasmannia auropunctata | reverse complement strand
ATTATCAGAGAAGCGCGACCGGTGTTACGAGTCCTGATTGGACACGCAAATGGCCAATCATAAGATTGATTTATCGCTATTATAAATGGCTACCGAATAAATCAAACTTATGATTGGCCATTCGATGCCATTTTTAATATTTTCTAGTACTTTTGCGATACTGCCATAAGCCGGTCGCGCTTCTCTGATAATCTAGGACTCTAGGCATACGGAACGCACCCCAGATGTTGCTACCATGTTTTCAATGGGGGCGCGCTGGGCGCGCAGTCTATCTTATTGTCTATGGTTGAAACTCGCCCGCTCTCTTTTTCTCTTTTTTCTTTTTTTCTCGATTTATGCCTCTACGCTGCCATCTTTGTCGTTTCGTGTGTCCTGTGCGCTCGACGATTACAATTTATAACGTGTTTGGTGGTGTTTGGCGTGGTCCGGTTTTGTTAGATCTCGAGACTGAATTGCATCTTTTGCGTGCATCTTGCGTCCACGATCGCATCTAGGTCGCGTGTAAATCTTCACGATGAGTACCGACAGTATCGAAAAGCTGTACAAGAACTTTGGTATTCTCGCCGACGCCAAAGATAAGCTAGTACAGGTGTGCACAACAATTAGTTGATTACTTAGTTGAGCACTGGCTACGCTCGATTAAAAATATATAATCGACAATCTTTTTCTTTCTCTAATATAACTCCAATTGACGCTACGTTTTACCGAGTTATTCCCGCAAATTATGCCTGCCGACTGAGACATGCGAATGCATATCTCGAAATGCCGGAAATGCGTGTAGCGTTCTGCATGCATCTGATTGCCACATATTTCGAAATCATCAAAATTGAATTTTTTTCTTTATATGTCGTTAATATTCTATGAATGGCTCGATATTACAGTAGCTTGCCGAAAACGTTTTCTGTGTACGAAAAGTTACTGTAGTCGACGAAAATTTTACATATAATGGACATAGTGATCGTTAAAATTCTTATTTCCTAAATCTTTATAACAATTCGTTTTAAGTGTAATTATGCATGCGATTACAATTATATATTTCGATTTTGAACATGAAAAGATTTAACAGGAGAGAATTTTTTATTTAGGTAGGAAGGAAAAAAGTGATTCCAATCCAGAATGCATATAGGGTAACTGTCCCTATTAGTGTGCCCTGAACTTATTAGTGTGCCTTTATATTTAAATAAGTCATAAAAATAAACTGGTACAAATATATAGACAAAGTATTTTTTTTTATTAAGTTAAAGTATTAACTTTATAAAAAAAAATACTTTGTCTATATATTTGTACCAGATTATTTTTATGACTTTCATTCCATTTCCATTAGTAATTTTTATGACTTATTCCATTTCCATTATTAATTATTAACACAAAATATGTATTCGCGATATTTTTTCTGCAATTGAAAAATAGACACCAATTCTACGAAATATTATAGAATAAATTAAAATTTATAGAATATGTATCTAAATAATATATGCAAGATGCTCACCGTTTGGTATAATATCTTGAATATGCTTAAATACGGTATAGTAATTTAGAGGTACACTGGTAGCCATCGACATTCGCTATAAACGGACAAAGCAAGTTGATCAGATACAGAGAGAAAATCTTTATTTCGATTCGTAATTAAAAACAGAACTCACGTGAACTGATTGCCTGTTCTGCTCGGCCTTCGCCGCGAGCTCCTTCCACCACGGATGATTTCGGTCGACGCGCCATTTCCGACTTCTCAATGCATTGGTCAGACATTCCGTCGCGGGCGCAATGTCGGATTGTATCGCGACGGCGGACGGCACGGAGTTGTGCAACTCTTCGGCGCACAAATCGATCTACGGAGTTTTATGTCAATGTACGAACGCTTACAGCAGTTATATATTAATCCTTGTGTAGATGATCTTTCTCGATCTTTTCGCATAAATCAATCTTTGGATTAAAACATATTTTTAACACTCACGCAATTTCGTAAAAATGCATTTAGTTCTCTCAATTTAATTTCGATAAACGAGAAGAAGATTGAAAATGAAGTCTCATCACCGCGAGCTCTTTAAAAAGTTTCGACGCGTCCCAAGCGTATTGCATGCTCAAGGAAATTATGTATCAGGGACCACCGATTTATCATTTACCTGTATGACTTTGACGTTGTTTTGAAATCTGGGTGAACGTCCAAAGTGCAACATCCAATTTAATCGCGCGCCCAGCAACAGAATGACGTCGGAATGTAACAGGGCGTACGTTCGCGCGCTAGAGACACAACGCTCGTCCGTGTCCGGTACGACGCCCTTTCCCATCGGGGTCGGTAAGAAGGGTGCGTCTGTCGAGTAGATGAGCTCTCTCACCGGGTGTTCGGCTCGACCGTAAGCGGCTCCTGTACGTACAAAAGGCATAATGAATTTAAAAAAAGGAAAGAAACGAGATTCGAAATAATGAAAATTTTTTTGTAAAATCCGTGTATTTACCCTTGCCGATTATCACCAAAGGCTTCTTCGCCTTTACCAATAAATTCGCTGCCTGCTGGATTAATGTCGCATCGGGATACGATAGCGGCGGCGGTGGGCAGCATGAAACCTTAGCAATCTTACTTTCGTCCACGTTTTGGGTCAATAATGTAGCGGGTAAATCGAGATAAGCAGCGCCTGCAAATAATGTAATGAAATGTAAGACCAAAAAATTTATTTGATACCTTATTAAAATTTCGCTCAAATATCTCGTACGTTAATAGAATTCTTTGTTTATTTTTTTGTTATTTCCTATAAATTAAATAATTAAATAATTATTAAATACATTTCTCGTAGAAATGCAAAAATAAATTTTGGAAATCCAAAGAATGTCAATCGTAAAAAGACTGGAAAAGCTCGTAAAAGTTTATTCATCCTAATTATAAATTAAAAAGAATAGAAAATTGAGGAAGAGAGAAATGACTATCAGTCTCAGGCTGCGTTTGGAAAGCGCGCTATCATTCTATTTTCATCAGTCATTAGACATAAAACAAGGATAGAATGACGCAATAGCGTTAATGACGCGCTCCCCAAACGCAGCCTGAGAATGATAGTTATTTCTCTCTTCCTCATTTTTCTTTCTTTTTAATTCATAATTCGGATAAATATACTTCTTAAAATCTCAAGACATTATAGAAAATGCTATAAATTACAAATTATTAATCCAAACTTTCAGATACGCGAGACGTTAAATTCTTGCAAACTATCGCAAAGCTTTCGCCAATATATTTTAAATCCATCCGGTCCTAATTCACGCTTCTCCAATTTGATTCGATAACTACAAAAGCCTGGTCCTTATACCTGGTCTACCGTAAGTGGCGAGTCGTACAGCCTTTTCGACGTGCAGCGGTATAAGCGCGGCTGACGGCGGCCTCGCCGCGTATTTGCAATACGGTCTACTCGCCTCGACCTGTGGCCATTCCTGAAATCCACCGATGCCCTCGTGATCCTCCGGGCAGGACCCTCCCAGTATGAGCACAGGCCTGCCGAAACGAACGGGTGTGCTCAATCAGAAGCGCCGATTTCGAATATTCACGGTTATTATTCCTAACGCGCTAAGAAAATCTAAATTATATAAGTTTTAGCTACAAAGCGAGGCTTTGTATCAACACGCGATTTCGTAAAACTTTTCATTAGATGGCAAAACAAAAATTGCTGTTCCACGTGCCCGAGATGTTTTCATAAGGAAAAATCCACAGACCGCAATGACGTAATTGTCTCGATCGCCGCACCGTGATTTCAATGCAATGAGATCGTAATCACAAACGGCAGTTGGATGAACAATTTCCACGACGATTTCCTTACGGCAATAAACAAAATTGCGTCGAAAATTGCCGCGTGTGTCGATCGTTCCGTAAGATACGGAAAAATAATTAATTAATCAGCTTCCGTTCCGTCGCGAGATTCTACTGTATAATATGTATATAATACGTGAATCTGTGATATTTTTCTCTCCATACTTCGTGATATTTTTCTCTCACGGCTATTGCCAATAATGTAACCCCCGTTTAATGTGATTTGAGCTATTAGTTTTAAGTGTAATAATTAAGATCGCACAGGAATCGCGTGATAAGAGAGGCAACAGGTAATTTACTTACGCATTAGCAATTCATTCTCGCAGTTACATTGCCAATAACGTACTACGTTTAATAATAACTTCGGCCAATTATTAAGATAGCAGGAATCGCGGGTCAATGCTCACCAACAATTTACTTGCGCATTCGCCATGCCGCCAATAACATGCAGCAACCCCGGACCAGAGACACATAACACCACCGCAGGTTTTCCTGGAGGATAAAGATTCATTCATATAGGATATCAGATAAGCTTTATGGAGATAAAGATTCCATATAAGATTTCATATAAGCTTGCTTTTTTTATTTTGCTCAATTTTCTATTATCTAGTTTATTTGTTGAACAACGATTACAGTCGAACGATACGAGTTATTATCGCGTTTTGCAATGGAAATTAATGTGGTTTTGCCACAAAAAATGTCCTCGTCTTCCATTTTACATTTACAAGTGCGCATATTGAAATAATTTCAAAAAAACTTCAACTTACTCGTTAAATATCCGTAAGCTTGCGCGGCGTAGCAGGCGGCCTGCTCGTTTCTGAAACCCAGATACTGCATACCGACGGATTGCATAGTTAGAGCCAAATCAATCACAGGGTGTCCCATGATGCCGAAGACATAAGTCAAGCCCTATGCATAATAATATAGCGTATAGAAAACATTATCCCGGAATAACTCGGACATAACTAAATGTGTGTAATTAAATATTATAATTCACATATAGATCTCCTTCTATCTTTGCATACTTCTTCCTGAAAAAAATTTCTTTTATCTCTTAATTTTTAACAATTGTTTATATATCTTAAATTCATCAAGATTTCTAAGGAAATATCGTAAACTTCTTCAGATTTTATATAAATTTTCTTCGGAATTATAGAGTGAATTAAAAATCTTAAAATATTTTAGAATTCACATATATAAACAATTTTGGAAAGATGTAGATTTTTTTAACATTTCTAAAAAGTATTCCAACAACAAAATCTGAGAAATTTTCTAGTTAAAAAAAAGTTATAAAGTTATAAAACTATATAGAAATTACGAAAAATTTTAAAATTCATATAGAAATTTTGAGAAATTATGTGAAGCTCTAAAAAAAATTTTTTTCATCAGAATTGCATTTAAAAATATATTAACAGGATCGATCGATAAAAGCTTATATTAATTGAATATGCATTGAAAGAAAATTTAAGTTAGCAAGTCTCATCTAACTGTTCCCTCTAATCTCGATCTTCTCTCTCTCTCTTTTCTCCCGTACGTATCTGCTTATACATATATATGTTCTCAAAAAAAGACATTAAAGAAGTCGGTCTAATAATGTGATAATGCGGCGCGCAGTAACATAAACAATGCATTTTATCAGGACATATAGATAATGTACAACCCCGATGAACTCGCGCGGAATGGAAACGAGACGCAGACTCCGCGTCTGTCGCAGCATCCAGTAGCTCGGTAGTTTCGACCGATCTGTATAGGTATCTGCGCGATAAAGAACGACCGGTAAAGCAATCTGATTTTCAGCATGCATCAAGAGCACGATGAACGCACGCCGTTAATTGCGCCGCCAAGAAAGCGTAAGTATTAATAATTGTACGATCGCGATAAGAGCATTCCGATTCGGTATTCGCGCCGCACGAACAAATTTGATTTGTGATAAGCGCACGCGCGCGCGTCACAGGATCGCCCTCACACACACACACACACACACACACACACACACACATTTTTAAAATATTTTTTTATATTGCGAGTCCGAGAATACGAATGCAGACTGCAATAAGTGCTCTGTAAAATTAGTCTTATCCTCGACTTACTCCGACATCCGCTGTCAACGATTGTTACGTCAAATCGCATCATCATTTCGGCTTTTCGAGCGTATCGAATCCTCCTGCAGTTTAAATCGTGTGCAAGAAATATAAATTGTTGCTCACTATCGGCACCTATATAATTATTAATATTACGGTCCGCAGCTTGAAGATGTTACACCAAGTGTCATCGCTTCTACCTAATTGTGTATTATGTACCCGCGCGGTTTATTTTCATTACAATTAAGTATAATTATCAATTTTACAACTAAGTATAATTATATCGAGATTCCAATTTATCATCGGGAACAATTTGCAATTAACGTAATTTGAAAAAGTCGCGCACGTGGTGCGATGCGATAAAACATGAAAATTAAGTGTAATATATCTATTGGATATAATTAGAAAGGAAAGTAGCGTTAAAAATGGAATAAAAATAAATCCAAATTCCGGCCGGTTGGAAAACCCAAGTCCTCGCACTCCCCGCCAAGTCAGAGAGCGAGGCCGTGATAAACAAAAATGTAAATCCGATCACGTGAGCGCCACGGTGACCATAACCTTCAAATCGACGTGCAATTTTTTTTCTGCGAAACGACTGTCGAGAGACTGTCGAGATTCTCCCGGGAGGAAGAACTGACGCAAGAGAGACCTTATGCAGGAGCTTCCTCGAATGAGAGTGCCGCAAGGATCCCGGAATCAAGGATACGCTCGGTGGCTCATTAAAATGTAGCGCCGGAGATCCGCGGTGCGGAAAAAAAAAATACCGAGTCCCGTACCTGCTCCTTCAGGGCCTCCGCTATGATTAGATTTCCGTTCTTCATCCTGCCACGCGCCTCTTTCGATCCTCAACACGCCCGGATTAATACGGGGAGAATAAATGCCTTTCGTCGGATACGTAAACTGTCAACTCCCTGCCACGTTCGCGAGTCGCGACTAATTGTCGCGACCGTTGTACCCGCGGTGATCATCGAGTCGTAAAGACTGATACGCAGATATGACTATTTGACGTCATCGCGTGCTGAAAAACAACGTTTATTAATAATTTCAAGGGTTTTTTAAAATTATTTCCAGGGGTTTCTAATTTCGAGAAATTTTAATTATTTCGAGAAATAGAGAGAATAGATTTTTATTTACGTCGCGCCAATCAACGTGTGAAACACTATAATTATTATAACTTTAAGTTATTGTTCATGTAAGAAAAGTAAATAGTAATTTAAAATCACTATTATATAAGACATTAATTGCAATGACTTCGAATTATTATTCAAACTATATTATTCATATATGAAATATGGTAACTTGTAAAAGTCATAATGATTATAATTGTCTGATATTAAGATAAAGTAAATTTTATTCAAAATAGCCTTGGCTATAAATATGAAGCATCACAAAGACGTAAACATTATATATCTAATAAAATTAAATTTAAAAAAGTTTTATTGAAAAATAATATTTATTTTTATAATAAATTTAATAATTTTTTTAGTCCTTTGGCTTTTATTACCACCTTTTCCAAGAAAATGCAATAAATTGAAGGTGCTTTATATTTATATAATCAAGCCTGTATATATTCTGAACGATAAGTATGTGAAATAAAGGATAAAATTCTTATCTATATATACATTGCAATCAAAAAGTTTTATCCGTGCCTTTGTAAATCTGCCATTTGAATCCAAACTTTTATTCCATGATAATGATATACATCTTTAAGCTGTTACGGAAAATTTCGGCATAATATGGCAATAATTTGCGAATCGAAGTTATGCCGGTCAACGAGTAGAAAGCCGGTAGAAAGCGAAATAGGAAATGGCTCGTAACGCGAATATTGCTACCACGAAAATAGTGAAATGGCGAGACGATAACAGGTTGCAGTGTCTCCCAAAAATATATAAATGGAACATACCGTAAAAAGAGAGAGAGAAAGAAGAATTTTATTCTCATTTCCATCTGTAATTTAAATTGATACGTGATACGCGCGTTGAATACGAAAGAAGGAAGCAAAGGGAAAAAAGGAATTTTAGTACAAAGAATCTATGTATGCAGAATCTATGTGGTTTTCTTTCTCTATCTTTTTGGTTTTGTTTTCTTTTGGTCGCTTTCTCTGTTGTACATTTTTCAGATAGGCACATTTTGATTGCAACATTACAATCTCTGTTAGAATCAAATAGTTATAAATATCAATTAGTCACGTATTCAAATGTACAAAGAAAACTGTACAAAACTGTAATTTTGACAATTAACTATTATATATATCTTTATGAATTTAAAAAATATCAAGGACATCGAAGTTTACTTTATCAGAATTTTATTCCTTTTTTACAATTGTCTTTTTGTGACTTGCCTTTATAGTTTATGATAAAGACAAGTCGCATATTTTTTACTATCGCTGTACATTTTTACTATAAGCATACCCTATAAGATTAAATTACAATAATTGATATAGGATCGTCCCTTTGGAAAAAAATACTGTTGCAACTGACCTTGCGTTTATCCAGTTATGCGTCAGCTGATTTGTAGTAAACATGTCTTATTTTCAAATTAAAGACAATTTCTTTATCTCGGAACGTTTAATCACAAGGACACGACAAAAGATTTTCTCATAAAATGTCCATTTGCATCTAAAAACGAAAATAAAATATAAGTAAAAATTCCAGTACATTATTTTTGTTAAAAAGTCACTACTTTGCCAAAACGTAAAGTATGAAATAACAATTTCTGAGCTCCATTTATATATTATTAGTGATATTTTTCCAAGCAAAAATATGCAATATATTTTTGTGTTTTCAGGATATAATGTTGGTTAAAATTTGAATTTATATATTTGTCTACTAAATAAGAATAATAAAAGTCTAATAAAAGAAAAGTATTTAAAAAACCATAAAAGAATTTTTAATTCGATTAATACGATCTATTAATACGATACTTTTTATCAAAAATTCTTTAATGTCAGGCCAAGGTCTGTCTAGTGTAGATACATCACACTATATGTCAAGTACAATGAAACGCACGTAAATCGGTTTACCATCCTCGCAGATAAAAGCCTAATGGTGCACGCACGATTTACGTTTGTATAATGGGTCGATAACACTAAAACGTGCTATATATCGTGTAAAACGTTCTGTCCTCGAACTGTTTCTCTTTTGTAGCTACATTGTTATAATAAAAGCACAATTTTAAGAATTTTGTATTGTAATTCATTTACATCTGTTTATAGAAACTCTATAATAATTTTTGTCATATTAGTTTTGTATAATTGTATTTTATTATTTTGTTCTTCGACATACTCCCTTACAGAAATTTAATACTGGCAGATAAGTGATTAATTACTTTTTTTAAATAAAAGAATTACATTACAGTATTGCTTTTTTAATACTTAAAATAAGTCATTTTCAGTATTAAATTGAATTTTTCTGTAAGGAATGTATTTTCAGTACTGGAAGTTCAATCGAAGTACCACATTTAGTACTATACAATTTTGAGAGAACTGTCATAGCAATTTTCCATAATACGTATAAATTCGATTTTGAAAACGTTACATCTAGCAAAAATTCCATATTTTAAAAAGACAGTTCAATATCAAAATTTTGCTATTTGTTCAAAAAAATTTATTTTCAGAAGAAAATCTCGTTGGAGGTTTGCAGATTACTCACCGAATACGATAAATTTTAAATTTTTCTCCCACTAGTTCTCTCGAAGTCTTCGTATACTTATAAGAGCGAGCTCTTGCTACCTGTGTGGGGGTATAAATAAGCTCCATGTTCAATGACTGTTTTGTGAAACTAGACGACGAACGGCAATCAAACGGTGATGACCGACGCGCGAGAGTCCTGAAAAAGTGAAAACGTCACGTATCTGTGAAAAAGTGTATTTGAATTTGCCAATTTCCCGAATTGAAACTTCAACATGAAACAAAAATTTCAAAATTTGCAGCTGCGGCTCTATCAATTATTATCACGTGAGTCAAATTTTTTTCTTCCTTGCAGAATTTGCAGAATTTGTTTCACACATTGCAAAATTTTTATAATTAAAAGATTTAGCGTTAAACTTTAACTTTCATTACAAACTCAAAACTGAAATTGAAACTAGGAATTATTCTAACAATCCTTTAAATCTCGAGCATTTTTATACTGTTCCATCAACTAAATTTAAAGATATTAAAATAGAGTTTCGTATATAAAAAAAAACATGGAATTGGCATACAACTCTAGTTTTCTTTCTTATTGTATCACTTTAATTGTGTCCATTGTGTTACAATTTATAAGTTACTGAGCCTTCTTGAACTTCGCAATTTTTTTCGCATATGCGCAAGTTTTTACTGAATCGTTAGCAGTACAAAGAACATCGAGTCAAATGCAAATAGACATTCCATAAAATGTAACGATAATAATATATAATAATCTTTATTACAAATGCAAAAATAAGAGACGTGAAGAAATGAAAAAGAAATAATTGTGTACGTGGAAACGTGAGGCGCCAGCAAGGCTGCGGTTATGCCTGCCAATAACAAAAAGACAAAAGTTAAACACACGCGTGTATGTAACGATATTCGAAGTCTAACGAAGCCTATAATGACTTTCATTTGTCGTATTTTAAAACAATGACGATCTTTTTACGAATACACGAGCGTCTTCAAAATTTTGTACTAATAAATTTCATTATGGATGATGAACCAGATTGTGAGCTTGATATGTCTGTAAAATGCTTGGAATATTTCGAGCAGATAGTTTGCATATTTTCGCAATCACAAACATCTGTGCATATTTTCGCAATCACAAACATCTGCTTTATATATACCTCATTTAAAGAGAACTCAAGACCGCGCAATTAATTACAATCACCTAAAATCTCTTCGTCACGTGCACGAGAGTGCGGTGCGATGACGATGGTTCAATAAACTGAACGTGTATATTGACAGAATTGTAAACGCAAATGATTCGAGATTTGCGATTCAACATATGAAAGAAAAAACTAAACTGCATCCGCGAATCTAGTTGGCATGGCAGTGCAACGCAAAATTCTGTCAATCGAATTTTGCTGTGAATTTTTCCGCTTCTCCGAACGTTCCTAAATGCGGGCTTTACGCGAACATCTCCCGTTTCACACTCCAGCGTTTTTCTGGAAACTTTTAGGTAAGTACGAATTATTCGACGGAAGTAATCACGGCGAAACGTTAGGAGAGATATAGGCAATTGTTATTAGACTAAAGGTTATTGTCTATTTATCTCTTGTCCTATTTCGATAACATAATTTATAAGATATATTCTAGAAGAAACGTGTTCTGATCTGAAACATATTAAAATAAAAAAACATCACAGACATATACGATTAAAGAAAAATAAGAAATATTTTTTTACAATATCTGTGATTATAATTTGATAGTCTTTTTAGAAAATATTTGAATTCTAAACAAAAATTTTCAGTTTTAAATATTCTAATTCTTCATATAAATTAAAACTTTTAAAGTAAATTCTCCATAAAGACATTACATAATTTTACTTATTCGTAAAAAATAATTAATCATCAATAATTTAAATTTTATTAATATATAATAATAAACCACATTAAAATACTCACATTTTCGGCGTTTTGTTCAAAATCGAATTACCTGAATAGAAGTTCATTAATGGAAGAAAATCAAATTATACATTCTCGGACGTTCTCTATAAACCATCTCACAATCGCAGATCGATTTCAATAGATTAAAGAATCTTTGCCGAGTGAGAAGGCTGTCACTAAAGATTCCCTTTTTCCTGTAGGATGTTTTCCGATACGCATTTGGATCTGCGTAATGATGTTCACCGCCTGCTGGACCAGCTACTCGTGCCGCTTGCAAATGCCGATCCTGGTGGTGCCGATGATCGAGGAGGCGCCGGTCAATTACACGAACGGTGCATGCGTATTCGACGAATCACGACGACGCCGTGACGTCATCGTCAATCCGCTCGATCCAGTCAGCTACCTGGACCAATACGTTCTGGATCTCGTCCAGGAGGAGCGGGACAGGAGGCTGCTGGAACGTCGTCAAGCGCAGCCGGTGACACGGCCGGCGGACGCACCCTTCGCGCTCTTCAGCGGCCTGCCGTTCGACTGGTCCCCGACAATACGGGGTCAACTGCTGGCCAGCTACAGCTACGGCAACGTGCCCGGCAACTTCATCGGCGGCTGGCTGTCGATGAGATACGGGCCGCGCCGCGCGATCCTCTGGACGTCGGTCGTGGCCGCGGTGGTTTCGCTGATCAGCCCGTTCCTGGCGCAGTGCCACTGGAGCGCGTTACTGTTCTCCAGAATCGTCATCGGTGTCACCGGCGGCACCACGTTCCCCGCGTGCCATACCATGGTGGCGAAGTGGGCACCGCCGCACGAACGGGCACGCATGATCTGGTCCCTGCTGGGCGGCACGTTCGGCACCATACTCACCTATCCGATGATAGCCGGTATCGCGGAGACCATGAACTGGGAATCCGGCTGGTACATACCGTCCTTGCTGATGGTGATATGGATCTTCGTGTGGGCATTGGTCGCCTACGACTCGCCGGGGGAACACCCGGGCATCAGTGCCGAAGAGAAGGACTATATTTTAAGGTGAGTTCGAACGAAGAGATCCACCGATTCTCTCTTCTTTCGCAGCGAAATTGATTCAATCGAGTAACGTGATTCTCTTGTAGCGCTCAAGCGGGAATTGTGCGGGCTGAGAAACCCCGGTGGAAGCAGACGCCGATACGGCAGATATTAACGTCGGTGCCGTTTATCAGTCTGATCATATGCCATTTCGGTAATCTCTTCCTGCTGTTCTTCTACCAGAACTCGCTCATGCTGTACCTGACCAAGGCGCTGGGATTCCAATTGACGAAGGGCGGCGCCGCGGCCGGCGCGCCGTGGGGCGCCAGGATGCTGTTCGGATTCTTCTTCAGCTGGGCGGGTGACACCATCAAGAGGAAGCAGATCATCAGCGTCACCCTTTTGCGCAAATCCGCGACTATGTTCTGTAAGCATACTGCGCGAAATTGCGATGAGAGCCAAACTCTACTTCATTCAAACGCGAGTCTCTTCAATCGTGTCAATATATACATTATATAATTAATATTAATATCTTGAAATTCCCGGATCATATAGAAAATATTTGGGGGCTCGGATTAACATTTAAGTAATCAGAATTCCGTTCTTCCAGCGCATTTTCTACCAGGAATCTTCTTGATATTGGTCGGCTACGTCGGATGCGACTTCGTGCTCGCAAACGTTTTCCTGTTCCTGGCACTGGGCTTCAACGGCGCTGCCCTTATCTCCAATCTGTCGAACAATCAGGATCTCGCGCCGAACTTCGCTGGTTTCCTTTACGGTATCATGAATACAATCGGCTGCATGTCCGGCATGATTATCCCACCGATAGTCGAAGAGATAGCCGGCAAATATGGGGTAAGTCTGTTAAAAATCAATTAATTTAATTGAAAAAAGTATAACTAATTTCTCTAGCTATTGAACGGAAGTTATTATTATCCAGACTTCATCTGAGTCGATTCGACTGTCTTTCAAATTATTTTCTCAAATGTTTTCCCTCGTGGCCTTGTCTTGACAATTATTTGCGATATGATATTATCCATTCTTTGTATCTATTCCATTACTTCTATTCTGTATGCGAACTGCAGCGTAACTATACAGCTCGCATAATTGCGCGGTTAATCGTGATCGTCAAGATCTTCAACGTTCCTCGAGTTGTCATTTTTTGTTTGTGTGACGTTGCGTAATGATAACGTGGCAATAACGTGACATGAACGGCCCAACGCGGCGAGTGCGGCTCTCTTATCCACACCTGAAATGTCCGTTAACATCTCCGTAACAACCGACAATTTTAATCGTGCGGCTTGAGCGTAATCCTCGACGGGACGATGGTTCTTCGAGTTGAAGGAGAGGAGGGACAGCGGACGCACGCGACGTTACGCAAGCGGAAACCACGCTTACGCGAGGAACGGGAGATCCCCCGATTGTCGCGACGAAAGGATTGTCCCCCGCTCTCTGATCTTTCGCGTTTAAATTGTACCGCTCGACCTCCTCCAATTAAGTGACTACTTGGCACTTGCAATCCTTTTTTATATGAAGATTTTAACATAAATCTTTTCCTTTCCACCAGAATCCGATCGACAGGTGGCAGACACTCTTCTGGATCGGTGGCGGGGTGTGCATTGGCAGTATGTTCGTGTTCCTGTTCGGAGGTAGCGGTAATATACAGAAATGGAACGAACTTCGACCGCTCGAGGAGGACCCGAAGGAAAACGTGGAGGCTGGGCAAAGAATGGAGCCTGTCGCGCGACCTACTTAAACGCGACGGTTCTAAAGTTCTATTCCAAATCTAGCAATGACGCGTCGCGAACGGCACGATAGAAAAATTTAATATTATTGACAAGAATGTTCCTAAATACAATAGGAAACATTTAATTGAAAGACTGAAAAATGAGAACTTTCTTGGAGGAAGATTTTTAAAAATTGAACTGAAGAT
Source organism: Wasmannia auropunctata (assembly GCF_000956235.1). NCBI lineage: Eukaryota > Metazoa > Arthropoda > Insecta > Hymenoptera > Formicidae > Wasmannia > Wasmannia auropunctata. Next base: position 1,697,126 of record NW_012026793.1, on the reverse strand, counting down.
TATCTGAAGAATCAAGACTTTTCAAAAAAATTTTGAGACGCTAGGCTGTTTAAAAAAAAAAAAAAAAGCCCAAAATAAAAATGTTAAAAAAAATCTCATAAAATGAAGACACTTAAAGAATGCGTATGACAATTGTATCGCGTATCGCTCACCTTTGCGTAGCTTCGAGTTCGTTATTTATCTACCCTTTCGCATTTTTGACAATGTCGTTTCATTAAATTTCTTTACACATTTATCACATCCTATATTATATTTACATATATACCATCGTCTTATGTTATATAGTTGAATAAAAAATTGTCATTCCTGTTATTTCATTTTATCCTCGCAGTCAACCGATGCGTATATCGGATGTTTTGAAATTATCAAACCGGAACATCTCGTGTATACACAAGAATAGGATGACATCAAAATAATAAAAGCGTAATAATGAATGTACTCTTTACCTGAACCTTTTGTATCTTTATATAATTCAACGTGGTCCGTTATAGAATGCCGTGTCAAGAAAAAAGAAGGGGAAGAGTAAGGATCTGTGGAAAAAAGTTAGATTAATTAAGCTTTGTAGTAATGATTATTGCGAAACTAATCGGAGCTTCTCCTAAGCGTTTCTCAACAAAGTCGCCTATGGACAGTGAAGAAGTAATGCACATCATTTATTACATGCATCTTACATCATCTGGTATAGTAATCAATCGCTTGCATCACAGATTGTTACTTCACAGCACAATCAATAGTCTTCTAAGACTAAACGGATTCCGTTCAATCGTTTCTTTGTACACGAACATCGGCCAGCAATTAATTTCCGAAATCACCAAAACTGTCCTTTCATGACGGTCCTTGAACACCGATAACACCCTTCGTCGGCTTTAAGTACACACACCAAATAATCATTCTCATAGACTAGCGATAGAGCAGCATTCTCCGCGCGCATGGCATTCCGACGAGCCTGGCGTATTCCTCCACCTCGCGTTTCTCCTCACGCGTTTTCTGTGACGTCTTTCTGGCGTACTGTAGTCTGTACTTCTTATACGGCATCGCAATTCTGTTACATACTACCAGTACCTGAAGAAAAAAATGCTTCAGTGGAAACGAAAATTTTAACAATGTAATAAAACTTAGCGAATTTTACAGTTAAATTACTTTTAAATTTTGCTGGAAATAGCAAATGTCGAAAACTATGATCGCACTTTCACGAAAATTTTAACGACGTAATAAAACTTAGTGAATTTTACAGTAAAATTACTTTTAAATTTTGATAGAAATAGCAAATGTCGAAAACTATGAACACATGATCGCACTTTCGCGATAAAGGCGCGACAGCTGCTTGTAAAATTATCTCGGAAGATATACCTCATCAACGTCGTCGACCACACCGTTTTCGTCGATAGCGTCGGTTTCGTCGTTCAGACGGCTGTACTTGGCGATGTCCAGTTTGGCTAGGCAGGGTTCGATGTCGCGCCATACATATGTCTCCGGGCATAGAAGCTTCGACGGCTGCATTCTGGCTTTATATCGCATCTTCGGACACGTATGAATGTAAAAGCCCATGTAGTAGTATTTCAGATCGTTCGCAATCTTGTTGAGCTGTCTCGTTAGATAAATCTCTCGAAGAGAACTAGAAGCAATGCATTTATTCGGAATTGTAGCTAATCTGCGAATTTAATCACCTGTATCGCAATTAAATGTCTGTAAAAAAAAAAAGTGAGAACTATAAACCTAAAAGTTCCGAGAGAGAGTTGATTGTATGCCGGATCGTAAAAGAAGTACACGCTCGAGATGCACGACGGTAGAATGTCTATCACTCCCACCGCTATCAATTCGTTGTCCAACCAGTATTGCTCGTGAAAGGAACCGTATCCGTGAGGTGGTCCATTATCGGGTATCCATTCCTTTAAAATGTTACGTTACTTTAGAAGTTCCATTCCGTTTTATCTTCATAACGACTATTACGGATTAGCGGTCAAAGTTCTGAATGACATAATTTAACACTAAAACCGTCAAAGATGCTATTTTGGCTTCGCCATTATTTAAACTAATTATTTCTCTTTTCTTTTTTGTATTATACAGTATTTACAAAATTAAAAATATATGAGTATATATATTTTTCAAATAATTCTAATAATATAAATAAAATTAAAATAACGCAAAAATTAATTTATTTATTAAGCAAAAACAAAAACAGGAAATTGACCAAATTGACATCACCGACAGTTTTTTAGTGGAATATCATTGACGATTCTAGTTAGTGTTAAAAGACTTTGCGCTTTTGTAAAGCACAAGATAATATTTTTGCAACAATACTATGCATAAAAATGAATATTTCTACTCTGAGAAAGATTCTCAGTTATTTTCTGTACGGTTCGTAAACACGAAGAAATTAGATACAAAGTGTACCTGCAAGGGACTCTCCACAAGGAAGCTGACGAATGATTTTCGATCGCATTGCTTCGGTGTGTCGCCGTGAATCGTCATTTGATACTTTTTATAAAGACTCGCGCTCGTCTCAACAGTTTTCCCAAACTCATCCGACTTCACGCCCACCAATTTCATCTGACAAATTTAAAACGTAAAATTCTTGATGTAAAATTTTCAATGAATGACAGTAATAACATCCGACATGGAAATTACTATTGTCGAGCAACGATAACGCAATCATGAATTCCCTGTTTTGAGAGGCGAGGTCCACTTTGCTCCAATCATGTGACATTACTGTCTCCATATAGCACTCATTTGGCCATCGCGAGATCGCCAGCGTGACTGTCAACGTATCGCGAACATGACTGATGTAGAATTTCGAATAAAATTGATCAAATGCAGTAGAAAATAAAAGAAAAACATTGAATCAAAAGCGCATAACTTCTATCTAGATAGCCTTCTGCGCAACTTATCGCATAACAGGTGGCTTGTCTACAGATAATTTAAATCTAGAAATTACCTGTAGAGGCGACTTCACGAGAAATCTCTTGTACTGTTCCTCTGTGAGCTTTTCAAGCGGTACTCCGTGTATCGTGTTCTGATACTTTTTGTAAAGCTCATAAGATTCTTTCTTTGTCTTATGGTATTCGGAGCTCTTTGGCGCAGTTCGAACCAGTCTCAACTTACAAAAGTAAATAATTTATAGTAAAATACAAATCTCTATCTGGACAAGGAAGTGAATTGCTATCGTAGTAAGATAACATGTGAACTCGTTGTGAATTTATAACCAATTCGTAACATTGTAAGTTTATAACCAAATTGGAAAGGCGAGTAATGGAAAAATGATATGGATCGATTTCGTGATGCAATGCAGCTAAATAAATGTAAATATATAATAAATCCTAAATGTAAATATATTGAACTATCGATATAGAGCCAGCACTAAAACAACATTATTTAGCCAATATTGCTACAACTAAACTTTCGATTTGTTTTATTATCTCTAATATGATAAAAATTGGAGAAAAGAGGACCACACCGAAGAATGACACGTATAATAAGTAAGAATGTATACTATTCCATAAGTAATAAGAATAATTAGTTTTCTTGCACAAAGAAACGATTTCGGAGTTTAATCGTTGACATCACTTATTACCTCCAACTTCTTCAATCCAGTGTACACCTCCTCGAACAATTCCTCGAGAGTCTTAACACAATTCTGTTGCTTCTTTTCTGTCATGATCCTCTCAATTTCGCTCTGCGATTTACCTTGAGCCAACAACTTATTCTTCTTACGCTCTATGCGCAAGAGCTTCGCCTTCTTGCAAGGTACCACATCGGCGATGTCGTTTCTCACGTGCATGGTATTTTTGCCGCTGAAATTCGTTGGCTGCGCTCGAGCGCCGCCCGACACGGAAGTAGAATTCTTTGGAGTTTCTGTTTTCACGAGATTGACATTGAATCTTCCACTGATCTCATCGTCGACAGACAATACATTCAATTGCAATTCATCTTTCTTCGCTTTCATCAGATGCTTAGGATTTAACGCTTCTTCGTTGCTTATGTCTATAAATATTATAAAGCTAGTGAGTTAGTCTCTGAAAACGTTATACATTGTAGATGAAAAAAAATTTCTAAAAATTTTACCTATATTATCATGCTGATCTTCATTCGTACCTCCAGCATCGTCCTTTGTCAATTCATTATTCAGAAATTTAGTCATGCGCTTTAAAATCTTCTTCTGAGACTTTGATATTCTAAAATCTAGCGCTTCGCATCTAAAAATCATTATTCGTACATTGTTTAACGCATCGCTTTCAGTTCTGTTTTCTGTAACTCTCTTGGCAACAGCGTCGATATCGTCGTTGCACAGACATTATATATAATATATATAAAAACTGCGCGACGAAAATATAACAATACCAACATCATTGAGAGTTACAGAATAAGGCCCTTCTTTAAAGCCCAGCTTACTATATATGATGTGTTTAAGCAATACATCATATATACATATTACATCTCAAATTCAGGAATCAGGAATATTGCTCACTTGATAGTATATTGCGGACAGCAGGTCAGGTTCATTGTGGGTTTATAGCAGTACATACCGCTCCGCCTCCATCCCCTGTCTATCAAGCTCTGGTAGTCGTGCACCGTCAACATGTACGCCCACATACCTGCGCGACAAACGACGACTTATTGACGTTTGACTTGACATCGAAATAAAACTCAAACGTACGCCCGGTTGTTCCAGCTTCGAATAAACTGCGGTAATTTATTTGATGGATATTATAAATTACCACGCGGCTCATCCGAAGGATGGAACAACCGTGGCACCTTGAATCAGGTACTTATTTCGGTTTGTTTTTAACAGTTTTTTAACGAGAGAATGTAGACCGTTATTGTTACACAGAGTGACATGAAAATGGGACATGAAAATATCCGATACTCCGCGAAGCGAAGTGCATCAATGCGGTACAGCTCTCGCCGCTCTCACCGTGACTGAAATTCGTGTCGGGGTTCTTGCAGTAGCCGCATCGGTAGCCCTCGTTCTCCGCGAAATAGTTCACCATGCTGAATCGCCTGTCGGCCATCTCGACGATATTTCTTTGGGCCGCGCTCGGTTTTCGTTAATACTGCTCCAGGTTCCAGATTGCTACTATTTAGTGCCAACTACAAACGCGTTCGAGGCCTCATTCGCGTCTGAAGTCTTTATTGGATTCGTGTGCGAGCCACGGACTGAGGTGGACGTCTGTGGCCGAGTGGTTCCACGTTCTAGAATTTTCGCGCTGATTTAGTACTTCTTTACTTTCGGTATTCATTCATAACGTATTAGTATTATATCATTCGACTCTAAGAATCTGGGCGAATTAATACCCGTATAGGGAATAGGCCCATAAGAAAAGAAGAAAGAAAAGCGTCTGAAGTCGGGCACCTCGCGTTGTTATGACGCGACTAGATATAGGTTAAGATTCAAACTCACGTCGTCGCTCACATTATTTTCTTCTTCTTTTTTTGCTTAACGATTAATCCGAAATGAAGTTCTCTCAATAAAACTTCGATACGCCCAGGATTCTTTGAAGTTTCGATCGATAACTTTGAAGTGACAAAAGATTTGTCGAATAGTAAAGACAAGAACACCTCGTTGTCAGCTGGTCTTATATTACATAATGGCTCCTCTCTTCGGACGAGAATCAATCCGATCGATATCTTGCAGTAGTGTCGAACAGAAGGCTCATTTACGTTGTGCTAGATATTTTCTAATTTGACAAAATAAAATTAAGGACCATAGGAACGTTGTTGAGCACAGCTGTACGCAGCTCCGGACTCCAAACAGCTGAGAGCTCTGACTGAGTCATGACGTACGATTACGTACATAGATACGCGACTCGATCGTGAGTGCAAGTGCATATTAATGCGCATGACGATGTCCAGGATTCAGATTAGATTATTTGCAAAAACTTACATGTATTTCAAATGTAAGCAATACAGAAAATAAAAAAGGAGTTTTACGGATAATTTATACAGTATTCACTGTTAATTTTACAAATATACTAATATTTTATTATGATTATTTCTTACTTTAAACAACGATTTTATCATATTAATTTTTATTTTCAACAATGGCGTAAATAAAATATATATTATGCTAATTAAGTATATTTTTGATTTTTACAATAATGAGAATAATGTACGTAGATCTAATTGTTTTATCATGTTATTTAAATTTGCGGCCTATTCGACCATTCGACGCTCAGGATGAGATGATCGTAACCGTAACCATTTAGCACGTCGATCGCTTTCTGAGCGTCGGCCCTGTACCTGAAGTGAACATAAGCGAACCCTTTGCACAGGTTTCCAAGTTTCGTCTCTTTCGCGAGATACTGTTTTACCACCGACCCGAAGGGTCTGACGAGATCGTCCAGATCCGCGTCCGTCGTGCTCTGCGACAGATTCGCGATGCGTATGGCGAACGCGTCGTCACGTCGCTGCATCATTGAATCACCGCGTTTGCTCGCGCCATCGCGCATACCGGGCGGCACGTACTTCCCTCCTTCACTCTTGGCTTCAGACGCGAGCGATTTCTCGTCCGGTGCTAATTTTCCTGAAAGACAGAATTAATTTTAGCAGTTATATAATTTTACAAAAGTAAATTATTATGCATATCTGAAGTATCATTTTATTTTATATATACCTATATATATATATATATATAACTAAATTCTGGTTCGTATTTTTATCAATTGCACTCTTCTGCAACATATATAATTTAACTTTTATTACCACCAGTGAGAACTGCCGCGGTGTCTCTGTACGGGCACTTGGACGTCCAGTGATCGCCGTTGCAGTTACGGCACTTGACGACACCCTTGTCGCCCATATTTTTCAACCGGTCGAGGGAATCTTCCTCCACTTTGTTCTCCTCCTCCTTGCTGGATATAAATTGTACGACCACTTCCTCGCCAACGAGAGTGGTGGCCGGATTCGGACCCGGCCCATCGTCAGCGGAGTCGCCGAACTTTTTCCAATCTTTACGAGCGGCAATTGTTTTCGACACTATACGCCGCTCTATCTTGTAAGTGCATACAATCTTGACTCTCTTGTCCTCCTCATTGTATTTATATTCGGTATGAATTTTGAAGCCGTTCTCATAGACTGTGGAAGGTGGGGGTAATGTTCCCTCTTCCTCAACTTCATCAGCCCAACTGGACTTGATCTCGCTCTTAACTGGCATCTCTGCAAGTATATGCAATATTATGCAACATTTATATAGATATGTACAAAACACTAATTTTAAAGCGAATAAAATAAAGCGATTGAGATTAGGCGAGTTTAAGCTGCAGGCAATTAAAGCGACTCTATAGGCCTGTTCGCCGGGCCTGAACATGATTGGTTAACTTCACCTGGTAAGAACCAATCACGTTCAGTCGTTGATATAATCAACTCCCCTGCATTAGTAATTAAAGATTCCTAAAAATTGTGCCTTCATTTTATTTGTCAACAATTTTCACATGAGCGGGCTCATGTAAAATCAACGAAATCAATTAAGGTGGTTTTATCGCCAACTCGATATAGTGTGACGTTGTCACACAAACGTCACACAATCACTAACTTTTGACTGGGACTTGCATGATAATGAAAGAAGCACCATGTTACACCATCAACATAGCTAAACTCTGCATGTAAACTCGTGATATGTTCGGAAAATACAAAGATCAAGAAAATGCCGCGTTAAAGGAATAAAATCGCAAAAATCGTCATTGGTCTACTCTTACCGTAGGAATTAGACAGCTGGCCGTAGACAGATTATTCAGATCGAAACACAGACTACATATAACGAAACGAAGATCAAAATGGAGGAATCCGTGATGTCCCGGTAGTCCCGATAGTCTGCTGATATCTTCGACGATATCTTCGATCATTCTCAAATCACATGATGAAAATAAGCTGCGTATGCGCGTGTGAGGTATGCAGCCAATCAGCACTGACTCTGTGTCACTTGACGAATGGCCTACTTTGAGGGCCTCTTTCACCGATCTCCCAGTAATGTCCATTTCTACCAATGTAGGTTAACTTCAATCTCGATTTTATTTACTTTTTATCTTTTTCTAATTCTTAAAACTAGAAAAAGATACAGAGCAAGTTAAACCCGAATTAAAGTTAATCTACATCGGTAGAAACGGACATAAAAATAATAGAAACGGACCGTCGACTCGGAGTCGGATCGAGTCAACAAATCGAAAACGAGCTATCGATTCTCAAACAATCGAATCGGAATCTCGCATCACTGGACTAGTAAGTCTAGTATCTTCAGAAACGATTCTCGAAATGTAACCGGCTTGGCATACCTAACCTATTAAACTTGTGGCTATCCGTGATTCGTGTGATTGGCGATAAAAGAGTTAAAAAATTAATTTGGAGAGTTATATTCATGGTAAAATTCATGGCAAAATAGGTAAAATTATTTAATAAATACTTATTTCGATACTTAAAGTATAAAAAATCCAGTTGTATTAATAACTTCGATAAGTTCAAAAGGCTTCTTATTTTTAAGAAACCCTCCCCTCCCCCCTAACCCTAGAAGAATAATTATTTATTGCAAGTGGATATTTGGGGGCAAATCTCCTTAGAAGTTTTTTTAGATAGTCGGCCGACAATCGTAGGATGGAGAGATTGGAGAGCTCCGGCGAGAGTTCGTCGAACAATCAGCAGGCACCTGCGCGCGGCGAGAGAGTGAGCGCTTCTTTTTAGTTTCATTTTTACAAAATTCATTACCGAGGCATCGTTCGAGCGCGCTATCAGCTGTTACATCAATCTGTCCTTGTTTCTCATTTAACGAACAATGCCAATAGAATGAAGTAACGTTGACAGTGCGCTCCCCGCCGAAGCCTGAGGAAAAGAGATCAGAGAAGAGAGTTAATTGTTCGCGTTTCCAATTTGCAGAAGGGTACACGGGGCTCGAGGCAGCGGGCTGTGGATAACCTGAGCAAGAAGTTCCTGAGGAACTTCGATCCAGAGCACAGCGAGCGGGAGAAGCGCAAGCTGCATCGTCGATTGTACCTCAGCTACAGGAAGCACCTGTACAATGACTCAGGCGTATTCATACAGACATCGGACGACCTCTGTGATTGCTTAAGCCTGAACTGCCCTGGATGCCATTTACCGTGCCCTAAATGCTCCTCGCCAAAGTGCGCCCACGATTGCAGGTAAACTTTTTATGGAATTTTCCATATCTAGCGAAAGGCCTGTGGGCCTTGATTGTGTCACACAACTTGGTGAAAAATAAGCGAATTTACTTTAGAACATTTCAAATGCTGTGCGGAGGTTTTTATAACATTTTATAAAAATAGAGTGAAAATGACATCTGAAAACTTTAAAATTTTTCTCCATTGTTACAAAATGTGGAATATTAATCCACTGCTGCGGCAAGTTCTTCATTTATAATCTCATTTGATCAACATACAGTGAATTTGCTTACTTTTTGTAATTTTCACCAAATTGTGTGATACACATTCGAACTCTTTGCCTCGTTTATTACACGAAGTAATCCATTACGTGTCGTGACTGTCAGGAATAATCGCAAATGGACCTATGACACAATCCAATGCGAAGGGACCGATGTCGTGGCAAAAAATCCACTGTTAAAAGAGCCTGAAACGAAGTGAGAATGTAAAAACACGCGAACGTGCGTATCTGTAAGTATCTGTATAAAATACCGCAATTAGTATTACGAGATTCTTATTTTATTACTCTTATATAAACTGCGTATTTACATAATAAGCGAAAGTGAACTTAATAAAGTCTTAAAATGCTGCAAAGGGGAAATGTGGTTTTGTTTACATTTACACGTCTTCTTCATGTTTACCAATGTGTAAATTAACTTTAATCTCGGTTACTTTTAATTACTTCTTATCTTTTTTTTAAAATAAGAATTACAAAAAGATGAAGATTAAATTAAACCGAGATTAAAGCTAATTTACATTGGTAAAAAGAAACATCAGACCGAGTCTTCCAGTACGTCACATAACATGTGAATATTATTTCTCGTTATTTAATCGAGCATCCTATATTGTGAGGAAAGTGGTATTTGCTATTGTGATTGCATGGTGAGATAATTATAATTAGAAGCCTTACGATTTAGGAGCATCTTTTTTACAATTATTACTGCTATAATGTTAGTAATAATTATTATATTTATAGTTCAATCAAACAAATATACAGTATATGCAACTATGTAGCTGGTACCGAAAATGATTACAGTTAAATTATGATAATTAGTATATCTTTTTTTTCCGCGGTGTCCACATAGGATGGAAACCGTCTGGTAATTTCGCCAGATTTAATTTTCGGTACATAAATCTCCGCGCTGAGATCTCGGCGCTCAATATCAAATTGATTTTGTTGAGATTACACGTTCCATTCTCTTTGATATCGACAACAGATCGACTTCGTTCGAAATTATAAACGTCAAATTAATAAAAACACGATTCGTAACTCGCGCCTATGATGCACCCTCGCGTGGTCACGTCACTGCTGCCATACACACGCACACACTCTCGCGCGTTTATGTCACTCTCATACACACATACAAATGCACACACGGAAGCGTTATTGATTTTCGCGCGGCGCTTTTGGCGGCGATGCGCGCACACGTCGCGCGCACACCCACACCACGTATACGCGCGGAGGGCGCGCGCTTCGTTTTTCGTCCGCGAGATCGTCTCGAAGTTGGCGCGATCCCGGGAAAAGAAAGGTGAAGAAGGAAGCGACCGGGAGCACGATCAGTGTCGATCGCGAGGGTAGTCGCGGGACGCGACCTCGATCGGTGCGTAAAAAAAAAAAATTGATAAATAAATAAAGAACGCGGCACGGGGCGACGTGAGTCCCGGCCGTTCTCGCGGCCCGCGTTTATACGAGAACCCGCCGGAACCCCCGCGCGCACGGGTTAAAGCCGCTTACGCGCGAAGGTAGCCGCGGCCCGCCACCGCCGCGCGCGACGAGCGGGACGGGACTCCAGGGGGGTTGACGTTCGGGAGGTTCGCGCAGCGCCTAGTTCGCCGCGTCGCGTCGGTTCGCCGCGATTCCGTAAAACGGGCGTAACGGTGACGCGTATAAAAACGGGGCAACGGGTAGAGAGACGAGGAAAGCAGGAGCGTCGTCCGTTCGGTTTCGAAGAGCCGCGGTGTCGGCGGACGTACTCACGCACGCACGCACGCACGCACGCACGCAAGTACGCACTCACGCACGCGTACGCAGCCAGCGGGAGTGTGACGCGACGCGACGTGACGTGACGCGACCCGACGCGACGCTCCGCGCGCGGGTAAAAGAACGGAGCGGAGCGATCCAGCGCGCGAGCGACTCGCCGAGGAAGTCGTCGTCGATCGCCACACGAGAGCGCGCGGCCGAGTGCGTGGCCCGCCTGCGGAAACCGAGGAAGAGGGATATAAGCCTGCGAGGAGCTCCTCCGTCGCTCGACCGCTCTACGGCAGGTTTTCCCATCTTGTCGATACCATTCTCTTCTCTCTGTCTCGCTCTCTCTCTTTCTTACTCGCTCCGCGACCGCCCTTCGCCCTACGACGAATCCCGCCGTCGCCGCGCCGCGCCGTCCTCGTCCTGGGGGGCGACGCGACATCCGTGACGTTGGCCGCGAGTGCCCCGTGTCGCGATCGCGACCGACGTCGCCGCTATATATATATATATATATATATCGTCGATACCGACGGAGAGATACGGGTCTCACGATCTCCCCGGGGTTAGTGTTGCACCGCCTCGCTGGGTCCGTTTCCCTCCCGTTGACCGCGTTTCGCTTCACCCTTCCCCGTAGCTCCGAGGTGCTCCGAATCGGAGCAGGCTCGTAATTTGTTTCGATTTCGAAAAGTGCTGCACAGAACCGCGTCCGGGCGGTGAAAGTAGCGCGCGCCTAACCGTGAGTTATATTGTCGTTTTTCATTTTACAACAACCCGCAAGGTTCTCCAATTGTTGTAGAGAGCCCGATCGTGACTCTCTATTATATATATTCGGACTCCGGGATTGTCGGTCTCTCGCGGGGAGGACGAGTCCCGACCCGCGCCGCGAAACGTCGCGTGTTCGATGACCGTCGATCGGGGCGAGAATCGCCAGGAACCGATCCGTCGTCCGCGTGCGAACCGCGTCGCGCGGTGGAGGTTTGGTCATCGCGCCCCCGCGCTCGCCCGGCGAGGGTGTGCGATGTGGCAGTCAAAGTATATGTGTATTCCGACCGGCGAAACGCGATATCGCGGTCGTGTATCAATATGAGCGATGTCGCGAGCTTGCGTGATCCGAAACGGTGATGGTAACTCAAGGGTTGGAATCCGACGAGGTCGATCGGGGGGAGAGGATAGGAGGGTGGGGAGGGGGTGGCACGGCAACGATATTTTCTCACGGATGGGACGAGATACTTTTCTCTCTCTGTCTCCCCCCCTCCCTTCCCCCCCCCTCTCTCTCTCTCTGTCCCTGTGTCTTCGCGATATTCATCGAGACGAGTATAATTTGAGGATAACATCGTAACGATCGTGAGTCAGAGTTGGTATTTTCGGTGGCTCGCGCGATTGTTCTTGTAATTTCAGCGAATTTACGTTTCGATGTCGTACGCAAGAGTAGTCCCTTTGGTTTCTACCTATACAAATACAACAATTGGCAGGAGCAAAGTGTATTTAACATTCGTGCACAGCGTCGAAACTCGAAATTGAAATTTGTCAAAAACTTGGAAAACTTTGATCGTCCTGCCCATAAAATTATTCTTATTTTTGATAGAGCGCGACTTTTTTTTATTTGAAACGATAAAATTTGCGGAATCCTGGATTTTTCTCTAATTTTAACTGATTTACGCTAGTTGAATTTTTCGGCTAGTTTGATTTTTTATCGTTACGCGAAAAGAACGATATTTGTTAAAGCATCTAAAAAAAATTTAGATAGATTTGAAAATAATTTTATTGGATCGTCAAAATAATTATGTAGAAAACTCAAGCACGATGAGCGATGTTGCAAAAAAAAAGTTTTGATATTCTAGCAACCAGTTTGAGAGTAATTATTTTGGCAGTCCAACAAAATTATTATTTGTAGATCTAACTAAATTTTTAGACACTTCAGCAAAACCGTTCTTTCCGTATATGGGTCCATTCTCTCTTTCTCCTTCTTATTTCTGCAGCCATTAAATTCCTGATTTTTCTGAATTAAACTACTTTTGCGGAGAGAGAAAATCATCCAGTTCAGTTGCACCTTCCGTGCTTTGTGTCTTTTCTTCTTCTCGGCATTTAATCTTAAATTCACAAAGTGCAGAGAAACGTGCAACTAAACGAACCTGCTTCCGTTTCTCTTCAGAGATCTGTTTTTCCTAGCTTTAAGAAAAGTACACTTGAAACGAAACAAGTGTATTCGGACCGCGTCGAGCGGAGAGAGGGAAAGAAATGAGGGATTTATGGGGAAACGTAGATGGTACAAGTGGAAAGAACAGACTTTTTGCAGACGGCTCGCGGAGGACGATGATGGTTGCGTTACGGTAGAGAAGGCAGTTTTGCAACTGTCGTAAAATTCTTTAATACACGGAAAGAACGATTTTGTTAAAAGGTCTAAAAATTTTGCTAAATACAGAACAATTTTGCTGGATTCAGATCTGAAAATAATTCTTGTTTAATCATCAAAATAATTTGTTGGAAAGTTAAAAACTATAAGCATTGCAGCTATAAAACGTTTTGATATTCTATAGCAATCATTGTGACTTTCCAACAAAATTATTTTTTGATTATTGAATAAAAATTATTTTCAGATCTGAATCCAGCAAAATTGTTCTTTCTGTGTATGATTGATTTAATACATCTATTTAGATCCGTCAGAAACTGAAGATAAGAATTAATCATATTTGATTAATTTATATATGATTAATTCTTGCCTTCAGTTTCTGACAAATCTAAATATATAATGTATTATCAATTATATTAAAGAATCTCACACGGAAAGAATTTTTCTGATTTTGCACGGAAAGAACAATTTTGTTGAAAGGTCTAAAAATGTTTGCTGAAAACAAATCTGAAAATAATTTTTTGTTAAATCATCAAAATAATTTGTTGGAATGTTAAAACTGATAAGCATTACTATAAAACGTTTCGATATTCTAGCAATTATTTTGACTTTTGCATAAAATAATTTTGATTATTGAACAAAAATTATTTTCAGATCTGGATCCAGCAAAATTGTTCTTTTCGTGTGCTGAAAGATTGAAAATTTTGCTCAATACAGATCTGAAAATAAATTATGTTGGCATATCGAAAAAAAAAATTTGATGTTCTAACAACCATTTTCAACATCATTTTTTTGACGATTCAACAAAATTTATTTTCAGATCTGTGTCCAGCAAAATTTTCAATCTTTCAGCAAAATCAGCAAAAATTCGTTCTCTCCGTGATAAAGTTCTTTTTTTCTGAACGTAGCCGTTTATTGTATGTCTTGGCATAACAATATAAGTAGCAAGATTTAAGATAAGTAACAGCATTTAGCATGCCGTTTAAGGGTGCAATCTGTTTGACGAACGATGCATCATGAAACGGAATGCACCCTTAAATGGCAAACGAGTCACTTCCGAGAGTTCCAAAATGGCAGTCTTACGCTCTCAAGAATTCTCGATTTCAGTTAATTAATATAAACTTGCTTGCCGTTCGAGGCTTTCTTTGCCGTTTGCATTTTTCCACGTGCCCCGGCCTTTTTTGGAGTCTAAAACACAGATACGTTTGTACGATTCGGAACACGCAAGCGTGAAATACATAAAATCCGGTGATTGTGCGGGGAGATGTAGGAGAAAAGAGGCACAACAACCAAGAACAGACCCGCATGAGGCGCGCGAAGGACGGGGGCGGAAGGGTGGGACGAAGGGGGAGGAAGGCGCATACGGTCGGATGCGGTTTCGTGGGTGTCGTCATCGGGAGGAGTATACGTCACGAGATATGCGCGGAAGGACGGACGGATATAACCTTTCGTGGGTTCAGATTATTAACCGCGTGGGCGAAGCGCAGAGCAGAGAGCGTGGCGTTGCGCGTCTATATACATGGGGTGTCTCATTACCATACCGGATGTCCTCTTCCGCCTCGCGGCTTCGGCACGGATGACTTGGCTGACCTGGGAGTCGATTCTTCCTCGAGGAGAGAAAGAGCATCGAGATGCCCACGCTGACAATTCGGAGGAAAAATAATACATACAGATACGGTATCCTGCAGTTATACATAGTCTCTGTGAGAGAATTTGAAGCTAGATTAATTCAGAAAATCACAACGCGCGCTAATTAGGACCGGAAGGGTCAAGCGAGGTCGCCGCTCGAGTATTTTCCGCCGAGGGGAAGAATCGTCTCGCCCGCGAGAGCGATCGGCTGCGGTCGGGAAAGGACATCGGCGCGGTGCGCGGTGGTATCGGGACATCTGGTATAACTTGTGGTGTGTGTTGTGTGCGGCAGGTCGGGCGGTGTGATCGAGGAGGGTGATCGTCTCGCATACACGCACGCATACGCACCCCCCTCTCTCTCGTCTTGTGTCGTCTCGTCTCGTCTCGTCTCATCCCCCCCCGTCTCATCGTCCTCTGCACACTCTACGCGGACCCCGAGCGCCGGGGGTTTACGTCGCCGGGACGGCAGATGTCAGGATGCCGGAGCAGAGCAACGACTATCGCGTGGTCGTGTTCGGGGCGGGCGGCGTCGGCAAGAGTTCCCTCGTGCTGCGCTTCGTGAAGGGGTCCTTCCGCGAGTCTTACATACCGACCATCGAGGACACTTACAGACAGGTAAGCGAGTGATGTACGCGCATCCTACGATTCTATTTTTTTTCTCCCCTTTTTTTCTCTCAAACGGACGGCGTGCTTAAGCACGGCAACCGACCGCGCGTTCCTCTCGATATCCGTAACACGTGTATTATTAATTAATTTTATTAATTGACCGGAAATAGCTCGATCGCTCTTCAATGGAAAGAAAGTTAACTGAAATTTAGCCGATTCTATCTCCCCTCTCTCTCTCTCTCTTCTTGACGAAGATGAGACAAAGAACTAATCAGATGGTCGAATCAATCGAAGTAATCCCGTATTTTTTTTTTGCCATGAAATTCTATCGATTAATGCTTGTGTGCCACGCCATAAGTTCACACGATTGAGTCATTCGTGTTTTCTCGGTATACACGATTGAGTCATTCATACGTCAGCTGAAATTAGTTATAACGTTTACAGGGTATATGGAACACTTTTACCCTATATACAATTTTTTTTTTAATACACACACAGATATTTCCTAAAAATGTAAAGTATATATCTAAAAAATGATGCAACTTTTGTAAAAGCGATGAAAATTAATTCAGACACAAATAACCCATCGCGTGCAATAAAGGGCTGGAAAATCATTCTCTTTGTATTAAAAGTTAATTATGCATGGACTGTATATTAAGTGCGTAGGAATAATACAACCGTGCTCGCGGAGGCTATCGTGCGGCTTGCAATTGTGTTTTCATTAGTAGTTAACCTTTCGTGAAACTGCAGGCATAACGACGCGTTCGATATACGCGCTTATTATCCCCCTTTATCGATTTCGACTCGCGGAAAAATTCGTCGGAGGCGCCTTCGTCACGCGCCACGTGCTGCCGCAACGAAATTGACAGATCGGCGGCCACCTACTAAGCCGCTAATTATAGAATCCGTGCAAAGCGGACTTTATGCATGCGGCGCGCATCGGATACGCGCGGGCACGTAGATATCAATTTCCGCGGGAGCCGAGATTTCAGCGATTTAATCGGATGTCCCTCCCGCGCGCGCATCGCGCGCATCGCCACCGCGGGATCGCGATAACTCCTGGCCGTTTGCGAATTTAATATATACCCCGCGCGCATCCGGCCTGATATAATATAATACCGGGGACTGACGTACGCGCGAGCAAAAACATTAAATTTGCAAGTGGCTGCAGTGGCAGCGACGCTCGAGGATATCCGGCAGCGCTCGCCGGTAAGCCGACAGCGGTGAGGTAGAATTAGCGGTAATAATACACGCTAATCGCAGAAATGCATGTCAAAGGCGCACGTCACTGACTATCATGACCATTTTACGTTTCGCGCGTCGCGAAAGGAGCATCGCGTATATGCACGAGTTAACCCTTAGTACACACGATCATTTTCCGGTCTTTTAACTACACACAGATGGGTCTTTGAAGTCTGAAGTTAATTTTCATCATTTTTACAAGAGAGGTACACCAAAATTATTAAGTAATTTTTATCATATATTTCAACATCTTTGAGAAGTATATTTATACAGTTGTGTATTAAAAAAAATTTATGTAAATATTATAACTAACAGCAGATTTACAGCAGACACGAATGACCCAATCTCGTGTGTACTGAGGGTTAATTACGTGCTATGACACGTCGCGTGTCACGGCATGTGGTCAAAGAGAATGACAGGTGGTCAGAGAGAATGACAGATTGTTTAACGCTAGAAGTATCAACGTTTCTTACACACTAAAAGGACTAAGCGAATAAATTATTATAAAAATAAAGAGAGTGATGAAAAATTAACTATTTTATCAATATCTATATTTTATTAATATAAAGAACATATATCAAATATAAAATCAATAATTGAATTATGGAAAAGTCAAAAAATGTCAGAATCTTTTATATAAGAGAGAAATATAATAATACTAATCTTCAAAAATAAAAATGGTTACTAATAACCGCTTGGCATTTGTGTGTGAGTGTGTGTGTTAAAGTATCTACTAAAAGCATCGACATTTCTTATAAATCAAAGACATAAATTACTTTGAAAATATAGAAAATGTCAAATCAAATATTTTATTAATATATCTAAAAGATATGATTAAAAGTTATAAATTTCAGAATCCCATCTTCTTTATAAGAGAAATATTAATCTAAAAAAAAAAATAGAAAAGTTCAATAATGATCGCTTGGTATTTCTAGCGTTAAATCATATCAGCTCTATAGTGGTGCTGCCGGTTTATGGAAAATCGAGATTTTCTCCGTACGAGATACAAGGTTCTCATGGTTCTTCATCGATACCTACGCCACGCGCATGGCACACGTGTGAATTACTCGTCGATGTTGCTCGTCGGTCTTGAATTATTCGTACAAGCGCAGGTGAAAGCAACGTGGCTTGCGACATAATGTCTCGATTATATCGGCCGTCCGCCGCGCGTTGTACAACGGTTTCGTAAACGAATTTCGTGTGACTATTGATTGATACGTATAATAGATGTACATACACACACACAGACGCACACATATATATATCCGTAAATTTTAACAGAGACGCACGGCGCGCACGTTGTGTGCGTGCGCGTGTGTGTGTGTATTTTGTATAACACAAAGGCACACAATGACGATGCTGGTGGGACTCTCGCTGTGTGCGCGACGAGAAGTGTCACCGATGGGAGTCGCGCGGGCGTTTCCGATTTAGCTCGACTCGACGCTGTTCAAAATCGAGACGTATGTAAAATGTCTAGACGTCATTAAGACGGCTGAGAGTCTTAATGGCGTCTTTCAACCGTCTCACGTCCCGATTTTGGACACGCGCGCTGAGTCCGGGGATTCGACGTTCGCCAGCCTGCCTCGACTCGACTCGGCGTGCAGCTGAGTCAAGTCGAATCGGGTCGAGCATGTAATCGGAAATCGCGGTCTCTCTGGAAATCGAGAGACCCGTAGTCGCGCGACGTACCCAAGTCAACGTACCGCATTACCGGTAATTTCAGGTGATAAGTTGCGACAAAAACATATGCACACTTCAAATTACGGACACAACGGGGTCCCATCAGTTTCCCGCTATGCAGCGGCTCTCCATAAGCAAAGGTCACGCCTTCATCTTGGTGTACTCGGTGTGCTCACGGCAAAGCCTCGAGGAGCTACGACCGATCTGGGCCGTGATAAGGGAGCTCAAGGGTCAAGATATCTCGCAGATACCCATTATGTTGGTAAGAACTCAATCGCAACCCTCCTTTCCCATTTGTTTCAGTTCTCCCCGATGCCGAAGTATCGGCAGCAAACACGAACTTATACGCTCTCTTCCGCGTTTCTCGTTTAATATTTAATAAATACGTCATCTCGCTTATCTCGCGAATTTTCGCAATAATAACTCAGATAATCACGAAAAATATTCCTGAACGGGTGATATTGTTTCACGCTTATGTCTTTAAAACTCGATAGAAGGTGCTCGTCGAGTACCACGATGTCTACATTAAATTTTATTGTGCAATCACTCAGTATCGATATTTTTACTGACAATGAGAGAAAAAAATGGTTGCAATTACTATAATTTAATTATAATTTTATATAGTTATTTTGAATACATATATTTATACATATAGTTTTATACATATATTTATAGCTACTTTAACTATGCAAATTATGTTTCAATTGCATTACGATTATCACAACTATGATATGCATTCATGCAACTGTATATTGTGAAAATATGATTGTTTTTTTATTTTTTATTTTACACATTTTTTAAATTATTATTATCACGCAAATAGTGAGCGAATGTTAAGAAAATAATTATATTCTCTTTAAGTGCGATTTCATTTATTATATAAAAATGTTTACTTTATTTGTCCAATTTAAAGATATCGAAATATCTCTAATGCCTGTTTTACTTGAAATTATCATATAATACAATTTTTTATATTTATAGTTGATGAAACTGATAAATATAATATATGGCTATTAATTAATATAGCAATAATGACTAGAAAAATGGAACTTATAATTATTTTATTATGAAGTTATATTCACAAGTACCAAACATTTTTTTCTCAGTGTAATAAATTTAAAAAAATTGTTTATCGATGGCATATACATACATATATCAGTGCTTTTTCGTTGTTTTGAAATCGGGATAAAAAAGGATTAGCTTTACAAATTTGGAATCATCTGACAACCTTCAAAGATAAAAAGGAACAGAATTTTTTAAAAAACTAAGCATTGCGAATCGACGTGTTCGGTTTCTTTCCTCTCGTTAAGTTTGATTGACCCTCGGTTTAATTTGGCTTCCACAAAAGAGAATTTCCATTCCTGCATGAAACCCACTCGCTCGTTTTTCGAGCTTCTTCTTTCGGTGGTCGTTTTCTTGCGCGACTCAGCGGTTCCATCGTTGATTCTAACGCCCCAGGTTGGGAACAAGTGCGACGAGAGCCCGTCGGTGCGCGAGGTGTCGATGAGCGAGGGCGCGGCCGAGGCGGCTAACTGGGGCTGCGGCTTCCTGGAGACCTCCGCCAAGACGAATCACAACGTGGACGCCCTGTTCCGGGACCTGCTCACCCTCGAGAAGAATCGCTCGGTCTCGTTACAGCCGGTGCAGAGCAACAACGCGATAAGACTCAAGGAGAAGTGTGCCGTTATGTAAAAAAAAAAAAAAAGAAAACAAAAATTCTCCGATCCGCAGTCGCGTTATGTACGTCGCGTTCCGACGACGCGACACCGTGCGATCGCCCCCCTTTGGCGAGGCCCTCCTCTTCCGACTTCCGGGAGCGCGCTGCATCCCCGCGTCGTCCACAGCGAAACGAGAGGGGGGACCTCGTCGCTACCCGCGCCGAATGATATCCCAAGCCGGTTTCGCCAACGACGGACGACTGTCGACTTGTTCGCGACTTGAATCCCTGGGCGGCACTTCCGTCTCTCCCGTCGAGATCCGTCGAAAGGTTTTACGGCGTGTCGTACCTCGTTACGTTCGTACGATAACGCGGGCCTAGAGAGTATCTAGCGAAATACTTCGAATTTTAAAAATAATTTTTTAAGGATTTCCCAACAGAAAGTTTTTAGAATTTTCAATTCCGCGAAACTGCGTTTCTCCGAGGTCTCCCCCCCTCCCCCCCTCGACGGGTCAATTTGGTGCGGACCTGGAGAAAGGCAGGAGGTACTTTTCGGTCGACGTTACGCGAAGGAATTTCACGCGAATTCGTGTGTGCGTTGCTCGTCGATGGTGAAGCCTTTTAAAACTTTAAGTTACAATACTTTACGCAATAGACCGCTCGACCGCGTAGGTATATACATATATATATATATATATATAATTTCTCCGTGCTCGATGATGATGGCAAATTACTCGAGTTCCCGCTCTTGTTTCTCTTGACTCCGTCATGGAATCGTCCGCGGTAATCTCGATCTGCGACCAGGATCGGCAAAAGCAACGATACCGGTGTTTCGACCACCGAGAACAGTCGCGCGTTTTCTCCAGCTACTGAATACGGGAAGTCTGGTATTAATTGCAACCATCTCAGCAACGTTGCAAACTCATTACGCAACATATCATGAAATATATAATATCGAAGCTCTAATTTTCATTTTGGGAAAATTATTTTTTATAGGGAAAGTTTCCACATTACTTTGTAGTAGCCATATACCGTTTCAAAAATGTTTTCCATAAATATACTCTCTTATTTTAGTAATAACGATACAAGTGAATGGTAATAGCGATAACGATATAAAAGTCATATATAGTTAATTATGATTATACAATTCCTCGAAACGGGACAAATCCGAGTTATCGCGATTGTTACAGTCGCTTCCTTGTCATAATTAACTCCAAGCTAACAATAGCGCGACGGAGATAATTAGTAATTTCCACAAAAACCTCTTGTTCCGCAGCGCCGAAAAGACCCCGATGATTAGCGTCGTGTAAAATCGATTGCAAAATTAATCTCGAGTTTAATTGGGCGATTATCAGAGTAATCGCTCTCGCGGAACCGTCGCACCCCTTTCGATTTCCGCTGAAGCAACTCCCTCACATCAAGATCGTTCCTTTTGCATATACAGATAAACAACGAATTGTCATGGAAGATCGACGTGTACAAGACGCGGATTTGCCCGCGCGGGTTTTTATCGCTCGCAAACGAGGCGGTCCGCCGGCAAAGGGCAGTCGTATAAAGCGGTCCTCTTCCCGTAGATCGATTTATCCGGAGATCGACCTTAAAACGTAAAACGTAACATCAATTCAGTAAATTTGTATTGAATGTGAAAAATGTTGAAAATAACGCGGACGCGTAAAATACAGTCCGGCTCGCCGGGCGCGTTAGAATGATATGCAAATTACCGGGAAATAATGATACCGGGAAAAGAGGGATTCGGCAAAATATACCGAAGGTCGTTAAGAATGAATTATCGCCGCGAGCGTATCTGGAACTCGGTAAAATTACGTTGAAAAATATGAACTTGAATGATGAGGGGATTTTAAAAAGGGATCAAAACTCGCCGTTGTTCGGCGTGGTCTTTTTTTTTTTTTCGCGCGGACCGCCTCCAATTTAGCTAACGTGCTGAATCGATAATAGCCGCGCGCGACCGATGCCCTTCCATGAAAATTCCGCAATGCTCCGCAATCGGAGACTACCGCACGACGACTAGGGACTGGTGTAATGCGCGCGCGTGAAAGTTTTTTTCGTGAGGATGACAAGAGAGAGAGAGAGAGAGAGAGAAAGAGAGAAAGTGCGAGTTCGAAGGTGAGAGAGGGAGAGAGAGAGAGAGAGAGAGAGAAAAGTGACGAAGAAAGAGTGAAAGTGCGTGTGCGAACGACGACGAATAACAAGTAGATAAGAATTGTTACGAGATTGGTTTTTGTTGAATAGTTGTAAGAATTTTGTAATGACTAATTCTAGCTAATTAGGACTACAAACGAGCTGCAGCAAGCCACAACACAAGTCCGTACAGCACACACCACGTATACACACGTGCGCATGCAGAGAGAAGCACACGTAACACGCAAGAATTGTATTAATTTATATCATTGGGCGAGTAAATTTACACAGGGCACAAACACACACCCACCCACCCACACACAGACGCGCACACACACCCACACGTAGGCACAGATTTGTTGACAGGCGCATCGCGAAAGATTACGAGATTGTAACTGTACATGTGATTTACGGCACACGTTTTTCCATATCGACGCAACGTTTTTAATGTTTTTTCCAATGGGAAAGATTTAGACTCCAAGGCGTTTTTAGACGTTTTCCCACGGGAAACAACTCGGACTACGAACGTATAGACAATTAACGGAGTATAATTATATCACGTTTTCACCTATTCCTCCCTCTTCCCCCTCGTTCATCTCCCGCGTCTACTCCCCCCCTTTTCAGCGGCACATCCCTCGAACGTTATCCGCGAGTGTTTCCTCGTGACGCGCGCGTTTCCCGCGGTCTCCCCTGTCATCCCGTTTCACGGATATGTCATAGAGAAGACCGGAGAAGAGACCTTCTCTTCTTCCTCCTCCCGGACGACGTTCCTCCTCCGGGCCACGTCGCGACCGCCGTCGCGTCCGCCGGGCGTCCGTCGATACGATCGATGTAACACACGTCGGCGCTTAACGATGATGTTGATAATGACGATGATGGTCCGCCGCCTGCACTTGAACGCGTCTCGACTACTGGGCTCCGTGTGAAGGGCCGTATTTATAGCCGTACGGCACACTCGAGATGGTTAGTGTCTCGAGTGTGTATCGAGTGATGTGCATACGCTCATCAAGGACCTAAATCGAGCCCCATCGTACTATACACACTCACACATATATATTATCGCGTCCTCGCAATAATATCCTTGCGAAAACTCGCTGTCGGAATATTCCGTACTCAAGTATTAAAAATTCGAATATTAAAAAGATCCTTATTGTCTATCTCATCCCTTTTCTTCTCTCTCTCTCTCTCTCTCTCTCTCTCTCTCTCTCTCTCTCTCTGTCGTTCTTCCCTGAGTTTAATTTCAATAACAAAGATAAGCTCCTATTGAATCGTCATCGGTGCTCCATTTACATTGCTTTACTTAACTTATCGTCCAAATAATTTATATTCGCAATCCCGCTATAAATACGGCCTCGTGAGAGATTCGCGAGGCGAAGGCCGACGCGAGGTAGCTAATCGGCGATCTGACTTGAAATTGGAGCTCGTCCTTTGAACAAGTCGACGACAATACGTCCCTACAGCCAGGCCGGAGCGTCAGTTGTTGGCAACGTGAATGCCATCAATTACAGCGATCATCGAGGCGAGCCGAGGGCTAGAAATGGCCATTCAGAGAAGGACCGACAACGTACCGACGACGAATATTACAGATATTGATTAATGCCTCGCTCAGATTATGAAAATTAATTAGAACGAGTAAGATTAATTACTACATGCAGTTACGTTTTTGATATAAAAAAACACGAATCAGCAATCCCTGAAGAAAGTTCAAGCTCACTCGAGAACGGCTTGTATCGAGAAAAAGAAAAGGAGATCTGGGCCGTCGTAAGTCGCTCCCGAAGGATGACATCGGAAAATAATAAAAACCGTCTTAGCTTCGATAAAAGTCCAGGGTGTCGATATACTTATTGTCAGCTCGCTGGCCATTTCTAGCGCTCTTACGCCGCGCGAAACGCGCCGTTGTTTGTTGCTCTACATATCCGTCGAAGAGGGACTCGGGACAGTCGGGATTATTATCCAACGAATTACACGTAAAATCGCCCGAGGCGGTTCACAATCCCCCCCCCCTCCCCCGCGGCGCTCCGTGTTTCTCACACTCCAGGGGAAAAGGAGGAAGGTAAAAGGGAGAGGAGGAAGAAGGCCGAATCAACGGAGAAATTTGTTCCGCGTGATATTACGAATTCCACCGCGGGTAAATCGCTCGATCGGACCTGCTAGATCTCGCGGGAAGCGAGAAATTCCCAGCACTCGCTCGTTTTCGACTGATTTTCATTCCTTCAACCCCTCCTCCCCTGTCACCACCTCCTCCTCCGACCGCTCGGCAATCCGGACTTTCCCCGGACTCCGCGTTTTTTTTCCTCCGCGGAGAAAAAAAAAAGAAATGAAAACGACAAACAGCTTTAAGGGACGGCTTCCCATTCCCTTCTGTCGAAAAAAAAAAAAAAACCGATAAGCTTAACGAATCGAACCCGAGGATTATGTCATACGGTCCCGTTGATATTAACTACGAGACTCTACGCGCTGAGAGAGAAAAAAACGGGGTCGTCCTCGTGTGTGTATACGTTGTATACCACTTTAATACGTAGTCGTGTATTACTCGTTACACTAACGATTGTTAGGCGTGTGTGCTTCACTTCGCTTCATCATAGGTAATTA
Organism: Wasmannia auropunctata; assembly: GCF_000956235.1. NCBI lineage: Eukaryota > Metazoa > Arthropoda > Insecta > Hymenoptera > Formicidae > Wasmannia > Wasmannia auropunctata. The sequence continues at coordinate 1,672,125 of NW_012026793.1, read as the reverse complement.
TCCGCCACTGTCGTCGCGACGCGCGGGCTGCGCAGAGAGTAACGTTTCCGCGCGCGCTGCAACGCCGCCGTTTATAAACCGAACACGGTAAACGGTATATCCCGTTCGCCAAGTTCCGGCGGTCTCGCCCCCGCGCGAACACGCTAAATCCCTCGTCTCGGACTCACTCACATACACACACATACACGGACACACGTATACGTTTTTATCGTTTATCACGTGCGTTTTGGGGTACGTTTGCCGTGTTTCGGGGAAGGGCGCGCCTTACCATTGCCGAGACTCGTCTGATTTTTCTGCGGCGAGCAACAACAAGGAGATAGGGGGGACACGTCAGTGTTGGCCCTCTCATCCCGCGACGACAGAAAGGAACGGCGAGGTCCCTCGCGGCCGACCTCCTTCCGGCGCGCGACCCGGCCCCTTTTTTTACGAGGACCCTTTGTTTATTGAAATTATAATATATGCCGTGTATCTAAACCATAGCGTGTAACGTGTTTAATAATGATCGTTAAATAATCCGCCTGGGAGAGAAAGAGAAAAATTCCTAAGTGTAAATTGTATATAAGATTTTCTATATTCAGAGATATATATACATATATATCCCGAATACCAAAAGTGTATACATACGTACCTATTATTATTACAATTATTATTACTAGAGAGGGATTATTAGTCGCGGAGGGTGGTTTTTTCGCGGGCGTTTGTGCTCTCTCGATTCCGACGGGGCGCGAGATGATGGGGAAAAAGAAGGAGAAGAAGTGGAAGAAGAGCGCATTCGCCGCTACTTTCTAAATCACTTGTTATCAAATTGGTCGATTACGAGCCACACGTAGTATTATCCCGTAACCATAGGGAGTACCAGTTAGTAGAATAGGATATATTATATATTAAATAGGAACACATACACACGCGCATGCACACACAAAGACGCATACATACACACGTACGAATTCCGACGCACATCGGTATGCGAAACATATATCGCGCAGACTTCGTCACAAAGATCTACCGTACGTACCGTCGTCTTTAAAGTACATAGGAAAAGTGCGAAAAAGTGTCGTTTTTCGAAACGGTCACGCTTATAGCTTTGTTGAAAATGTATTATCCGCTGGCTGCGGGAAATTAAAGGGCGGGAAGAGAAAACGTATAGGCTAAATCGCTGTTTCGAGATATACGTAGCTCTAAGGGAACGTTTATCTTATCGATTCCAACACTTTCTTGCAGTTTTCTCGCGGGTTTATTAGAAGGAGATAAAGAGGGTGGAAGAAAATGGGAGAGAACTGACCGACGTAGATTTTTGCGACTAAGTAGGGGTATAGATTATATGTGTACACAAAGTGTTTTCTCTCTCGATTCCTGGACACTCGACTAACGCGTGCGGTCGATTTCTCTTTAACGGAGGAGACGTCGCGGCACCCGCGAGTTCGCAAATTCGCAAGACCGACGAAAGTAAGAAGGTATATATACGTAAGAAAATCGGGCGTTTGCACTTTATTGGGGGAGGCGGGAGTACAGGAAGGATAAAATGTGTACGTCGAATAAACTGCTCGGGCAGTTAACTTTCGATAATGGAACGTTGCCAGAAGGCGCAGCTGCCGATCGCGCGCGAACTCCCTTTAAAGACAAATCGACCGGCAAACTCTCGCCGAAGTATCCCCGCGGTCCAGCGTAAATCGTTCGGGACACTCTCCGCGTGTAGATAACACATAAGGTCTGTTTTTTATAGCTGAGACACGCTGTTTGTTAGGGCCGTGCAAAGGGGATCCATGCAACGATGCGGGTGTCCATAAAGTGTTGATATAAGGGCCCCGAAATTTTGGTTAAGCTGTAACTACTTTTTATCGTTTCTATCCAAATTAATTTCAATGCAGCGATAAAAAACAAACCTAAAAAAAATTCAGATCCGAAGGAATCTTGTCGAGGGATAGAGAGATATCACGAAGTCGAGTTTCGAAGGCAGCGGGAAGAAAAGTAGGAAGAAATTAGTGGGAGGGTAAGGGCATGTTAATGAGGAGCGGGTGAACGTATACTTAAACACGGACACGGTATCCTCTTAATTTCTGGGGCCAATTTGGTGTTTCGAGGGAGATGATATATACGTGCGCATCCCCGCGTTTTCGCGTCCACGCCGGGGAATGGGCTCTTCGCGTCTCCGCGAGACTTTCCGTTTTCTTTGCGTTCGTTTCCACCGAATACGCGGATTTCGCGATCAAATCGCCGAGCGAAATTATCAATTCGCGCGAGCAGGTGTACGAACAATTGATTCGGCGACAGTGATCCTTTCCCAATTATTCGTTTCACGATCTATTGGAAATTTAAATTATACCTTCGTATTTTCGCGAAAAACGTCTCCTTTTCGCAGATAAAACTGTGCACACTGTAAATTAAACTCACAATGTCAGAATTGTAACCAATTTGAGTCATTTTTAATCATTTCTATAAGTCGCCATTGTTACTCGATACGTCGTTAATTTATTAAATTAATTAACTGAAACAGTTTAACTTAAGAAATGTATTAAATTTGACTCAAATTTAGTTTGTGCGCACGTTAATATGAAACAGCATACGCTGTTCACTTTGAAACTAAGCAATTCAACCACGCAGAAATGGATCGATTAGAGATGCGGGTTGTTCTTTTAACCGCAAGAGTAATATACATACATTTTGACACACGTGTGAAGTTAAAAATAACAAAATGTTACTTGACTCAAGGAATTGGTTTAAATTTGCTCCTTTAACAGTGCAATCAAACCGCGAAAATTAAAAGTTCTCTCGCGCGAGAAGCGAGCGGAGATCGAGGCACCATAAAATGGCGTACGTAACGTCGTACATCGAAATTAGGAATTCTCTTATTATGACGAGGCTAACGACGAAGTGTTGACCGAGGACAGGTGTATAAACGTACGTATACACGCGCATACACACATACACGCGTACACATACACACGCATCAGGTGACGAAACGAAACACACAACGCATCGCGATCGCGACAGTAGCCGAAGTATAAGAGTTATAAGGATCTCGAGTGATATTTAAAAAAAAAAAGCGCTTTCGTTGACACAATGCGATTTCAACGATGAGTCTGATGCTGCGTTATATCGGGGAGTTTTGCGGTACGGTAAACTCGAATACGGTAAACGCCGAAAGAGCTGCGCGAGTCCTCGCTGCGACTTTTTATTATTAACCGTTACACCGTCGTCGTTAATTATTATTATTATTATTATTATTATTATTAATGTCGTCGTAAAAGAATTACCGTTATGTAAATAATAATTTCTGATGATTGTATATATGTTTTAATTATTAATGTTATATGTACATTAATTAACTTATATTGGGTCATATCAATAAAAGCGGAGCGATTGCTCCTGGCAACGAAAACAAAAGCGGAAGAGGATCTTTCTAATTTTTGCCTTTAGTACAAAACAATATTGCTTTACCTCTCTCGAAGTCGCCCGTAAAAGAGACGACAACGTTGGCAAATCTAACGAGAAAACAAAGGTTTCGCTCCGTTTTATTTGTATGATCCATCACGATCTGACGCGGCAGACCAGCGTTTAGCGTATTCCAAAAAGAAAAAAAAACAGATTGCAAAAGGTCTCCATTATCAGCGTGATAGAGTTAACATACGTACTTCCAAATGAAAAAAAAAATAAAAAAAAATAAAAAAATAGAAAGAAAATCCGGCCCGAAGCGTCGTTCGACGAGTGCGTTGCGCATTTCTTGCCGCCGTTTTGTACAGGCGCGAGACAAGCTCCTCCTAAATTCTCTTCGCACAAATAACAAAGTAACGACGACAAAGTAGTGTAACTTACGACGGACCATATCAATGAATCATATCAACCCAATCAAAAAAAAAAAGAGGCGAGAGAAATAGGAAGGAAGAAGGGAAATATCGTCGACTTGTGTGAACCCAAGGCGAGCGAGGAGGCGGTGAGTTTTTTGACATGTGCTTTTCAAATGCAACGAGCTCTCCTGTACAAAAATATCGCCGATTTTGAACGATCGTTCTTGCTGCTAAACTTACGTTCGTCGAGGGAAATTCGTATATATTACTCGCGAATTTTGATCAGCTGTTATACACATTTCGTGTAGTCGCGCCGAAAATCTCCTTTTTGGACGAAGCCACGTCGTCTTTCGTTTCTACTTAATATGTCTTATCTATAAATCGTATTTATTCGATACGCGGCATTCGAATGCAAAGGCCTTTGAATTAAGATTTGCGTATATTTTCGAACATTTTTGACGTTCATCCGTATCGCGGAATACTCATATATAGCTTCCCTCACCGAAATGAATTCGCGTGCAGCAATTTAGAAGTATATTCGAAGATACGAATTCGCCTCGACGGCACATTTGCTTAGGCTTAAGCTTGCTGTAAGTGATTAATGATTTATTAAAGAGCCAACTTTAACTTGATCTCCGTTGATCGCGCAACGAAACGACATACAACGCTTTTTATTGCAAATTCGCTTGCCGCGAGCCCGATGTAAAACCGAGACGTGCGAACAAGATGTAATTAAAAAGTTATAATAGACACGAGATGTAAAGGAGACACGAACGAGTAGAGAGGAAGGTCGTGTGTGTGGAACGAATCTCAGACGAATCAAGCTGAGCTTAAAGCCCTTCGAACCTGGAAGCTGCTTTACTATATAAACACTGAATGACGCGATTGAAAAAAAATCATTTCTATTTTATTTTATCAAGTATACGATTTCTATTTTTAAAAATCTATATTGTTCCTCCTCGAAAGAAATAAAAGCGTGAAAAATAAAAACGCTCAGCCGGAATTGCGATCGTGCGAATTTTCTTTTTCTGACGCGAAGCGAGGAGAGATTCAGATCTCGTTTGCATTCGTATCTCTTCCATCAAACATTTATGCGATCCAAATTCAATTCGTATTTTATCCATATTTAATTATCGATCGAAACGCTTAATTAAGATTCGAAGTCGGATTTATTCCGAACGCGAAGTTATTCCACTTTAAGATCGCGGCTCTCAATCCTTATCGATCTCGTGACGTCATTTAGTTCAGAGAGTCCAAAAGGTTCGGAAGGTTTTTAGGCCGGTGAACCGGAAAGAAACGGGCGAGCCCGTTTTGCCCGAGAGGTGCGAAAAGTTCCTTCACGCGTTAAGGATAACGAGAATGTGAGGCGAGAAGGGGGAAGGCGCGCGTTCCCACTCTCTATTACACGCTAAATACACACGTTCCACACAATTATTGCGAGAGTGCACGTAGAGAATGGCGCAAAGGGTGTCTAATTATCTATTTAAATAAGCGACCAATACACGCTGAGGTAAATAGGCTTGTTATTGCGACAAATTTGCTCATTCATTATTAACCGAAGAATCGTTAATCAGCTACGAATCTGTACTCGTGAGAATTAAATGATCTTGATTCTTGGCAATCCGCTCGTTTTTTTTTTTTCTCGAATTGTCCTGATCACACGTCCTCGTCACTTGACTTCCGCAAAAGAAATCCACGCAGTTCGATGCAAAACATTAGTAAGATTTACTCTGACTCCAAATTGAAGACTTCATCATTAGCATTCTTCAAAAGAGTTTTTTATTATTTTTTATTATATTATATACTCTTTTAATTGTAATTTGTATTTGCTCTAAATTTTCCTTAATATTATTTGCAGACCCAGTATATCCGATAAAACTTTAAATTAATGCATCTTTGCTCAAAGTTAACATAATCGAACAAGTTTTTTTTATTTTAAATGTCAAAATCCAAGGGATAAGATTGTGTAATTAATTTAGAATTATGTAAGGTTGTGAAAAAAAGCTTTTAATGTTATAAACAATTTTTCTCACAATACAGAGATTTGGCGCGTAATTGAAAGAAATGTCCACATCCACTGGATCCGCAAATGCCAATTAGAGTTAAAACGGGAAGGGGAATTGTCTCTTTTTAATTTTCTCAATATTACATTTTTCTTGTAAAAGTGAGATTTAAGTATCATGACGTAATCAATCTCTTCATTTAACAAGTATTAATTTTTCTCGTGCGTCTCGCAGCCCCCCAACTGACTTGGTCTCCCTCGATAAAAATGTGCTGAGGTGTTTGGTATGAAATACATCGGCGAAGAGCGGAGAATTTTTTTGACTTTTTCGAAAAATTGTATGTATCCGCGCCGATATAAGGGCGTTTACTTGGCTTTTATTCACACATACGACCGATTAAGCTCCCTTTTAATTCGCGGCGTCGCGTATTCACGTCGCGATGTAACGCAAGAGGGGACAAAAAAAAATGAGATATAAAATCATACGCCACAGCGAGAGTGTGTATCCATGATACGCGCGAACGATGCGGAGATACCCTCCGCGATGCGAGATTCCTCGTCTCGCGGTAGGAGTGGCGACAAGAGCAAACACAACGGAACCAATCGCCGAAGAAGGGTGGTCCAGCCGCTGTTTGTCTTCTCGACCCTCCTCCGCTCCGGGGGGACGCCGCGGAATCGCGCGGAAGAGCCTAAACGTCCCGGTACATCCGCGGCCAATCGAACCGGGATCCGTCGCCAAGCCGGAAGAGGCGAGAGAGATCACTCGGGCCGGCGATTAGGATCTCGCTCCGGTCTTTTCCCTCCTTTCGCGCAGTTCCGAATTAACAATCGCCAAGAAGTCGCGCGCGCGGAAAAGGCCACGTGCCAATCTTGATCCTCCTTTCTCGCGGTTCTCGCGCTCTGGGGAACTCTTCCAGAGAGCTTCTCGCTCGAAAGCTCCATTAGCCCCTCGTCGACATAATTTCGTAATAATTATACTGTCAATGTAACAAATATACATTTTTACAATCGGTATTTAACTTAATTTTTAACTCCGGTTCACCAAGAGAAATTTTATTATACGTACATCTCGAGAGGAAAAATTGCAACGCGGATGTTCGAGTTCTCCTCGGACGGTCGGCAGAGATGTGCGTGAGTAAATAAATAAAATAATTGTGTTGAATATTTTTTTTTCGAAACGATTCTTGCCGAAACAACAAGATCCGTGCCGGGCAAATGTGGACGGTCGAATAAATAGAAAAAAAAAGGGGGGAACAATCGACTCCAATTTCGCGTGGCGTGTGGAAACGCTACCATGCTTCGCGGCAAGGGCAAGAGCAGGTCGGAGAACAACGAGAACAGCGAGGGAACGGACGGGAAGCAGCGGAGACCGAAGTGCGCCCGTTGCCGGAACCACGGCCTCATCTCGTGGCTGCGGGGTCACAAGCGGGAGTGCCGTTACCGGGAATGCCTGTGCCCGAAATGCTCCCTGATCGCCGAACGGCAGCGAGTGATGGCCGCGCAGGTAAGCCGCCTGGGTCTCCCAATTTGTCATTCGAACCCCCCTCTTTTCGATTTTTCATACCGATAACTTACACGTATCTCTTGAACACGGTGCTATAGAAATCGCTCCGGAGATCTCGGACGGAGAAACGAGTTAATAATAAATCACATGATTTGAATAATTCGGCCAATGCCGATTGGTCACCTTCTTTCCCCGTCCAGGGAAATCTCGGAGCGATTTCTATAGCGTCGTAGACACAAAAGACTTTAACGCGCGCTCTCCCCGACCTCTTTTCTTTTTCCTTTTATTATCCATATATGCGCGACTTTATATTATACGTGCGATCAGGTGCCGTTATTTGTATCGTTTTACGGAGTCTTTCTCCGCCGCGTTTAATATTAGAAAGCTATACGGACGACGCGATCCGAAATGTCAAATCTATGATCATTCGCGAATGTAAATGTCACGGGATCTCGCCCCGGCGTCGTACGCCGTCACTAATTTAGTATACGCGCGAGCATGTTATCTCCGCCGCGCGCTTTGAGCGGAGCGTGTAGGGAAAATGTGAAAGAAAAATGTCAATTCGCTGTACGCGCAGTTGAGCGTGATTAACGCGCATCCGATATTTTATTTCGCACGGTAGGTTCACCCTGCGGTATTTAAAGAGACGCCCGATCGGAGCTCGTTATCGTCGCGCCCTGCGCCCCTTTAATGAAAGGAGAATCGCGCGCGCCCGAAGAGTTCCTCTCCCTCTCTCTTTCTTTCTCTTTCATAAAACGGAAAAACAAGATGGAAATACGGAACAAATAATATGAAATCGGTGAGATACTTTACAGTTGAAATTTGATTTTTATTTTAAGGGAATATAATATACAATCAAAAAAGACGTAAAACTTTCGTGCTTTTTTTTAAATCATGAATTGGAATTTTTAATTCAACGTTTTATAAGGCTTCGTGTATCATCATTTATTGCTTATTTATTGCTATTTTTAATTTTTTGGTACCTCACACTTTTTCGACTACCTGCAGGAATTTGTCTTTCACTCAAAAAAGAAACAACAATGGCAATTGTAAAGATGACACTTATACAAATTTTATATCTAAATGTACATAGTTGAGAGAATAAATCAATGTATGTAGTTGAATAGAACCATTTTATAACTACAATAATATAAAATGATTGAATAAACTAATGTGTAATAAATGAATAAATCATTTTATAATTGCAATAATTATAAAATAGTTTAATTCGACTATGTCCATTAAGTCTATATATAAAACTTGTATAGTTGTCACTTTCGTAGCCGCCAGCACTATGTATTTTCCTCTAAGAGTGCTAACATCGCCAAATGCGAACGTGTAATTGCCAAGCTGGACCCCCTCGTCGAAATTCAGGCATCGCATGCATAACGCATATATCTCGCGACACCGATCCTCGTCCCCTGCGGGAGTAGAGGGTACAGGGAGCGGCGGCGGCGGAGGGCGAGATAAATTAAATCCATTAACGCTCGGGGTATAGCGTTTCATTTCTGTTTGCATAGGCATTATGACACTCGATACTTTGTTTGCGACGAGACTTTCGATGCGGTAAGCGAGAGCGGGGCGAGAGTGCGCGTTTAAACGCTCGCGTTGTCATCGTCGTCGTCGTCGTCGTCGTCGTCGTCTACCTACCCCTCCGTGTATCTTCGATACGAAAATAGTCGGCGCAGAGCGAGAAACTCACACGGGTGGTTGCGGTCAAACAAAACACGCGCGTCCGCGGCCGTTCATCCGGCAATAATCGCCCGCGGTGCCACCGCGCGTAACCGCCGCGCGGTTTTGCCGCGGAAACTTTCGCGCCGCGCGCGCGAACTCGCGCGATTAACGCTAACCGGAAGGAATATCCGCACACGTCTCGGAGGGATATTATCGGAATTATTTATGTACCTAGCCTCGGCCAGTAAGAGTATAAAGCATCCCCCGCGAAATCGACGTAAACGTTCTCCAATCTAATCCCAATTTATCTATAAATATTAGAGCTTGAAAAACAGTAGGCCAACTTTTCACATTTTGCAATAACGGAAAAAAAATAAACTCTAAAGTTAAAGTGATGAATTTTAGAGTTTATTTTCTTTATTTTTATTAAAATGTTAGCCTTTTAATTGTCCACATGTTAATTACCTATAATTAGTTATCAATATCTAATTCATAAATCTGCTGAGTAAATTAAAAAAAATAGCTTTATTGGAAAATAATATTTATTTTTGTTCAACAATTTTAATATTTTGCTGGTTCTCCTTCGAGTTTTACTACCGCTTTTTTCCAGGAAAATGCAATTAATTGAGGGTGCTTTATATTTACCAAAGCTGTATATACACGGAAAGAACGGTTTTGCTGAAGTACTTAAAAAGTGAGCTAGATACGGATCTGAAAATAATTTTGTCGGACCATCAAAATAATTATGTAGGACGCTATCAAGCCGCGGTTACTAAAATGTCAAAACTTTTTGCAGCATTACTTGTAACGCTTGAACTCACCGTCAAAATTATTTTCAGATCTGTATCTCTCTAGCTATGAATTTTTAAATACTTCGGCAAAACCGTTCTTCTCGCGTGCATGTACATGTAATGTAATAAAATGCTGAAATAAATGTTATATCAAGCGCTGCGGTAGCGGCGCGACGCCAAGTATATAATATTATAAAAGTCGGGTGATGACTTGTGAGTATACGGCACTGGCACTGCGCTACCGCTTAGCTTTATCTCGAAGTTTTGCCTCGTCAGATTA